>NC_139017.1:40405218-40912369 GCF_964374135.1 Grampus griseus | reverse complement strand
CAACATTATGTACCAGAACTATTGGCTAGCTACTTTGACCAAATCATCAGTTTTTATACCATGTAAAATTGTGTCAGTTTGAATCTCCAGGAAGTAACCAGGGCTGACTCCTTCTAAACAATTATTCATAAATACTTCCTTCAAATAAATGTTTAAAAATGCTAAGGTTTTAAAAAATTGGTGATAAAGCAAATAGAATTCCTGAAGCTCCCTTAATAGCAGTGCATGTAGCTCTGCCTGCCTAACACAGCAACAGAGCAGCGGGGAGAGAGAGAAAACTGCGCCTGTCATTTTCACAATTTTCAGTTAGCCTTTTTCTCATCAATCAACTGTAATGGCTTTGGTTGGGTAACACTGTGACACCCGATGGCTATTCAGAATGGAGTTGTGATATGATCAATGGAAAATGGAGCATGCTATTGGTTTTTTTCCTACCAGAAACGCAGGGTGAGAGTAAGCGAGATTGTATAGAGCTCAGAATTATAATCAGTCAGCCAGAAGTCATATGGTAGTTACCTGTTTCTTAGTTTATCTCACAAGAAAACTGTATAGTAACGATACCTATAAACTTCCTCGAACAAGTAATTTTTGGCTCTGGAATGCTGAATCTAGTTAAATCAAGGATCTTTGACCCAAGTTGTGCAGATAATTGCAGGAAAGCTCAGAACATGGTTGCCAGGTCACCACGACAACAAGGAATTAAAAGCTGGGTAGTGGGAGAAGCAGAATTTGGTTAAACTCGCCTGAATTAGTACTTACGTTCAAGTCTCCGCAGTACAACCCAAGCCCCCGGCTTTCATATAATTTGATTACCTGAAAACCAACTGAATTAGTCATGTGGTGGCAGCAGGAAGCAAGCCTAGAGACTGGGATGAGCCCGGAAGGCACGTGTGTGGAAGGGGGGCAGCACCGCCTCTCTCCCATCACCGTGGGGGGCATGCGCAGGAGCGCTGAGCCCCAGCTGCTGCAGGTTCTCCCCTCTGGAAAGTGCTCGCCCCTGTTGCTGGTCTTCCCTGATAACACTCTCATGAGTTAGAGCAATGTGATACCAGCAACTTTTAAACAGTTCATATTCTCTACTCGACCAATAAGGCATTTGAATCATTGATTGAGTACGTTGTTGAAGGACTTTATGGAATGTGGAACAGATAACTGGGCAGCCAGCATTTTCTGAAATGTCAATAGAACTATATAAATATAAATATAAAATAAGAAAAAAGGAGCAAAATGCCCATTTGAAAGGATGGGCTAGGAAATGCAGATTCCAGGCTCTAGAGTTACTCAGATGTTATCACCAGCTTACCCATTGGAGCACATTTCATGTAATTGTGTGTCTAGATTCCTTCCATTGAACAGGGACAGGGGAAACCTTGATTTATCTCCCAGTCCTGTCTTCCTCCTCCCAGGGCTTTCCAGCTTCTTTTCTTTACCGCATGCCACCTGTGCCAGGACAAACTGTAGCAGTCATTGTGCTCTGCAGAGGGGAGCCCTGGAAGGTGTCCACTAGACCACCCCATTTTAAGCCACCATCATCACCTCCATTCTTGCGTTTCAGCCAGCAGCCAGAGTATGCTTTAGATAATGTTGAAAACTTTCTGGCCTACCACATGTAAGGGTGCAGAAGGACTTGAGGTAGATCTCTGTGCTCAGTAGACTTAAAATGCATGTGATGAGGCCTTTGGAGGTGTTTTGATTGCACTGTGCTACAAAACACAAGATGGAGATAGTTGTTCAACAAACATTTATTAAGTGCCTTCTATGTTCCAGGTACTATGCCTAGGAGCTAGAAATAAGGCATAATTGGTTTAATATTGACAGTTACTTTTGAAGATGTGTATAAAAAGAAGAGACTGTCCAAGCAGAAGACATACACAATTGGTTAACTAGGACATTAATAGACTTTATAGGTGAATAGTTATGTTTACAGAATTGTAATTTACCAAGCTAACATAAGATATGCTTAGCTGTCCCTCTTCTCACAGTTTAGTTCCATGTATTGTTGGATATATAAAGAAAAAAGAAATGGTTTCTTCTGTGTTTCTTTCTCTTAGCTCTTTAGTCATCAGCTGTAGTGGAAGACTAATGCTCAGCCCCTGCATAGAAAATCTTTATACACAGCAAGAGCTGGTGAGAGAAATTGACTAGAATTTTGTAATTCTAGTCCCTTTCAATTAGCAACAGATGCTGCAGGGAAAGACTGTGTAGGAACACAGGACTAATGTTTGCATGCTCTAGCTAACATGGAATGCTCATTGCAGAAGAAAGATGTTCTTTTACCCTTGGTCCAAGTATGTCACTAATGATAGATCAGATTTTTTAAAAAAAACACTTAAAAAAAAAAACGATCTAAGGCCATTAATGAAGTCTTGACTCCCTTGGAAGAAAGTTAACAAACTAATTGTAATAGTGTTTTAAATCTTACTGAACACTTACAGAATTTATGGAAAATTTAGACACCACAGATTTTTTTTTGATCCTATAAAAGTGTATGTGGTGCTTAATTTTAAGGTTTATAAGAATGTGGCTTAATTTTTATATTGTCTTATTCACCAAAGAGCTCTCTTTTATTCTAAAAGCTAATGTATTTTTCTTACTTTTTTTCTTTTTCCAAAAAGAGAGAGTTGGAATCCTTAAGATCAGGTATTTAACGTCAAAATTTAAAATATTGTTTTGGAAAAAAAGCCCTGTGCATTTAGAAACTATATTGCCCCCCCCCCGAAAGTATACTTACTGTTGACTCTCATTTTAATGTATTCTATAGGTTTGTGGCTTTAAAATTGTTCCATCATTCTGATATTTGGATAAAGTGCTCTATCGTTTATGTAACTATTTCTTTCAACATCTAAATGTTGGTTTAATTTGACCATTATATAAACACATGATTTGCAACAATTGTTGCTTTTCCACTGAGTTTTATATGACCTCTTAATAACAGTTCCACAGTTACTATAACTTTGAAAGTGAAGAGAAATGAGGCATCTAAGATTCTATTTATTTAAAGAAGTGTAGTTAAGGAAAAGAGTTTGGGAGAAATATTTAAATACTTGCTCTAAATTAAAATAGAAATTCTCTATATGTGAAATTCTCTTCTAAGAAAACTCTGAATTTACTGTATTTCCTATCATATCCTGAAAGGAAGACAGCAACAGTAGAACATAACTGCCAGAGGGAGGTCATGGAATTGTCTCTAAAGATTTTTGGAATGGGGATGGGTAGCTATTTGTTGTGATCAGTAGAGGTAAGAAGAAGGATGTGATGACCTGTGTGGGTCTCCCTTAGTGGAGAATCAAGTGATGTCACCAGTCTGAAAATGTGCCTTAACAAATCCATCAAAGAGCTAAATGTAGAATATCATATTCACTTATTTATCAAGCACCATAACAGTAATGTCTGTTAAAGAAAAGTAAATTCTGAATTTGGGAATTCACAGTTACTTAAAATGCAAGGTGATTCATCTTTTTTTTTTCTTTGTTTTTATTTTTTATTTTAACATCATTATTGGAGTATAATTTTTTACAGTGGTGTGTTTCTGCTTTATAACAAAGTGAGTCAGCTGTTCATATACATACATCCCCATATCTCCTCCCTCTTGCATCTCTCTGCCACCCTCCCTATGCCATCCCTCTAGGTGGTCACAAAGCACCGAGCTGGGTGATTCATCTTTATAAAGTTTTATAGGAAGGTTGGTGTTCATTTATAAAGCTTGAGTTTGAGATGCATTTTCCAGCTTTTAAAATTCTCTGTACAATTTCCATCATAGTTTTAGTATTATCTACAGTTATTTCTGAGTCATGTCTTTGACACATCCATGTGGCTTAAACTATATAGCCCTAAAAGACAGGGCCTGGGCCAGTAGATAGTATATGTCATGATCTCAGTAATTCTGGGACCGAATGGTCTCTCCAGTGTCTTTCAGACTTTCTCAAGTCTAAGAGTGTATACTTTGCTTCTTTCCCTTCACTTCTTATACAGATAGAGACATTTTACGGTTTCCTGAGTCCAGGCTTTCTGTTTTTTCGCTCTTTTACTTTTCAGGAGCAAGGCTTATTATAGTACAGTTTTGGGGTCAGATTAACAGTATTATTTTTGGCTGTAAGAGGGAGACTTAGTAAACTCTATCATAGGACTATAAAACTCTCTTAGTCTATGTTTTAGCAAGCCCTTTGACAATATGGGTTACTAAGGCAGCATCATTTTTCTGAGAGATGTCCTGGCTTGTTGAAGAGTGTTCTATGAGGTGTTAAACGTGAGTGAAACAAAGGTAGGCAAGGCACATTTTTACGTTGTGGTATCTTTATTATTTTATTTAAACTTGTTTATTCACTTGTGAATTATGATAGTTTGAATCATTAGTATGAATCCATAAAATTCTATATTGTGTTAGAGTATGAGGATTGATAGTGCTAAAGTGGGATTTCTAGAATTTTACTAAACTATTCTCACATATTTGATGTCCTCCAAAAATTTTGGACAAGCTGAAATCTAATCTGGAGCTGATTTTATGTCTCCATTACATTAAAAGATGGTAACGGTTAGGTTTAGTGACACTGATTCATTTTGCTTCCCACCAGGTCTCTTAGGGAAAGGAAGGGTGGCTGTGGGTAGAAAGGAGAAGAAGGACGAATGTGGAATGCTGGCTCATTTTAGCATAATCCCACTCTTTGGGCATCTTAGGTTAATGGAGGGAGAAGAAGTTAGGAGAAAGGCTCATGAGTGCTTTTGAAAACACTTTCAGGATTGTAAAATTACAGGTAGAAAGAATGCTAGAGGTCTGGCTGTCCTCATTTTCAGAAAAGCTAAAATACCCAGCCAGGCTCAAACAGTAGCAGAACTAGAGCCCTGTTAATACATTTCTTTGACTCAAAGACAAAAATTCAGGATTCTTTGATATCACTGTCTCTTTTTGAGTTTTTGTGGGAAGAATCTGAGGATTTGTTTGTTTTCTTAGGGAATAGTTTAGTTCCCCCCCTGATCCCTTTGCTTAATGCTTATAGCCCTGCTGTCCTTGTGGAGAGTAAGGATACTACTGCTTTACCACCCTGGAAACTGCAAATATAGAATGTAGTGTCAGGGGAAGGGGCATGCATGGGAACTGAAGACATTGGGTTTTATAGTGAAAATATTTTGAAAATTGATAAAGCAGTGCAGAATTTATCCTTTAAAATTTTTTTCTGCTTTTTTTCCCACCAGAGATTTAAAAAATTCAAGGTAGGGAGTTTAAAGGGATTTCTCAGCTTTACTATGTTATACTTTAAAAGAACCCTCACAAATTTATTTGATATTTCTTTATATTCTCTGCTTTTGACACAATATACCTGACTGTTCACCTGGTGTTTGTAGTAGCTATCATGTAGTTTTATATATGAATCAGTACTCTTGGTTTATGCTTAAAATTTTATATAGATTTTGCAAGTAAAGCAGTTTCAGAGTATTGGTTTTGACAGCCACACAACCTCGGTCTTCTTTTTGGCAATGCAATTTCAAGGTATATCTTTAAAATTTTAACCTAAGAATTATTGATCTATAAGGGATGTTGAAAAGACAATCAAAATCTTTCATTCTGATTATTAAAAGAAAGTGAGGGCTTCCCTGGTGGCACAGTGGTTGAGAGTACGCCTGCCGATGCAGGGGACACAGGTTTGTGCCCCGGTCCGGGAACATCCCACATACCGTGGAGCGGCTAGGCCCATGAGCCATGGCCACTGAGCCTGCGTGTCCGGAGCCTGTGCTCTGCAACGGGAGAGGCCACAACAGTGAGAGGCCCGCGTACCGCAAAAAAAAAAAAAAAAAAAAAAAGAAAAGAAAGTGAAATTCTGTTTTAAAACCCTAAAGAAGAAATTATATAAGTATCTTCTTCCAGTTGTTCTAATATTTAAGTTTCCTGAGCCGTTAGGAAGTTCTTCCTTGTATCTTATCTAAATATAGAACTCTTTGTTGTAGTTCAGAGTCATCTATTAAAATCAAGGACAGTTGGTCATGATGTCAGTTTCACATTAATTAATGAATGCTTAATATAAAGTCATTTTGAAGTGGTTCAAGCTGCACTGTTAAGGGGATGGATTTAAAACTTGTTCAGTGTCTTTTTTCCAGATTTCCATGAGAAAAAAATTAACTTTTCAGAGTTGCTATCCTTCTTTATTAGCCCAGTCAGATTAAAGATGACATTCAGCCTAGTTGTCTTCAGACTTTCAGAAGCAGTTTTTCTTAGATGGGATCAGTAATTTCTTTAGGCCCAAGTGCCATTAGAAAGCTTAACCAATGACAGCCAAGAGTGGGGAGGAAAAAGAGAATAAGGTGAGGGGAAAAGAAGCAGGCTGTCAGTGGAAGAAAGAAGAGGGAAAGATCGAGGAAAGATGGGAAAAGAAATGGGGAGTGAATGAAGTAGACTAAGGTTGATGGTGCTAGGGTGTCACCAGCAGTTCTATCAGGTGCCACATGGGGCATCCCGCATCCTGGGCCAGAAAGCGAGCCGACTGAAAATGGGAATTAAATTAACTTTAGGGCCTGCTTGGGTCTCTTGCTACTGTCTTTGTTGCCTGACGTTCAGACTGGTGCTCGTCAGACACTGTAGCATCCACATTTGAAGCAGTATGTTGGTCATTATCTACCTGTTAAGGACTCTGGCAGAAAATTGTGAGGGATTTCAAAGCAGCATAAAAACCAGTGAACCTAGTTCTTAGACTCCTTAGTTGAACAATGTCACAGAAACCAATAAAGGAATAACACCTTGTCTGTCTCCTGAAGTGACTCTCAAACTTCTCTGCCCAAGTACTTCTGACTGTAGAGGTGATATGAAATGGGGACCTCTGAGACTAATAATATGATCCTGAAGTTTCTTTGAAGTCTTTTTATCTTGCAGATCCATGCAAGGTTTACATTCTGTTCCATAATGGGTCTGTGTTTCTTTTAATAATAAAACAACATCCTACCACCTCCCGCACATACAAAAATCTTTGATGCTCAGGAGGGTGCACTGTGCTTATGGTAGCATCAGAGATCCCCCTCCCCCAGCCGCCTGCGTGCCCGCACGTGCACACACACACACACACACACTCTCTCTCTCTCTCTCTCTCTCTCTCTCTCTCTCTCTCTCTCTCTCTCTCTCTCTCTCTCTCTCTCTCTCTCTCTCTCTCTCTCTCTCTCTCTCGCTCTCTCTCCCTCTCTCTCTCTCTCTCTCCCTCCCTCTCTCCCTCTCTCTCTCCCCCTCTCCCTCTCCCTCTCCCTCTCCCTCCCCTCCCCTCCCCTCCCCTCCCCTCCCCTCTCCTCTTTCTGACACATTTCACACCCAGCGCACCTTTAGGGGAATTTGAAAGCTCCCTTTATAAATTATATTAGTCACTGATTACATTGCATAGATTTACCACAATAACCCTTTGCTCAATTTTGACAGCAAACCTTTGTGAGCAGAGACTTGGAGTGTGGTTCTAGTCTACAGCTCCTCAGGGCATGTTCTTAGACCCTATAAAACCATCTGATCTTCACAGCTTTCTCTGAACTGACTGGGTCAGGCATTCCTCTTTTCCCTGAACACACAAATATAGTATTCTTTCTCCTCCAAAGTCATTCTGCCCAAGTAAGTTCTCCGTAAGGATGCTTGGAAATTTTAAATAATTCACGTACAATGTTAAACACAGTTCCTTACATATGGTAAACAGTCAACGGATGTTAGCTACTGCTTTGTTGTTGCAACTATCATTATTACAATATGTGCCTACTAGCAACCTTCAGACACGGAAAGTGAGACTTGGAGGTTGCATATTCAAAACAGATGGCTGATCAATAATTTGGGGTCTTGAGTTGTGAACATGTAACACCTTTCTAAAACTAAGGAGTATATACTGCTTGCTTTATGATTAAAGAAAATGACATAACTTAAATTTTTGAGCAAGATATTTAAAAATAAAGGCATTAACTCTGAAAACTGATTTTAGTTTCACATTATTTAGCAATGTGGTGAGTACATAGTGTTCTGTGGAGGAATAGTGCCTAGCAGGGGACCTAGTTTGTACTGCTTATACGTGTTTGAATGAATCTTGATAGGTTGAGACCTCATTATAGAGGCCTGAATATATATACATGCCCCTGGTTAAGCAAGACATTTGAATGTTATTTAATGTTCAGTGAGAAGCCATTTCAGAATTTTGAACAGGGAAGTGATGTAATCCATTGCCTGCCTTAGACTGGAAGGAAATGTGCAAAAGGTTATATTTGATGACAGGGCTATGGTAAATTTCTTCTCCTTTTCTGAAGTTTCTAAGAACACACATCCTTTTTAAAGTTTCTGGAGCACACTTCCAAAGGTGATGGTGGCTCTCTATGGGGAGCTTGGGAATGGGGGTGGGGGCAGTGTATTTGAATCTGGGAGGGGTAACATAAGTACTTTGAATGAGAGCCCCCAAGGAATTGTCCTTCAAGAAAATCACTGTTTTAGGGAATCCTTAAGTATCAGAATCGTAGATTATAGAGCTAAATTTAACCTAGAGGTCCTCAGATCTCACCCTCGTGTTATGGATGAGATCAAGTGAATTCCTTAAGGCTCTTAACCCAGGACTTCTGATTCCTAGTCCACTGCTGTCTCTAATATATGATACATTAAAGTTTTAGAGGATTGCTTCTCGGCCTCTTGGCTAAGATCAAGTGTAACGTTGTAGAGGAAACTATAGGCAAACAGACTCTTAGGGAGGACTGGCCTATATAGCTTCATCTTTCCTGCTCCAACAAGCCTGAATGTTTTCATGCCATCTTGCTATACATTTAAAATTGTACCACTTAGATATTCGTGTAGGTTAATAAGTATAAGAATGAAAATAAAAATCTCACCATCCCAGAGGCAAAGCACTAAAACATTTTGTTACATTTTCCCACCAGTCTTTTAAAAATATATGTACTTTTAAAATTAAGATTCTATTGTTTTATAGCTTGTTTTTTTAAAATTTAATATATCCAGACATTTAGTTATATACCTAAACCTTGTGTGAATACATCATTTAAAATGCTTATGTAGTAATATTTCATTGAATTCATGTGTCAAAACATGTATAATTAAACCTCTATTGTTAGATAGTAAGACAGTTCTCAGTTTTTCAAGCAAGCTGCTATTTTATGAATGCAGATGGCTCTCGGAGGAAGCCTTTTGGTCATTCACACAATAATATGAGTCAGTTAAATATCTATGTTTTCTTTTTACCACCTAGCTGAGAGCAGCTAAGTTAGAGAATGGAGGTTGTGATTTGGCATGTAGCACAATAAGGGGAGGAAAGATGGGTAGGAGCTGGTGTGAAGGGTATAGTTGTACATAGGCCTTGTGAAGCCCAGAATACAGTAGGTGCAGAGATAAGGAAGGAGGTTGCTGAAGTGGAGTAATTTCAGTATTTTGCATAGAAATGGCTCTTTTTTTCTTTTTCTTATCCATATGACCTTTGCTTCAAGACTTAAAACTCGAACTGTGTTATGAGTTTTTTTGGTTCTCCAACACAGTAGATTCACTAAGTATTGGTTAAAAGGCTGGGGTGCCTGAGCACCACTTCCACTTATTATTGTCCAAGTTCCAACCTAACTACTTAAAACCTTTTCAACATGATTGTTGTGAGTTTTGGGCTACCTGCAGACAAATAGTAAGTGTGTTTTGTCAGTTTAATGGAAATGAAAGGGCAGATATATTCAGGCTTAGTGACTAATTGAATGTCATTAGGAAAGGACAAGAAGACATCAAACATGACTTAAGAGCTAAAAGCCTCAAAAATGGTGAAATGAGGAGTTATTGCTGATTTGTGAAGAAAACTGAAGGATGACACCTGAAAACTCGTATTACATTTCAGGAACTTGTGCTGGTGAGAGATAGGGATAACACAGATAAAACTGTAATTTGGAGATATTCTAAAAGCCCTCATCTTAGCCAGTAGTTTCAGTTGTGGCTTAAAACACCATATCTATCTGTACTTCTGAATAATAAAATGGGTAAATTTGCATTTCACATCCTCCTTCTTTAGTTGAAAACAATTGATTACTTAGGAGAGGGATCAAACTATAAACTAAGTCCTAGTTCTGCTTCTGATTTACTATATGACATTGGACAAGGCATTTCACCTCTCTGGTTTCTAGTCTGTAACTCAAAGGATAATTAATACTGGTTTAGATAATTTTTGAAGTTCCTTCTGAAACCTAGAGTCTTTATTTCTAAAACAAAAAATGACCCCTGAGATAGGGTTGGCTGTACATTCTCAAATTTGAAAAATTAATCAAAATGTTCATCTAGTAGATTCATGTAACTTTTAAGTATAGCATCTTGAAGGTGTCCCTCTATCAAGTAAAGAACAAATGTCTCAGTTTAATATATGACTGCATAAAAAAATGCAACCACAGTAGGTGACCAGAAGGATAAGTAACTTTCAGGAATTTTGAAAACCCAGTAGTATTTAGTATGTGCTCTCTCAGCATTAAAAAGGTCACCTTGCTAATACATGTTAATTTTGAGAGCTTAATTGACCTTTGGAATGTTAATATCAACCTTTTTTGGTGTGTTTAGAGGTTGGAGCAATCACGGAAGAAACGGAAGCCTGTGACTGGTGGAGTTTGGGTGCTGTCCTCTTTGAGCTTCTCACTGGCAAGGTAAGCAGTGACCTGGAGGTTTATTAAGTTTATCCAGATGCTACCTTGATTTCAAATTGAGACTATTTAGCCTTTGCCTTTAGTTTTTAGGTCAGGGACTAAGAAAACCTTGATACCAAAAAGGGGGGGGGGTAGAAAAATGCATGTTTATCAAGATTCCAGATTTTTTAAAAAGTTGAATTCTATTACATTGAATAAATTGATGGTAAAATTCTGTTATGTCACAGTTAGTCCATAGCGAGATATAAGACTACACACTCTCTCTTCTTTTTCTATGAGTCAGTTTCAACAGAGTTAAATCTGTAAGGTTCATGTAAGGATTTAAATTCTCTGTATGTTTTAAATACCTGTCTGAAACCAGGAGGGAATTATCATTTTAGAAAATTCATGTAGATATTAAAGGTAATATTATCTTTTTTCTCAATACTGTAATTTTTCCTGTCCGTTCTGGCTTAACGGAGAGTTATTGATCAGAGAGAATTTATACTCTCTCTGATCAATAACTTTTAAGTAAGATATTTGAGGTTAATAGTTAATAGATTTTAATTGAGTATTGTGCAGATTGCCTCCTGGGATGAAAACAGAGGAAATGAACAGTCATACTTTTGTAAGTAGTCATCTACCTTAAATATGTAGTTAATACTGAGCGCCTAACATGGTTGTGGAATACACAAGTCACCGGTACATACATTTAAACCATAAAGTGCTATACATATATAAAGCATTATTATTAACAACTTTTCAACTTTGAAGGTTTTTAAGAACACTAAAAAATTTGAGATATCAAGTCCCATTTTAGTTTTTGGGTATAATGGAAGTTTTTCTATTATGAGCCACTCTCTTTATAACTAAGGGAAAAGGGTGAGTGGCCTAAGCTTATGATGCGATTTTGATGACTGCCTGTATTTCAGTTAGAGTTCTGTGGGCTCATAGCCCTTGTCCTAAACTGCTTAGAGGGTACTGTGGTGATTACTGCACCTCCAGTTAAGGTGGTTGTTGAGCTTTCTGTATTTGCTGTCCATAAACCCTGTGACGGAACAGAATATGATATTGTTTGGGATAAGAAGTGTACCTGATTGATTGTTTCAGACTCTGGTTGAGTGCCATCCAGCAGGAATAAATACTCACACTACTTTGAACATGCCAGAATGTGTCTCTGAAGAGGCTCGCTCACTCATTCAACAGGTAATTTAATTGACGTATTGGCCAAGTATATCAACCATGCAAATTAGCAGAGCCCACAGCTCCAAAATCTTAAAGAAATTAGTTTCAGACAAGGAGGACCCTTTACTAATTACAAATTCAGAACTAGTACTGTATATCTTTAGGCTTCTACTATTATCTGAGTATTGGTGATGTCAGAGAGAATAGGTAAAGCTTGTTGGCATTATTTATTTATTTATTTTAAATCCAGGCTAATGTTTAGTCAATTCCATATGTCTGTGTAGGTGTGAGATGTAAGTATTGCTTTCAGCTGGTCTGGAGCTGCTCTATTACATTTTGTAACCATATGTGAATGGCTATGTTCTTTTCTTTTTTTTTTTTTTAAACTTTTTAAAGAGTTCATTCCTTAGAGCTAGTCTCGAGATAGTATATGGCGAATGGCTATATTTATAAACGTAGGAATGGGCTACTTAGGAGAGAAGTGGTAGAAAATCTTGCCAAGTTAGATCACTTGTAGATCCATTCATGAAACTTGAATATTGGTGTCAGTTGGTGTATTTCTGGTGGCTTTGAAGAAAGAGACTATTGATAATTAAAGTTCAGTATCCCAGAGGTAGGCTTGGAACTCTAGTGAGCTCCTTAAATTGATTCGCCATGTGTAAAATGCTCACCTGGTTTTGAAGAGCAAGTTTTGATGAGTACACTGAGGGTTGTTAGCATTGAGGTGTGATAGGCTCACAGCAAATCAGCAAGAATTGTCAGGACTGTGATCTCCTATGCTTTTGGGAAAATATCAAGGGAAAAGTTATTTGAAAAAGATGAAGAACTAAAATTTTTGTTTAATGAAACATGAATTATCTTTTAAATCAGGGAAAACAAAATTTGTAAAAAAAAAAGAAAGAGAAAAGGGGAGGGGAGAAAATATTAAGAAGAGTATTACCTAGTATTCTCTTGAGCAGTGATTTTTGTTCCATTCAACGAATATATGTATGGCATAGTGTCATAAGCTACAAACTTGAGATTCACAAATAATTATATCACAGATGGATTTAATAAAGGCTATCAGAGAGGTTTAAAAAAATACTTTGGCGAATCAGGATAAAGAGGTAATAATTGTTGCAGTGGTGGTATTAGGAAAGTTTTTGTGTAGTGAGTGTTATTTTTGCGGAGGCTTAGCCAGAATTTTGGCTTGCAAGCTTGGATGTGGGAGAATAACTGGGTGGAATGAAAAGCTTGAACAAAGGCAAGGAAGGAGTCAGAAAGACTCAGTTTGGGAAATCAAAAGTTTGGTTTATCTAGAGTACAAGGATGAATATAGGGATGAGTAATAGTAAGTAGATGAGAATGGAAAGAGAAGTTGGGGCTCTCTTATCATGAACACCAGGGGAGAATGACAGTATTTAATTCAGTAAAAAATTGAGATTTGGAGTTTTTGTGCACAAGAGTGAAAGGATCAGAGTCGTGCTTCAGGAGGATTAATTTGCCCAGACTCTGTAAAATCTGAAGAAACATAATCAGGTTGGAAATAGTGAGATGAGAGTACCCTGAGCACTTTGTAAAAGGATTAAGAGGTAGTGCAAAGATACATAAAACATTTCATGCTAATGGGCAAAAAGGACAGCTCCTCATTTGATTTCATATCCTTTGTTGTGGCACAGCAAGGTAAATTCAAAGTATTTTTTTGGCTATTAATTTAAGGAAGGCTAGCAACTGCTATTTTTTGTTTCTCTTTCTTAAAGAAGTAGTCATTATTATATAATATTGAGAATAGAATTCCCCACATTAATTAATAAAGGTCTGTTACTCCTGTCTATCAGAATTTATGTTGTAAAGGGGTCTGAGCTTAAGATATGTTAAGTTCCCAAATACAGATATGTATAGCTTATATAGTTAAAGCAGCATTCTGTCATTGGCCTGCCTAAGGAAACTACCACTCATGTTGAGGAAACATCATCAGGAAAGGGAAAAGGGGTCTCTTGGCATGATTAGCAATTTGTCATTTTGACTTTCCTCTTCCACTACCTCATGGTTCATAAAGGTTACTTTAAAAAATCACAAAATGATTTATGTGGAAAGAATTATTCCACTTTGAGGAGATTTTCCCCTTTGGTCTTTTCAGCTCCTTGCTTTCTTCCTAGATTTCATAATTCCCTGTACCCATGGTTTAGTCATCTCAGTCCAAGTGAATTGTGCTAAAGTAAACATAGTTACATTTTAAATGCGGTTTTAAAAAAAGATATTTACAGATCCTCAGCATGGATGTTTGTACTTCCCAGTGTACTTTTAGTTCTTTATGACACAATTGCTTTGTCAGTTGAAAGATATTATATGAGGAAAAAGACCTTCAAAACAAATTTCTGTGCCTCCAGTGCTCAGCTTTATTGCCTATTCTTTAGGAGAAAGGAGGTTGGCAGTGACTGTCTTGGTTTTGCCACTGGCTGACACATTCTTTTAGCAATAGAATCTTTGTGTGATCTGTCAGAAGGCCTGGGAGAGTATTTAAAATGGCAGAATAAGCAAGACAGTCATGGGTAAACAATTATACTTTTGCCTGTAGATTTACACTTGCAAAATTATAGAAGAGTCCATGAACTAAGGTAAATTGACTTTAGTAAAAGTCAAAATATGAACTTTTATTGGAATTTCATAATGAGGTCATGTTTTGGAAAGAATGGGGGCAGGAAAGCCAATTTTAACAAGAAAGGAAGAACTTACGTGTTTATATGTTTCCTGAAATATTAAAAAACATGCTATAGTTATAGTTAATTCTTACTAATGTTTGATATTTTAGATTTATATTCAGATGTTTAATGCCTTCCACATTTCAATCAGTGGACATGACTTGTCTGATTTTGAAAATGGATTTGATACGTTTAGGATATGCTTATGCTGTTTGTTTTATAATAGCAGCTTTTCTCTTAAGACAGTTTAGCAACTTCTAATATAAAAATTCTTTGAGCAGTTCACTTTAATAAAAAGTAGTCATTTTGAATGCTAGATACAGTAATTTCAAGTGAAAAGACTGTGAGTACAGTCTTTTGAAGTATATGCTTCACTCCCCTTGTGGATTTGGTGATAGCAAAGTGAAGTAATAGATTCTTGGCATTTGCAGATCACGCACTCTTAAAGCAGTGTAATGTTGTGATTAACAACAGGGATTCTGGAGACTGAGTACCTGAATTCAGATCATCTCCTTTCTACCTACTACCTATATGATCTTAAACAAGTTATTTAATTTCTCTGAGTCTCTGTTTTCTCATCTATAAAACAGAGATATTTATAGTAACTATCCATAGAGTTGTTGTGAGTTCAGTGAATTAACCTGTGTTAAGCAATTAGAATAATGCCTGGCACACAGTAAGCGTCACATAAATGTTTTGTATTATTATGGTTGATAGGGCAGCATTGAAAGCTCACAACATGTAGTAATTTATAATTTGATGAAGCATATAGTTGAATTATAGTATAGGGCTGCCTAACATGAGAGTGCTGGTGATACAGGTTGAAAAGGTCTAAAAAGTAGTGGATTGGCACGTAATAGGAAATCAACTGATGCTTTTATATAAATGATTAATTATTAGTGAATAATAGAAATATAGAAATAAAGGAAAAAGGAGAAATAAAAGTTTAGGTTTGATTTGAGTAGTGGGATTTCCTATAGGTATAGAACCATTAATGTAATCATCCACATATTTCAGTTGCAGTTGACTAAATTCTGTGGAAAAAATTGTTTGCTATAGGAATATTCTCAAATTTGAATGGCTATAGCCATATGAGAAAGTTGGAAAATTCTCTTTAAAAAAAAGAAATTATAAAGTTGGACAGAATTGGCAAAAATAACCATCTTTGTGCTCTGGAAATTGATCAGAGGGATGCAACAATCTGGAAAGTACTTATGCTTGAAAATAGCTGAACTTTGGGAAAGAATTGTGGGACTCTGTGGCATTCTTGCCTGGGGCTACTTGCATTCTCTCTTCCCTGCTTGGCCAGGTGTGAAGGTTCTCCCAGGTTGAGGTAGGCCATGAAGACCAGCACTGAGGCTGTATGCATGTGCAGGGAAAGATCTCAGTGGAAAGTAAAAACAAGGACAGACTTGAAAGTGGCCTAAATTTTGAATGTGTTCTCCTGCCCACTGGCATAGGATGGAAGCTTTAGTAGCTAAGGTATTTGAATGCAACCCCTTTTCAGTCACTGGTTGACCACTAAGCTATGCAGACACAGTGGTGACCCTTAGGAAACCAAGCTTAAGAAAGGAAAACTTAAAACTTTTTTCTTAGAAAAGAAAAAAAAATGAGAAAAGATACCAACTTCTGCTTGTTACAGTGGGGTGGGGGAAGCAGATTTACAGATCTAGCTGAACAAGTTATCAAAGAATAAACCAACCAACAGCAATTGATAACAGCCTTCTTGAGAAAAAAATAAGACTCCAGAGTCACTAAAATATATTAACTAAAATGTCTCATTTTCAGCAAAATATTGTAAGATATCCACAGAAACAAGATAGTATGATCCATAGGCAGGGAAAAAAACAGTCAATAGAAATTACTCTGAGTGTCCCCAGAATTTGGGGTTTAATGAAGACTTCAAAGCAGTTATTATAAATATGTTCAAAGAATTAAAGGAAATCATGTATAAAGAATTAAAGGAAAATAAAACAATAATGAATCAACAAATAGAGATTCTCAATAAGGAGATAGAAATTATATTAAAAGGAAAAAAAGAACCAAATAGAAATTCTCAAGTTGAAAAGTACAATAATTGAAGTGAAGAAGTAAGTAGGGGAAAAAAAATTCACTGGAGCATCTCAACATGATAGTAAATTATCCAATCTGAAAAACAGATTTAAAAATTTGAAGAAAAATGAACAGGGATAAAGAGACCTGTAAAATGATATTAAGTATACCAATATACATATAATGGGAGTTCCAAAAAGAGGACATAGGGAAAGGGGCGGCAAAAAATGTTTAAGAAACAATGGCTGAAAATCCTAAATTTGATGAAGAACATTGAGATGCATCCAAGAAGCTTAGTGGACCTTATGTGGACGAATACAAAGAGATCCACGTAGAGATATTGTAGTCCAGTTGTTGAAAGACAAAAACAAAGAGGAAAAGGAGCCAAAGAAAAACAACTCATTGTATCCAAGGGAACATTGTGATGTCTGGCTTCTCATCAAAAACAATGGAAGAGAGGTAGGAGAAGATGGCGGAAGAGTAAGACGCGGAGATCACCTTCCTCCCCACAAATACATCAGAAGTACATCTACACATGGAACTGCTCCTATAGAACACCTACTGAACGCTGGCATAAGACCTCAGACCTCCCAAAAGGCAAGAAACTCCCCACGTACCTGGGTAGGGCAAAAGAAAAAAGAAAAAACAGAGACAAAAGAATAGGGATGGGACCTGCACCTCTGGGAGGGAGCCGTGAAGGAGGAAAGGTTTCCACACACTAGGAAGGCCCTTTGCTGGCGGAGACTGCGGGTGGCAGAGCGGGGAAGCTTCGGAGCCACGGAGGAGAGTGCATCAACAGGGGTGCGGAGAGCAGAGCGGCGAGATTCCCGCACAGAGAATCGGTGCCACCAGCACTCACCAGCCCGAGAGGCTTGTCTGCTCACCCGCCGGGGTGGGCGGAGCTGGGAGCTGAGGCTTGGGCTTCGGAGGTCAGAGCCCAGGGAGAGGACTAGGGTTGGCTGCGTGAACACAGCCTGAAGGGGGCTAGTGCACCACAGCTGGCCGGGATGGAGTCTGGGAAAAAGTCTGAAGCTGCCGGAGAGGCCGGAGAGTTTTTCTTCCCTCTTTGTTTCCTGGTGCGAGAGGAGAGGGGATTAAGAGCGCTGCTTAAAGGAGCTCCAGAGGCAGGCGCGAGCCGTGGCTATCAACGCGGACCCCAGAGACAGGCCTGGGATGCTAAGGCTGCTACTGCCGCCACCATGAAGCCTGTGTGCGCGCACAGGTCACTCTCCACACCTCCCCTCCCGGGAACCTGTGCAGCCCGCCACTGCCAGGGTCCCGTGATCCAGGGACAACTTCCCTGGGAAAATGCACGGCGTGCCTCAGCCTGGTGCAATGTCATGCTGGCCTCTGCTGCCGCAGGCTCGCCCCGCATCCATACCGTCCCTCCTTGGCCCGAGTGAGCCAGAGCCCCTGAATCAGCTGCTCCTTTAACCCTGTCCTGTCTGAGCAAAGAACAGACGCCCTCAGGCGACCTACACGCAGAGGCGGGGCCAAATCCAAATCCGAACCCCAGGAGCTGTGCAAACAAAGAAGAGAAAGGGAAATCTCTCCCAGCAGCCTCAGAAGCAGAGGATGAAAGGCCCACAATCAACTTGATGTACCCTGCATCTGTGGAATCCTGAATAGACAACAAATCATCCCAAATTGAGGAGGTGGACTTTGGGAGCAAGGTATATTATTTTTTCCCCTTTTCCTCTTTTTGTGAGTGTGTATGTGTATGCTTCTGTGTGAGATTTTGTGTGTATAGCTTTGCTTTCACCATTTGTCCTAGGATTCTGTCCGTCCGTTCTTTTTTCTTTAAAAAATTTTTTTCATAATAATTATTTTTATTTTAATAACTTTATTTTATCTTTATTTGATTTGATTTTATCCTCTTTCTTTCTTTCTTTCTTTCTTTCTTTCTTCTTTCCTTCCTTCCTTCCTTCCTTCCTTCCTTCCTTCCTTCCTTCCTTCCTTTCTTTCTTTCCTTTCTTTTCTTTCTTTTCTTTCTTCTTTCTTTTCTTCCAAGCTCTGTGGATGAAAGGCTCTTGGTGCTCCAGCCAGGAGTCAGTGCTGTGCCTCTGAGGTGGGACAGGAAACTTCAGGACACTGGTCCACAAGAGACCTCCCAGCTCCACGTAATATCAAACGGTGAAAATTTCCCAGAGATCTCCACCTCAACACCAAGACCTAGCTTCAGTCAACGACCAGCAAGCTATAGTGCTGGACACCCTATGCCAAACAACTACGAAGACAGGAACACAGCCCCATCCATTAGCAGACAGGCTGCATAAAATCATAATAAGGCCACAGACACCCCAAAACACATCACCAGACGTGGACCTGCCCATGAGAAAGACAAGATCCAGCCTTACCCACCAGAACACAGACACTAGTCCCCTCCACCAGGAAGCCTACACAACCCACTGAACCAACCTTAGCCACTGGGGATAGACACCAAAAACAACGGGAACTACGAACCTGCAGCTTGTGAAAAGGAGACCCCAAACACAGTAAGATAAGCAAAATGAAAAGAGAGAACACACAGCAGATGAAGGAGCAAGGTAAAAACCCACCGGACCTAACAAATGAAGAGGAAATAGGCAGTCTACCTGAAAAAGAATTCAGAATAATGATAGTAAAGATGACCCAAAATCTTGGAAATAGAATAGAGAAAATGCAAGACACATTTAACAAGGACATAGAAGAACTAAAGAGGAAACAAGCAATGATGAACAACACAATAAATGAAATTAAAAATACTCTAGAAGGGATCAGTAGCAGAATGACTGAGGCAGAAGAATGGATAAGTGACCTGGAAGATAAAATAGTGGAAATAACTACTGCAGAGCAGAATAAAGATAAAAGAATGAAAAGAACTGAGGACAGTCTCAGAGACCTCTGAGACAACATTAAACGCACCAACATTTGAATTATAGGGGTCCCAGAAGAAGAAGAGAAAAAGAAAGGGACTGAGAAAATAGTTGAAGAGATTATAGTTGAAAACTACCCTAATATGGGAAAGGAAATAGTTAATCAAGTCCAGGAAGCACAGAGAGTCCCATACAGGATAAATCCAAGGAGAAACATGCCAAGACACATATTAATCGAACTATCAAAAATTAAATACAAAGAAAGCATATTAAATGCAGGAAGGGAAAACAACAAATAACGCACAAGGGAATCCCCATAAGGTGAACAGCTGATCTTTCAGTAGAAACTCTGCAAGCCAGAAGGGACTGGCAGGACATGTTTAAAGTGATGAAGGAGAAAAACCTACAACGAAGATTACTCTTCCCAGCAAGGATCTCATTCAGATTTGATGGAGAAATTAAAACCTTTACAGACAAGCAAAAGCTGAGAGAGTTCAGCACCACCAAACCAGCTTTACAACAAATGCTAAAGGAACTTCTCTAGGCAAGAAACACAAGAGAAGGAAAAGACCTACAATAACAAACCCAAGATAATTAAGAAAATGGGAATAGGAACATACATATCGATAATTACCTTAAATGTAAATGGATTAAATGCTTCCACCAAAAGACACAGACTGGCTGAATAGATACAAAACAAGACCCGTGTATATGCTGTCTACAAGAGACCCACTTGAGACCTAGGGACACATACAAACTGAAAGTGAGGGGATAGAAAAAGTTATTCCATGCAAATGGAAATGAAGAGAAAGCTGGAGTAGCAGTTCTCATATCAGACAAACTAGACTTTAAAATAAAGACTATTACAAGAGACAAAGAAGGACACTACATAATGATCAAGGGATTGATCCAAGAAGAAGATATAACAGTTGTAAATATTTATGCACCCAACATAGGAGCACTTCAATACATAAGGCAAATACTAACAACCGTAACGGGGAAATCGACAGTAACACAATCATAGAAGGGGACTTTAACACCCCACCTTCACCAATGGACTCATCATCCAAAATGAAAATAAATAAGGGAACACAAGCTTTAAATGATACATTAAACAAGATGGACTTACTGATATTTATAGGACATTCCATCCAAAAACAACAGAATACACATTTTTCTCAAGTGCTCATGGAACATTCTCCAGGATAGATATCTTGGATCACAAGTCAAGCCTTGGTAAATTTAAGAAAATTGAAATCATATCATGTATCTTTTCTGACCACAATGCTATGAGGCTAGATATCAATTACAGGAAAAGATCTGTAAAAAATACAAACACATGGAGGCTAAACAATACACTACTTAATAACCAAGAGATCACTGAAGAAATCAAAGAGGAAATCAAAAAATACCTAGAAACAAATGACAATGAAAACACGATGACCCAGAACCTATGGGATGCAGCAAAAGCAGTTCTAAGAGGGAAGTTTATAGCAATACAATCCTACCTTAAGAAACAGGAAACATCTCGAATAAACAACCTAACCTTGCACCTAAAGCAGTTAGAGAAAGAAGAACAAAAAACCCCCAAAGTTAGCAGAAAGAAAGAAGTCATCAAGATCAGATCAGAAATAAATGAAAAAGAAATGAAGGAAATGATAGCAAAGATCAATAAAACTAAAAGCTGTTCTTTGAGAAGATAAACAAAATTGATAAACCATTAGCCAGACTCATCAAGAAAAAAAGGAAGAAGACTCAAATCAATAGAATTAGAAATGAAAAAGGAGAAGTAACAACTGACACTGCAGAAATAGAGATATAGAGATATACCTTGTTCTTGGATTGGAAGAATCAACATTGTGAAAATGACTCTACTACCCAAAGCAATCTACAGATTCAGTGCAATCCATTTCAAACTACCACTGCCATTTTTCACAGAACTAGAACAAAAAATTTCACAATTTGTATGGAAACACAAAAGACCCTGAATAGCCAAAGCAATCTTGAGAATGAAAAATGGAGCTGGAGGAATCAGGCTCCTGGCCTTCAGACTATACTACAAAGCTACAGTAATCAAGACAGTATGGTACTGGCACAAAAACAGAAATATAGATCAATGGAACAGGATAGAAAGCCCAGAGGTAATCCCATGCACATATGGTCACCTTATCTTTGATAGAGGAGGGAAGAATATACAGTGGAGAAAAGACAGCCTCTTCAATAAGTGGTGCTGGGAAAACTGGACAGCTACATGGAAAAGTATGAAATTAGAACACTCCCTAACACCATACACAAGAATAAACTCAAAATGGATTAAAGACCTAAATGTAAGGCCAGACACTGTCAAACTCTTAGAGGAAAACATAGGCGGAACACTCTATGACATAAATCACAGCAGGATCCTTTTTGACCCACCTCCTAGAGAAATGGAAATAAAAACAAAAATAAACAAATGAGACCTAATGAAACTTCAAAGCTTTTGCACAGCAAAGGAAACCATAAACAAGACCAAAAGACAACCCTCAGAATGGGAGAAAATATTTGCACATGAAGAAACCGACAAAGGATTAATCTCCAAAATTTACAAGCAGCTCAATAACAAAAAAACAAACAGCCCAATCCAAAAATGGGCAGAAGACCTAAACAGACATTTCTCCAAAGAAGATATACAGATTGCCAACAAACACATGAAAAAATGCTCAACATCATTAATCATTAGAGAAATGCAAATCAAAACTACAATGAGATATCATCTCACAACGGTCAGAATGGCCATCATCAAAAAATCTACAAACAATAAATCCTGGAGAGGGTGCGGAGGAAAGGGAACCCTCTTGCACTGTTGGTGGGAGTGTAAATTGATACAGCCACTGTGGAGAACAGTATGGAGGTTCCTTGAAAACTAAAAGTAGAATTACCATATGACCCAGCAATCCCACTACTGGGCATATATGCTGAGAAATCCATAATTCAAAAAGAGTCATGTACCAAAATGTTCACTGCAGCTCTATTTACAATAGACAGGACATAGAAGCAACCTAAGTGTCCATCAACAGATGAAGGGATAAAGAAGACGTGGCACATATATACAATGGAATATTACTCAGCCATAAAAAGAAATGAAATTGAGTTATTTGTAGTGAGGTGGATGGACCTAGAGTCTGTCATACAGAGTGAAGTAAGTCAGAAAGAGAAAGACAAATACCGTATGCTAACACATATATATGGAATCTAAGGAAAAAAAAAAAAGGTCATGAAGCTCCTAGGGGTAAGATAGGAATAAAGACACAGACCTATTAGAGAATGGACTTGAGGATATGGGGAGGGGGAAGGGTAAGCTGTGACAAAGTGAGAGAGTGGCATGGACATATATATACTACCAAATGTAAAATAGATAGCTAGTGGGAAGCAGCCACATAGCACAGGGAGAACAGCTCGGTGGTTTGTGACCACGTAGATGGGTGGGATAGGGAGGGTGGGAGGGAGGGAAACGTAAAAGGGAAGAGATATGGGAACATTTGTATATGTATAACTGATTTACTTTGTTATAAAGCAGAAACTAACACACCATTGTAAAGCAATTATACTCCAATAAAGATGTTAAAAAAAAAAAAAAAGGAAGACAGAAGACAGTGGAATGACATATTTAAAGTGTTGAAAGGAAGTAACTGTCAGCCAAGGTTTCTATATCCAGCAAAATTATCTTTCAAAAATGAAAATGAAATTAAGAAATTTCCAAGTAAAGACAGAGAATTCATTTTTAGCAGAGTTGTCTTACAAGAAATAATACAAGAAGTCCTTCAGCTGCAAGTTACCAGATAGTGACTCAGATTCATAGGAGGAAATGAAAAGTTCTGGAATGATAAATATGAGTTAATAGAAAAGACTAAATATGTTTTTTCTCATTTCTCTGCTCAACTTCTTTCAAAAGACATAAGGTTGTACGAAGCAATACTTGTAACACTGTGCTGGTAGGTTTATAACCTATATGGATGTAACATATAGTATTTAATGACAGTAAAAGACAAAGGAGGACAGAAGGAATGGAACTATAGTGGAGCAAAATTTCTGCATTTCACTGGAATTAATCTGAAGTAGATTGTGATAAATTAAGAAGCATATTATAATCTTGACAGCAACCACTAAAAAAAAATAGTAAAGGAAAATTAATAGAGGAACTGAAATAGTACAGTAAGAAGTATTTGACACAGAAGAAGGCAGTAAAGGGGAATGAGAAAAGACAGTAGAGGTAGAAAACAAGTAGCAAATTAGCAAACGTAAACCTACTGTGTCAATAATTACATTCAGTGTGAATGTCTAAACATGCCAAACAAAAGGCAAAGATTGTTAACTGGATAAGAAAGAGATCCAACTATCTGTGTGCAAGAGACACACTTAAATTAAAAACACAAATAGGTTAAAAGAAAAAGGGTGGGAAAAGATAAATCATGCAAACAGTGACCATAAGAGAGGTGAAGTGGTTTTATTAAATATCAGACAAAATAGATGTGGAGACAAGAGAATTACCAGGGACTAAGATGTTGTTTAATGATGAGAGGATCAATACATAGAAAGATATAATAATTATAAATGTATATGCTCTAATAACAGCTTCAAAACATATGAAGCAAGTCTGATTGAATTGAAATAATAGATAATACAATAATAATAAATGGAGGCTTCAATACCCCATTCTTGATAATTAATAGAAAATCAGCAAGGATATAGAGAAGACTTGAACAACATTATCAAACAACTCTGACATATGTAGAAAAATGATTGCAGAATACAGTCTTATCACATGCACATGGAACATTCCCCATGATAGATCATTTGCTATGCCATAAAACAACTTTCAGTATTTAAAAGGATTGAAATTATACAGCATACTCTGACCATAACAACTTTTTATTAGAAATCATCAACAGAAAGAGATCTGGTGAATCCGTACCAGATATATGGAAATTAAACAACATACTTCTAAATAACCTGAGTCAAAGAAGAAATGCCAAGAGAAACCAGAAATTGTTTTTAATGGAATGAAAACAAACACATGGTATGTCAAAATTTATAGGATGCAGCTACATCAGTTCTTGGGGAAAATTTATGGCTTTAGACATCTGTATAGGAAAAGAATGGTCTCAAATAAAAATCTCACCTTGTAACTGAGGAAGTTAGAAAAAGAAACTGTAAAAAGCAAAATAAATCCAAAGCAAGCAGAAGAAAGAAAGCAAGCAGAAATCAATGAAAGAGAAAATCTTCATTGGATAGAAGAGAAAAATAAGAGAAAAATTAAATCACAAGTTGGTTCTTTGAAAAGATCAGCAAAATTGGGAAAACTTTAGTGACTTCAAAATGAATATGAGGGCTTCCCTGGTGGCGCAGTGGTTGCGAGTCCGCCTGCCGATGCAGGGGACACGGGTTCGTGCCCCGGTCCTGGAAGATTCCACATGCCGCGGAGCGGCTGGGCCCGTGAGCCATGGCCGCTGAGCCTGTGCGTCCAGAGCCTGTGCTCTGCAATGGGAGAGGCCACAACAGTGTGAGGCTCGTGTACCGCAAAAAAAAAAAAAAAAAGAATATGAAAAGGCAAGGGACCTAGAGTATCCAAAACAATTTTGAAAGAGAACAAAGAAGGAGTACTTACACTCCCAATTTCCAGTCAGTATAAAGCTACAGTAACTACTTAATTACTGTGGTATTAGAGCAAAGATAAGCAATATAGATCAATGGAATGGAATTGAGAGTTCAGAAATAAACTCCTACATTTATGGTCAATGGATTTTCCATAAAGGTGCCAAGATAATTCGATGATGAAAAAATAATCTTTTCAACAAATGGTGCTGGGGAGGGAGGAGATATGGGAGCATATGTGTATGTATGGCTGATTCACTTTGTTATAAAAGAGAAACTAGCACACCATTGTAAAGCAATTTTACTCCAATAAGGATGTTAAAAAAAAAATGGTGCTGGGAAAATCAAATATTCACATGCTAAAACCAAAATAAACTAAGACCCTTAATTCATATCATATGCAAAAATTAACTCAAAATAGCTCATAAACCTATATGTGGGAGCTAAAACTGTAAAATCGTAGGAAAAATATTGGAGAAAATCTTCATGACCTTGGGTTAGGAAAAGAATTATTAGGTATGACACCAAAACATGATCCATAAAAGAAAAAAAATGATAAAGTGGGCTTCATTAAAATTAAAAACTTTTGCACTTCAAAAGATACCAGTAAAAGAATGAAAAGACAAGCCACAGACTGGGACAAAATATATGCACATCATGCAGCTGATAAAAGATTTGTTTTCAGAATGTGTAAAGAACCTTTTAACTCAGTAAGCAAACAGCTCAGTATAAAAATGGGCAAAGGTTCACCAAGGAGGCTTTATAAATGGCTAAGAAGTACATGAAAAGATGCTCACCATCACTGGTCATTAGGGAATATAAATTAAAACCATAATAAGATACCACTAATACCCACTAGAAAGGCTGTAATAAAAAAGACAGTATCAATTATCGACGAGGGTGTAGAGAAACTGGAATTCTCATACGTTGCTGGCAGGAACGTAAAATGGTACAGATACTTTAGAAAAGTTTGGTAGTTTCTTAAAAAGCTAAACATAAACTTAACACAAGACCCACCAGTCCCACTCCTAGGAATGTCCTTAAGAGAAATACTTAACACAAGACCCACCAGTCCCACTCCTAGGAATGTCCTTAAGAGAAATGAAAATATGTGTCTGCAGGAAGTCATATATACTATTAATTATAGCCGCAACCTGGAAAGTCCATATGTCCATTAACTGGTGAATATATTAACAAGATGTGTTATATCCAAATAGTGGAATGCTGTTCAGAAGTAAAAAGGAACAGACTGTTGATACGTGCTACAACACGGATGAATCTCAAAAACATTATGCTAAGTGAAAGAAGGCAGCTGCAAAAGACAACATATTTTTATGATTTCATTTATTCAGAAAGGGCAAGTTTATAGAGATAGAAAACAAATCAGTGGTTGCCTAGGGCTGGAGATGGAAATGTGGATTAACTGCAAACAGGATGAGGAGACTTTTTAGGATGATCAAAATGTTCTAAAACTGGATTGTGGTGAAAGTTGCACAACTCTTTAAATTTACTAAGAATCATTAAGTTGTATACTTACAGCAGATAAATTTTATGCTATATAAATTATCCTTCAGTAAAGCTGTTAAAACAAAAATTTGGGGATACATGAATGTCTTAACACATTCTTTCAGTATGCCCAGGGTCCTCTATAATTGTATATGACTACTTTTATTTTCCCACACTTAACAATCCTATTGTGTGTAACATTTATTAACTTATTTTATACCTGATTCCTATTAGTGAAGAAGTAGAAACACATTTCACTCATTGTATCAAATTGTCCCATGTGAGTCAGCTATTTCAAAGAAAGCAATTCTGGAATATGAATTGGCTTATTCAGACCTTAGGTAAAGTTTAGACCTGGTGCATATATAATTCACTAGGGGTTGAAAGACTTATTGCGCCTCCCAAACTTTCTCATCATGAAAGGAGTAACTGGATCTCTCAGAATTTGGTGCAATATCTAATTAATGTCATAATTGTACTTTTGGAGTAGGAAATTGATAGGTGTAACTATCCTATTGTACTATATGAGGATGAGAAACAAAGTGAGTTACTCAAGGTCATATTTCAAATCAGTTGAAAAGTCCCCACCACCACACAGCTAGAGTGATATCACAGACATAATTCCCTTTCAAGGAAATATAGCCAGTTGGCTGTCAGTCAAGTCCATTTGTTACTGGGGTTGAATTTAGAAGTTCTTTCCTTTCATATATTTTTCTTTTCCTTTGATTCTTTAGTTGGATTCCCACTATTCACTAAATCCTTCTTTTTTAGCTCTTACAGTTCAACCCTGTGGAGCGTCTTGGTGCTGGAGTTGCTGGTGTTGAAGATATCAAATCTCATCCATTTTTTACCCCTGTGGATTGGGCAGAACTAATGAGATGAACATAATGCAGGGTTCTCTGCACACGTTCTGATCTTCTCTATGACAAGCGTCTCCAGCACAGAGGTAGCTCTGCCTTACACTCAGTTATGGGGCACCAAGCATTGGGATGAAGATCTTTAGAGGAAATGGAGAAAGAAAAAGCCTGAGAGAGAACAATTCCTTTACAGTTACTGTCTGGACAAGATATTGGCTACATTTGCAAGGGGCTGTTATGTACAAACCTTTAACTGAGGTGTGATCTTTATTTTATCTGCACTTAGTGTTGCAGGTAAGTTGTAAACCCAACTAAAAGAGGAATGCCCTTCAAGACCTTCCTCTGATATGAAGCTCCAAGTGTAGAATGAAGTGTTACTTGAAAGGAGGACCTTTACATGGCAGCTGACAGTGCTTTCTGCTAACCAGGATTGGTTTAATATGATCAAATTAATATTTGCTGAATAATATACTAAAAGTGCTTCATGAATAATGTCATCTGTGGAGCTTAAAAAGTGAGAAAAAAAGAAAATACACGTCATGTCTGATAGGAAAACTGAACCACAATGCTATATAATTAATGTATGTCGAATATGGTCCCATAGTCATTCTTTCTGAAGTCCACGTGAGAAGAAAACACTTCATGTTGTCAACTGTGTACTTTGTTGGTTGATACTGCTAACAGAAGGGTTCATATGAACACACTCTCTTTCGCTCTCTCTCTCTTCATCTTTATTTTTTCACTTTCTGCACCCTTTGTCTATTCTCTCATGTTCTGTTCTTCCTACCCCTATTAATACATATGCAACAAAAAAGGGAAGGGAGTATTTATTTCCTCAAATTGTATCAACTTAATAAGAACTAAAGAATCATGTGAAATAAACGTAGTAAAAATTTAAATCTCTCTTTCATTTAATTGTTTAAGTTTTTTCTTTTTTTCCAAAGGCCTCTCTTCCTTTCATTTTGGAATGTTAACAATTTCTGCTTCTTATTATGCTTGACTTCATTTTAGTTTTATGCCTTAGTATCCTAAGAACCAAAGGATCTCCTCTAAATGGGATTGAATGGCAATCCTATTTTATAACGTATTGACAGGATTTCCAGATTTGACCTCCAAATCTACTTGACATTGTGTAGAAAGAACATGAGTATTTATACATCTCCAAACATTTGTATTCGATTTCCTTCTGTCGCTAAGATAGCTCCTGTAGTCATGCATTGTTTACAACAATTTACAGAATTTTAAGTTAATGTTTGTTCTTTAAATTTTATCCAAAGAAGAAAGAATAAGTCACCATTTTCAAGTTAGGAACCACAACATAATGAAAGTTTTCTGTATGTTTTAATTCTTTGTATTTTTGAGATCTGTGTGAGAGCCTATCCCTACTCCAAGAGCATCTGTACAGCTTCCAGCTGCCATTGGCCAGGTCTGCCCATCAAATTAAATGGAAGCAGAAAATGCTTTAGTGACACAAAGGAAATGTGCAAGCATTTTTGCTTTTTCTATTATCCTACTCCCCCATTTTCCTTTTTGGTCCCCTTATAACCTGAAACCCAGCTGAAGTGCTGCAACAACACTGGGATGGGGAGCAGGTCAGCAGGATCATAGCTCAGTCAAGATGACATCACTCCCTGGAACTGGATTTCAACTCACCAGCCCCCTGGCCTCATAACAGGAACTCATGCAGGTGAGACACAAGAATGACTTCCTGTGTAGGACTAGTAGGAAATCTGTAAGTAGTTAGAACTGGCCATTACAGAGCTTCCTTCCAGAACTGCCCTATGACATGAAAGTAGGACTTCACAGCTAAGGTGAAGCTCCCAGCCCTACCACATGATTTGGGTCCCTTGGATTCAAAGGACAGTGTTAACAGATGGTTGCTGTGTTAGTGTGTTGACAGAATTCCACTGCTTCAGTTTCTCTCTCTCTCTCTCTCTCTCTCTCTCTCTCTCTCTCTCTCTCTCTCTCTCTGTGTTTGGAATTGTGCTTAATGTAAATACGTCATTCATAATCATGGTAGACATGAATTATATTAGTAATAAACACACAGGATAAATAGCTTTGGGGTGATGGACCCAAGTCTGTTTTTACTTTTTTTTTTTTTTTTAAAAAAAAGCTTTTCCTTTTTTACAATTAATTAATTTTTGGCTGCACTGGGCAGTTTTCATTGCTGCACGTGGGCTTTCTCTAGTTGAGAGCACAGGCTCAGTAGTTGTGGCGCACGGGCCCAGTTGCTCCACGGCATGTGGGATCTTCCTGGACCAGGGCTCGAACCCATGTCTTCTGCATTGGCAGGTGGACTCTCAACCGCTACGCCACCAGGGAAGCCCCTCGTCTATTTTTACTTGATGATGTATATTAGAAATATCAAAATCAGAGAAGAACTTACCACTTAGTATTTCTCATTTGATTTTTTACACTTGTTTTTATTTTTTTCTCATCTGACTTTTTTTAATTGTAGTAAATTTTACATAACATAAAATTTACCATTTTAACCACTTTTAAGTATACAATTCAGTGGCATTAAGTATATTCACATTTTTTCCCAACCATTACCACTATGCATTTCAGAACTTTTTAATCATCCTAAACTGAAACTCTTTACCCATTAAACAATAACTTCCCATTCTTCCTCCCCATAGCCCCTAGTAACCACTCTTCTACTTTCTATATGAATTTGACTCTTCTTGGTCTCTCACAGAAGTGGAATCATATAATATCTGTTCTTTTATGTCTGGCTTATTTTACTTGGTATAAGGTTTTCAAGGTTCATCCATACTGTAGCCTATATCAGAATTTCATTCCTTTTTAAGGCTGAATAATATTCCATTGTATGTGTATATCACATTTTGTTTAGCCATTCATCTGTCAATGGACATTTGGGCATTTCTACCTTTTGGCTGTCATAAACAGTGTCCTTAAGAACGCTGATGTTCAAACATCTGTTTGAGTCCTTGCTCTCTTTTGATTTTATACTTTTATATGAAGGTACTGGTGTCCTTGACTGTTATGTTACTATGTTCTTTATAGGAGAGCTTTACCAGTGGGTTGCCAATAACTTGGTGTAATGCCACCTATCTTCAGACAAGGCATGAAAATCTACCATTTCCGTTTCACAGAAGGGTAAGATAAGCTTCCTAAGAGTAAAAAAGAATGCCGTGATTCTAGCAGTTTGTTTTAACTATGATATGAGTTAATACTTTTTTGGAACGTATATCTTTTCAACTTACTTGTTGTGATAACTGACCTCTTGTTAACATATTTAAACCTGCCTTTTAAACCTTTTTAAACAGCTGTATTTCCTGTTGTGTTTTGACCCTCAGGCTTTTCCTACGCTATCCTATTTCAGAGTCACTGTGAACCAAGATTGAGTTTGGCTTTTATATAGTGCATTTAATGAAGAATTTAAAATCTATAAATAATATTCATGCTATGACCAGTAACATTATGTTAGGGCCCTACACATAGTATGCCTTAGTTGGATTCACTTGTTCATAATTTATGATAGAGAGAAATCTGACTATAGCACTGAAAGGTTCTTTGCCTCTCAGGGGGCCCTTTCTAGCATCTTTATTGGACTCACTTAGGGATTACTTTATAGCAAAGGCCAAGGCATAAGATGCATCATTTTTCTTCTTAGAGTAGTTGATTTAACGTTTGGTATTTCTAAATGCTCTGGGTAATGAATGAAGCCTCATATTTCAAGTTCTTTCTTCGAGGATTGTGGAATATAATAGAAAGTCTTAGAGTAGTATCTGGTCTTGTCTCTGTAACTAACTAGCCTTTTCTTTTAACTTTAATCAAATAACAATATTCTAGACCTGTTCCCTCACCTATAGAATGAAAAGGTAGTTGAGTTCTAAGCTTCCCAAGTATACGGCGGCCTTTCTCTTTTTCAGAGTGAACTAATTTGATAAACCAACATTGTAAAAATAGAAGATTAATGAAAATCTTAAATTGATACTTAACTGTTTTCTTATAATTTTTTTTTAGTAATCCCAGATACTTGGGTTACTGCCATTTACCCACTCAGTAGCATAGCCCTTAGTGGTTATGTGGCTATAAAAATTAAAAATAGATTGAAATATTAAAAGGCTATTTCTCAGTCAGCTCTACGCTGGAAAAGGAGAGTTGAAAGTCCAGATAGAAGTACACAGAGGTGAAAGGAGGGTAGGACACACCTACATTTATTCACTTCTTAGACCTTTCTCAACAACCGTGGTGGTTTTCCTACCCCCATTGCCCTCATCTATCATATTTTATGTGTTTATTTGACTCAATTCTTGGGCAGGCATAATCAGAGTACAAAATTGATACTTTCTGTTCCTATTTAATGTAGAACATTAACCTCTACCAGTCTAGGTAATTTGGACTTTTGAGTATTTGATGTCTACTCAGCTCATTTTAAGGATTTCATATTAAGTCCTCATGTTGAAGGGTTACTAAATGGCAAAAGCTGTGAATTCAGCTCTTTCTAAGTAAAGTTGTAAACATAGTAGCCGTAGGGAAATGGGAAGCAAAGTACTACAGGTTTTTGTGACTTGGCATCACTTATTCTCTCAAGGACAGTAAATAGGAAACCGGAGAACAAGTTTCCTTTTTTAGGAAGATTTACAATAGTGGTGATATGTAGTCAGATGGCATAGCGTTGCATTTTTTGTCCCTATCACATGACTTCTTCCCTTGATCCAGGGATCTATCTCAGGGAGAAACAGCAGCAGAGAAAATGTGTGGAGGTGTAAGAGAGAAAGTGACTTGAGTGTTACTCTAGGAAAGTGAAGCAAGGTACTCGTCAGGCATGTTGGCCCAGGTATCTGGAGCAATAGAGAGCGTGTTTTTTTGAGCTAGATTTAAAGTGCTATTCTTTGTTCTTCCCCCAGCAAGAGTTAGGCAGAAACTGAAATTGTTCCTCCTATCCCAGGAAAAAAGGTGCTGAACTAACTTTTTGGAAAGGATTAAGTGACATGCTTATCCAGAGTTGGTTCTAACTCTGCTTTCTTGCAGAAGACAGCTGGTGAGTGTCTACGAAGAGCTGCTTTCATTTCTTTGGGCAGGAAAACCTCTTATTGAATGGGGTAAGGAAGAATGGCAAATGAACCAGCTTTTAGTCACACTTACAGATGTTGGCATCCTGCTTTTGTAAGTCTCAAAAAATTTTCATATCAAAAAGGTGACTCTTCTGGGAATGTTGATCAAATTCCTCCTAAAGCTAATCCACAAGGCAGGAGTTTGACCAACCCCACCCAAAGAGGCAAACGTCAAAGGGAATTTGACAAATGTAAAGAGATCTGAGTCTGTTTCAGTGCCCAAATAATGACTGCAGTGTGATGTTGCCCTTACCATATGGGAGACAGACATGAAATTGACTCAGTTGTGACATAGATAGAAAATAAGAAGAAAAGGAGGTGTAGTGTTGGCAAAACAAAAAATCTATACAACTATTCAGTCTGGGTTGTTCTGGAAAGAAAATGTGTTAGATATTTGAAGGATCTGTCTTCAGGAAAAACATTCTAAATGCCTAAGAAAACTATAAAACTGAACACGTCCCCTCCCTATGCTCTCCTACTCTTTTTTCATTCTTCTCCATCTTCCTCTCTTCATCGCCTCTTCATCTACCCACCCTGCCTCCTATGGGTTTCTCTGGTCACTGAACAAAAGACATGGTGCTGTCTTCAAGGATCTTATAAAACTCAGGGGAAATAAAGCATAAATAATAAGTAGGGCAGAATGTTGTGTTACAGGATACAAATAGAGTATGGTGAGCATACAGAGGAGAGATCCGAGGAACTGCAGGAAGGCTTCCTGTATTGGAACAAAACTTTGACCTTTGAATGGTATTTTTAAACGTAAGGACTTTTCTTTTTTCCAGATTTTGTTTGGGAAGAAGGAAAGTTTCCAGTGGAACAAAAAATAGTTGTATACAAAGGCATGGAGCTGGAAAAACGTAAAGCTGTGCGTGTTGTGTTTGGGCTGGTGTGTAGGCATATGAATTTGAAGGGTGGGTTGGGGCCAGATTAAATGCCACGTGGACATTTGGACTTCGTTCTCTAAGTTGCAGGGGACTTTAGAGAGATGACATTATTGCAGGCTGCTGTTAAAAAGGTAACTTTAGGGTTAGAATGGAGAATAATATTGGAGAGAACGTGATAAGAGACAGAGAGATCAGTTAGGAGTCACTGCAGAAATTCAGGCAAGAGATAAAGTCCTAAGTTCAGGAGATAGAATACAAAAGAGGGGTACATGACTGTCCTCTCATCCATGTCTCTCAGGTGTAGAGTTTCCCTATCAAATAATTGCTTTCCTTTTTTTATGAAGCCAGTTTATACTAGGAGATACCGATTTGTTGTTTGTAAAATCACCCCCAAGGAATCACCAGAGAGACAAACCAGGAGAGCTTCTACACTTCTCCCGCATTGGTTGATAATGGTGTTTACTATTCTGAGCTTAAAACCCCTGGGTCCCATCTCACCTTCTTTCATCATTTTGTGATACTTCTTCCCACCTTTTAAATAGTTGGTCTTGCTTTCTATTTGGATGGTGTTCTGCTCTTGCTCTTAGATGGTGTCCTGTCAGGTGATTGCTGTCCGCTCTGACCTACCTTTAGCTTAGCTTAGTGGTCCTCAAAAAAAACAATTCCCATCTGGGTCAAGGAAATACAGCGATTTTCACTTTTCTTGTGGCTTTAAGTTTGAAATTACTCCCCCCCCAAAAAGTTTTAGGGAAATGAAAAAAAGGGGTTCCCAAACCATCAGCATTAGCATCACCTGGGAACTTGTTAGAAAAGCATATTCTTGAACTCTGTTCCAAATCTACTGAATCAGAATTCTGGGGGCTGGCACAGCAGTCTGTTTGATTTAGCAAGCCCTTCCAGTTGATTCTGATGCATGATCAAGTTTGAGAACCACTGCCTTAGTTTAACGTCAGTTTATTGCCTCTGCTTTGTATGAACATAAACATCCTTCCCCGTGGTGTGTGTTTTGAGTTTGAAGACACTTCCCAACACTTAGCATATTTCCCAGAAGGCTGGCCCAAGCAGTTTTTGCCTCAATGGGAACAGATGACCAGAGAAGACAGATAATGAGGACAATAAGGAGGAAGGGAAAAGGCAAGGGGAATAGCCAGTTGGATAAAGGAAACATCAGAGGAGGGGGCAAAAGGAGGCATACATGGTGGGGAGTGATTCTGTCCCCGCAAAGAGACACAGCCACTTCCGTCATAGTTACTAGATTCAAATGACTCATCCATTTAGAAGTAGGATAAGCATTATAATCATAATTCTTTTGGTTACTTGTTGTATACTGCTGGGTTGTTTGCTCATTCTTAAGCAGAGCCACAGTGGAAATTTAGTGTTTAGTCCCTGCGTTGTTCAAAATCTGAATGTAAAGAATCTAAACCAAGTTTGAGAAAGATGCCAGCATGTTCTCATCTCATTCTGAAGGGTAGCAGAGCAGCTCAGTGTTCTCTTTAGAACTGAGGGACTTAGCTTGGGATGCTTTCTCGGTAGACTTGGTTTTGCCTGTTGAAAATGGGCACCAAGCTTCACAGGAGTAAAGTAAAATGTATGAAATTTTCCCTGAAGGCTTTGTGTGTGTGTGTGAGGGGGCGGGGTGGTGAGGGGAATGTGGGTGACCCACTATTTTCCTATTTTTCACTTTAAATTAAGGCTCTTTTGTTTATAAGGTACCAAGTTTATTAGATTAGATGATTAATAAAGTCTGTTTTGACCAAATATATATTAACCTCTCATGAGCATCTGCAAGATGTTTAGGTAATTTCTTGTTTTCAGTAGGTGGGGTTTCAGTGTTGCCACTGGCTTCACGTGTCTCTGTGTTCTTGCTGTGCCTAGACTCAGCCTCAATAGTAATGTGCTATCCTTAAAAATGACACTATTTCCTTCTCTTTTTTTGTTGTTATATATTTTATTTCATTTTATCATCTTTATTGGAGTATAATTGCTTTACAGTGGTGTGTTAGTTTCTGCTGTATAACAAAGTGAATCAGCTGTACATATACATACATCCCCATATCTCCTCCCTCTTGCGTCTCCCTCCCACCCTCCCTATCCCCCAAAATGACACTATTTCTTAAGCCGCCATTGATAGGACATGCTTTGCACAATTCTTTTTACTGGTAGACAGAGGTTCCCCCAACACCTGCTTGTCCCCGCTGATTATGAGCAGAGGCGCACCACGCAATTCTGGTCAGGGAATACAGTATCTGGTGAACAGAAAAGAGCCCCTGTGCCCCTAAGAGAAGCAACCCTCCTGCTGGTAAGCGTCCTCTGGGGCTGTTTCCCCCAGTCCTCTGGCCGCAGAGGCCAGACCCTTCCCACCGTGTCGTCACTCTCTCATTTGCTTGCTCCTCTAACCTGTGTTTCAAGTGTAAGGCCCTGAGCAGCTCCCGACAAGCGTGTTGTGGGTAAAGGGGGTGCTGGATAGAATTTGGTAGTTTGAGAAAGAAGAACTGCTGCCTGCTTTTTATTCTCTCACCTCTCACTTCAAACCCTAAACTTTCCTCATTCAGCTCACCCCTCTGGGTCATACCTCCACCTAACCTGACTCCAGCAGGACCTGAAAGTTCACTCAGGCTCGTATTACCTTAGCATCAAAGGCCACTTCAAGGCAAAGGGCTTCTTTTTGCCTGCACCTTGTTCCTGTGGTCAAAACACCCCACCTATCACACATTTCTGGATTGTAAGGATCCCCTGAAGATTGCCAATCTGGATCTCGCCCTGGCCATTTCTTTGGCCTTTTGTGATGCTCATCAGTCTTGGCACTCAGAAAGCAGAAAACGACAGCCATCCTGACGTTGCCACTCTCTATCCCTCTGCTGCAGATTGAAGCCCTGTCCGGCAGCTTATTTCCTCTGTGGGCTGTCGTGGTGTGAGGGAGCCGAGGGGAGAGCAGTGGCTGCCCGCTGCAGCTGTCTCCTTTAGAATCAGCCACCCCCATTCCCCAGGTGCCAAAATAGCTCGCTGGGTTTAGAATGCTCCCCGTCTCTACCTCTCCCGCCCATGGCAGCGTTGGTAGCAGCTTTCCAACGAGTCTTTTGTTGTGGAAGCTCTAAACCCATGGTAGGGAAATTACCAAGAGACTCTTCCACAGCCTGCCCTCCCTCCCCTTGCTCCGTCTCTTTCTTCCCTTCCTTTGTCTCCTTCCGTAGCTGGGGTCAGAATCCCTAGCCAGACTGAGAGCATGGTTGCGATTCCAGGACCCAGATGCCAATGTGTGGCAGCATCTGGCTTCTTGGCAAGCGTTGCCGGCAGTTGTGCTGGCTGCTTCTAGGCCTGTCATGTGGCTGAGCCCGCTAATGGGGGCCCTGTCACAAAACGGAGTTTCTTTGAGAATATGGTTTCAACCAAGGAGCCCACCAGAAAACAATGAACTGCACTGAGAGGACATGAATTATTGGGCAGGGTGACTGCAGACTAGAGCTTTGATGCTGATCCTGGACCTGTTTTGCAAAAATCCCTGTTTCATGTTGTTGGAGTCTGCTCCTCCTGTAACCTTACCTTCTTGTGCTGTTAGTGTTTCAGGTGCCTTAAGGCATGGAGCTCCTTGAAAGAGAAACACAAATCAGGAAAAATGTTGAGATAAAATCCTGCTCCTCAGAGGCGCCTGTTTGGCACGGTGAGCGCATGATAACAGCTTGCTTTAGAAAGGTGACATTTCTGCTGAAGGCTGAATAATAAAACATGCATTTTAAAAACTCAGCTCTTCCCTGTCTTCTGACGGGTGACTTTTGGAGTGAAGGCCATTTCTTCCACGTGAAGGGTCTTTTCTGAGGCTAGCCTCTCCAGCCCTAAACAGGGGTTGGTTAACTCTTGTCATCATTGATGTGGCCAAGGAGCTCTTTAAATTAATTATCACATAATAGGGCTGTTAGTACTTTTTTTCAAGGTGCAAATACTGAGTACTCAGAATGTGTCAAGCATTGACATTGAGGCATTGAGGAGCAGAGACAAAGATGAAGAACACCACAGAGTTGCTGCCCTCCCCCAACCCAGGATGCAGGCCACTGGTGCCCAGATTACATATGCTTCCAGGACAGGGCAGTGATATGCTCTGTGTTTTACAAAGGGAGGAACTAAAGTCCCGAGAAGTTGCCTTACCCCAGTTGGCATGGCAAGCTACTAAGAGCTGTGATTGAAAACTGGGTAGCTGTACTTCTGCTTCACTAAGCAGATATGTGTTGGATTCTTAGGTTATAAACGCCTAAGGGCAGGGACTATGTCTTTAACTTTTTGCACATCTGCCCCCAATTAGCAACCTCTACTCACTCATGACCCTGTCCCCGTACATCTCACTTCAACACACTCATCCGCGTGCGTGCGCGCACACACACACACACACACACACTAATACAGGGACTCTACAAACTGAGGCCAAGTTCTTCCTGTGACAGGCTAAAGGAAGGAATCAAGAGGAAGGATAAAGCAAAAAAATAGCTTGAATTAAAAGATGGTGATGATCCTGGGAGGTTGATGGTAATGATGGCAGTAGCATACTACTCACATAATCCCATGTATAAACGTACGGAGCAATTAGATAAGCGAAGTCAAAATTTCATAGAGGACATTTACAACAAAACTAGGTAACAAGATACCAGGAATCCCAGAATGTGAGCAGTTGGGGACAAAATACCAAGAACCACAAGACTCGTATGATAAGCACGTCCGTGTGGGAAACAAAAGGAAGAAACAGTGCAGCTTTTTTTTTTTTTTTTTTTTTTTTTTTTGCGGTATGTGGGCCTCTCACTATTGTGGCCTCTCCCATTGCGGAGCACAGGCTCCGTTTGCGCAGGCTCAGTGGCCATGGCTCACGGGCCCAGCTGCTCCGCCGCATGTGGGATCTTCCCGGACCAGGGCACGAACCCGCATCCCCTGCATTGGCAGGCGGACTCTCAACCACTGCGCCACCAGGGAAGCCCACGGTGTAGCTTTTGACTGGACCGGAGAACAGGAGAATCCTAGCTAGCCAACTGGTACTCATTAGGAAACGCAGTGGGCCAAGTTGAGGACAGCAGCTGAAGGTGAAGGCGTTTTGCCTGCTCAAACACCTGGTAAAGTGCAAAGAGCTTGCAATACAAGAGAATAAAGGGGTGGGCTCCTTGAACTCTCAAAATTGACCTGCCAGAACAGCTTTCTAGTACAGGGCCCTACACTGAGGAGAAATTGCTGGGAATGGAATCAGAACGGAGCAGGGTAGGGACAAGAGAAAGGTCCAGTTCAAAGGAAGGGAAGGGCGACCAGGAAATTTCAGAAACCAAGACGTCATACTTCTTTTTTTTTTTTTAAACACTTCACAAAAACAACAGAAGAGGGAGCTCTGTGAAGTTGGAGCCTTTTAAAATTTAACCTTCATTCTCATAGTTTAGGAAAACTAGTTTCACATAAAAATACACAACAGAAAAGAATCAAGTCCCATACAAAGTTATTATAAGAAAAGAAAGAGAATTAGGAGTAGAATAATATCCTTACAGATAATGAAAGCATTCTGGAAAGATGTTCTTACAAAACAGATAAAAATTAATTTACAATTTCAAAATGCACTGCAAGACGTTAAGAAAATTATACAAGACAGAAAAGAACAGCATAAATCATAAGTAGAAAACTCAGAAATGATGTGACATCTCAGGAAAGACTTAGAGATAAAATTTAAACAATTATTTCAGAAATGAAGATTAAACTGGGAGGACCAAAAGAGTGAATAAACACAACAGATAATGCCTTAAGAGAAATATAAAATGAAAATTAAAAAAAATTTTTCTTAATTCAGACTTTTAGTGCAGTTTCGGGTTCACAGCAAAATTGAGGGGAAGTTACAGAGAATTCCCAAAGGCCCTTTGCCCCACACATATGTAACCTCCCCCATCATCAACATCCCCCACCAGAGCGGTACGTTCATTACAACTGATGTGCCTACATTGACACATCATTACCACCCAAAGTCCAAGTTCATGGTTCACTCTGGGTGTCACACTCTTGGTGTCACACTTTCATTACAAATGTATAATGACACATATCCATCATTATGGTGTAAAGAGTATTTTCACTGCCCTCAAAATACTCTGCAACTGCCTGTAAATATCCCTCCCTACCTCCTCCCACCCCTGACATCTGGAAACCACTGAACATTTTACTGTCTCCATTGCTTTTCCTAGAATGTCATAGATGGAATCCATATGTGATGCAGCCTTTCAGATTGGCATATTTCACTTAGTAATATGCATTTAAGGCTCCTCCATGTCTTCATGGTTTGATAGCTCTTTTTTTTCTTTAGTAAATTTATTTATTTATTTTTGGCTGTGTTGGGTCTTCATTGCTGCATGCAGGCTTTCTCTAGTTGCGGCGAGCGGAGGCTACTCTTCCTTGCGGTGCACGGGCTTCTCATTGCGGTGGCTTCTATTGTTGCGGAGCATGGGCTCTAGGTGCTTGGGCTTCAGTATTTGCGGCACGTGGGCTCAGTAGTTGTGGCTTGTGGGCTCTAGAGCACAGGCTCAATAGTTGTGGCACATAGGCTTAGTTGCTCCATGGCATGTGGGATCTTCCCGGACCAGGGCTCGAATCCACGTCCCCTGCATTGGCAGGCAGATTTTTAACCACTGCGCCACCAGGGAAGTCCCAGCTCATTTAAAAAATTTTAATTTTATTTTATTTTATCTTATGTTTATTTTTTAGATTCTTAGCTGCATTGGGTCTTCGTTGCTGCATGCAGACTTTCTCTAGTTGCGGTGAGCAGGGGCTACTCTTAGTTGTGGTGCACAGGCTTCTCATTGCGGTGGCTTCTCCTGTTGCAGAGCACGGGCTCTAGGTGCGCGGGCTTCAGTAGTTGTGGCACACGGGCTCAGTAGTTGTGGCTCACGGGCTCTAACATGCAGGCTCAGTAGTGGTGCATGGGCTTAATTGCTCCGTGGCATGTGGGATCTTCCCAGACCAGGGCTCGAAGCCGTGTACTCTGCATTGGCAGGTGACGTCTTAACCACTGCACCACCAGGGAAGTCCCCAGCTCATTTCTTTTTAAGGCTGAATAAGTTTCCATTGTTTGGATGTACCACAGTTTATTTATCCATTCATCTGCTGAAGGACATCTTGGTTACTTCCAAGATGGTTGGGCCATCATGAATAAAGCAGCTATAAATATCCATGTGTAGGTTTTTGTGTGGACATAAGTTTTCAGCTCATTTGGATAAACACTAAGGAGCTTGACTGCTGGATTGTATGGTAAAAGTATGTTTAGTTTGGTAAGAAAATGTCCAATGGTCTTCCAAAGTGGCTGTACCATTTTGCATTGCTACTGGCAATGAATGAGAGTTTCTATTTCTGTACATCCTCTCCAGCATTTGGTGTTGTCAGTGTTGCAGATTTGGGGCATTCTAATAGGTGTGTGGTGGTATCTCATTGTGGTTTTAATTTGCATTTCTCTGATGACGTATGATGTGGAGCATCTTTTCATATGCTTATTTGCCATCTGTGTATCTTCTTTAGTGAAGCACCTGTTAAGGTTTTGGCCTGTTTTAAAAATTGGGTTGCTCGGGCTTCCCTGGTGGCGCAGTGGTTGAGAGTCTGCCTGCCGATGCAGGGGACACGGGTTCTTGCCCCGGTCCGGGAAGATCCCACATGCTGTGGAGCGGCTGGGCCCGTGAGCCATGGCCACTGAGCCTGTGCGTCCGGAGCCTGTGCGTCCGGAGCCTGTGCTCCACAATGGGAGAGGCCACAACAGTGAAAGGCCCATGTACAGCAAAGAAAAAAAAAAAAAAATTGGGTTGCTCATTTTCTTATTGTTGAGTTAAGAGTTCTTTGTATATTTTGGAGAACAGTCCTTTATCAGATACGTATTTTGCAAACATTTTCTCCCAGTCTGTGGCTTGTCTTCTCATTCTCTCGACATTGTCTTTTGCAGAGCAGAAATTTGAAATTTGAACAAAGTCCTGCTTATCAGTTATTTCTTTCATGGAAAGTGCTTTTGGTCTGGTATCTAAAAAGTCACTGCCATACCTAAATTCTTCTAGGTTTTTATTCTAGGAATTTTATAGTTTTTTTTTTTTTATCTTTAGGTCTGTTATCCATTTTGAGTTAATTTTTGTGAAAGGTGTAAGGTCTGTGTCTGGATTCATTTTTTTGCATGTTCAGTTGTTTCAGTACCATTTGTTGAAAAGACTCCATTGTATTGCCTTGGCTTCTTTGTCAAAAATCAGTTGACCATACTTATGTGGTTCTGTTAATACTTCTGGGGTCTCTATTCTGTTTAACAATCTATTTGTCCATTCTTTCACCAATACCACACTGTCTTGATTTACAGTAGCTTTATAGTAAATCTTTAAATTGGATAGTGTCAGTTGTCTAACTTTGTCTTTCAATATTGTGTTGGGTATTTTGGGTCTTTTGCCTTTCCATATAAACTTTAGAATCAGTTTGTTGATATCCACAAAACAACTTGCTGAGATTCTGATTCGTATTGCATTGAATCTATAGATCAAAGTGGGAAGAACTGACATCTTGACAATATTTAGTCTTCTTATCTATGAACATGAAATACCTCTCCATTTATTTAGTTCTTTGACTTTGTTCATCATAGTTTTGTAGTTTTCTGCATACGAAGATCTTGTCTTTTTCTTTTTGTTCAACTTATACTAAAGTATCTCATTTTGGGGGGGGTGCTAATATAATGGCATTGTGTTTTTTAACTTAAAATTTCACTTGTTCATTGGTGGTATATAGGAAATTGTATCCTGCAACATCGCTATAATCGCTTACTAGTTCCAAGAGTTTTTTTGTCAGTTCTTTCCGATTTTCTGCGTAGCTAATCATGTCATCTGTGAACAAACACAGTTTTATTTCTCCTTTTCCCATCTGCATACCTATTGTTTCCTTGTCTTGTATTATTGCATTAGCTTAGAACTTCCAGTATGCTGTTGAAAAGGAACAGTGAGAGGGGACATCCTTGTCTTGTACCTGATCTTAGTGTGAAACTTTGAGTTTCTCACCGTTAAGTCTGATGTCAGATGTAGATTTTTTTTTAATAAGGAGTACTTTATTTACTTTCATCTCTTTTTTTGTACTTTTTAAAAATTGAAGTACACTTGATTTATGTGTCATGTTAATTTCAGGTATACAGCACAGTGATTCAGTTATATATATTATATATCTAATATATAAAATATAAAAAAATATATATTCTTTTTCAGATTCTTTTCCCTTATTGATTTTTAAAAAATATTGAGTATAGTTCCCTGTGCTATACAGTAGGTCCATGTTGGTTATCTATTTTATATATAGTAGTGTATATATGTTAATCCCAAACTCCTAATTTATCCCTCCCTATAGATTTTTTGTAAATGTGCTTTATCAAGCTGAAGAAGCTGCCCTCTATTCCTGCTTCACTGAGAGTCTTTATGAATGTGGGGTAGATTTTTTTAAATTTTAATTTAATTTTAAATTTTTTTATTTTTTGGGCTGTGTCATGCAGCTTGTGGGATCTTAGTTCCCTGACCAGGGATCGAACCCAGGCCCTCAGTAGTGAAAGCATGGAGTCCTAACCACTGGACTGCCAGGGAATTCCCTAATTTTTGTTTTATATTAGAGTATAGTTGATTTACAATGTTGTGTTAGTTTCAGATGTACAGCAAAGTGATTCAGTTATACATATACATATTTCTATTCTTCTTCAAATTCTTTTCCCAGTTAGGTTATTACAGAATATTGAGTAGAGTTCCCTGTACTATACAGTAGGTCTGTGTTGGCTATCTAGTTTATATATAGTATTGTGTATATGTTAATCCCAACCTCCTAATTTATCCCTCCCTATAGATTGTTTGTAAATGTGCTTCATCAAGCTGAGGAAGCTCTGGTGTATTCCTACTTTCCTGAGAGTCTTTATGAATGTGGGGTAGATTTTGTCAAATGCTTTTTCTGTATCTACTGATATGATCATGTGATTTTTCTTTTTTAGCCTGTTGTTATGATGGATTCATTAATCAGTTTTTGAATGTTGAGCCATTCCCTCAATTTTTGTTTGTTCGAGGAGGTCTTTTTTTTATCTTTCACTTTTGAATGTTAAGTTCTCAGGATACAAAATTCTAGGTTGGCATTCTTTTTCTCTCAACACTTTAAATATTTCACTCCACTCTCTTCTTGCTTGCATGGTTTCTAAGGAGAAGTCAGATGTGAGTCCTATCTTTGTTCCTCTAGGTGTAGCTTCCTGGATCTGTGGTTTGATGTCTGACATTAATTTGGGGGACATTCTGTTATTATTATTTCAAATATTTCTTCTGTTTCTTTTTTCTCCTTCTGGTATTACTGTTACATACATGTTATACCTTTTGTAGTTACCCCAGAGTCCTTGGATATTCAGTTCTGGTATTTTTTCCAATCTTTGTTTTCTTTGCTTTTCTGTTTTCAAGGATTCTCTTGAAATATCTTCTAGCTCAGATATTCCTTCCTCAGCTATGTCCAGTCTACTAATAAGCCCATCAAAGATATTCTTCATTTCTGTTACAGTGTTTTTGTTTTTATCTCTAGCATTTCTTTTTGGTTCTTTCTTAGGATTTCCATTTATCTGCTTACATTGCCCATCTGTTCTTCCATGTTGTCTACTTTGCCCATTAGAGTCCTTATCATATTAATCATACTTGTTTTAAATTTGCAATGTGGTAATGCCAACATCTCTGTTCTGTTGCTTGCTCTGTGTTTTCAGATGGTGTTTTTTGCCTTTTGGTATGCTTTGTAATTTTTTCTTGATAACCAGACATGATGTACTGTGTAAAACGACCTGCTGTAAATAAGCCTTTAGTAATATCATTGTGAGGTATGGGGAGAGGGGAAGCATTCTGTAGTCCTGTGATTAGGTCTCACTCTTCTGGTGAAACTATGCCTCTGGACTGTGAAATTCACAAGAGTTTCTTAGTTTTTTTCAACCCCCTTAGGTAGGACAGGATGGCAAGAATGGACTGAAGTTAGATATTTCCATTCTCCCACATGGAGGCTAGAGGAGACTGGAGTTGGGTATTTTCCTTCCCCAGCTCAGTTAGGCTCTGATAATATCCCAGCAGGTTAGGCTATGGTTAACTAGTTCCCCTGAGGGAAAGTCTTGTTAAGAAGAACGGAATGCCCTGGCATATTTCAAAATGGTTCCTTTTCGTCTCCCTTGCTGGGAGCATGGAAGCATGAGGGGATTTTTCTCTGATAAATTGGTTGAGTTTCTGGAGGTAAATCTCATGATATTGTAGGGGACCCCAGTGACTGAGTCCCCTGGAGTTTTTAAGTCTCAAGCTTGTCCACATTGAGCCTCTATCACTTTGTCAATTACAATTCAGGTTTTCCTACCACAACCTAGGTTCCCACCTGTGAGTCTTCCATTTGTGAATTTCTGCTATGGTAAGCCGTGACTCCCTGTATTCACTTGTCTGTCTCTCCAGTCTTGGGAGCAGCAGTTTGCCGTGTGTCCTTGCCCATCTTTTACAGATCCAAGAAGAGTTGTTGTTTTCTCAGTCTGTTCAGAATTTTACTTGTTGTTAGGATAGAGTGGTGACTTCTAAGCTCCTTGCATGTGGAACCGGAGACTGAGTGTCAGAAAATTTTTTTAAATAAAAATATTAAGAGAGAAAGAGATACAAAGGTTGAAGAAAAAGTGCCAAATATGGAAGTGGGCAAAGGAAATTGGATATATGGTTGGTAGGAGATCACAAAGAAAACCAAAGCAAGGCAATTGAACTATAAAAACTAATGCAAGAAAACTTTCCTGAAAATTAAAAAAAACAAATTGAAGCTAAATATAGAAATAGCACACTGCATACCTGAGAATGACTACAGTATGACTAATACCAAGAAAAGGAAGAAATCCTTTGAGCTTTTAGAAGAAAAAGTGCACATGACTTACAAAGGAGAAAAGATTATCATTAATCACTTCTCAACGACAGTGTTTTACTGAGGGGGAAAAAAATGAAACAACATAGAGTTGACCCTTGAACAATGTGGGTTTGAACTCTGTGGGTCCACTTATATGTGTTTTTCAATAGTAGATACTACAGTACTACACCGTCCATGGTTGGTTGAATCTGCAGGTGTGGAACTGTGGATACAGAGGAACTGCAGATATGGAGTGCCAAATATAAGTTATACCTGAATTTTCTACTGTGTGGAGGATTAGGTCCCCTAACCCTTGTGTTGTACAGGGTCAACTGTATTTAAAATAAGGAAAGAAAGAGTGAGCCAAGGATTTTATACCCAATAAAGCTAACTTTTAAGTATAAAGAGCACAATAGTTATCAACATGTGAGTATTCATGGAGTATTATTTGCATGAGCTCTTCCTGAGAAATCTACTAGAGAATATATTGTAGACAACTGAGGTGATGAGAAAGACACCAATGTGAGATTTAAGCATTAAGTGGGGACTTCCCTGGTGGTCCAGTGGTTGAGACTCCACATTTCTGATGCAGGGGGCACGGGTTCAATCCCTGGTTGGGGAACTAAGATCCCACGTGCCGTGCGGTGTGGGGCGGGGTGGGGGGAAGACTTAAGCATTAAGTAAATAGTTGCCTGTAGAACTAGGACTAAAGGAGGACTAAGGGGGAAAGAGTATAGTGTGTAATGACCATATGCTCTGACAGTGTAGATTTGGTAGATCTATTTTTTTAATGGGGAAAGTAGGGAGAGAATATACAAAAATATAAAAATAGTTTTGGTAATTATGTTGGTGGTGATATTAGTGTCATTCTGAGATTGTTGCCATGTAACGTGGGATAAAACAAATAAGTCATTATGAAATGTTCTGTCATCCTCTCTGCTTTTAAGAACCAGGATTCTCAGAATGGAAGAAGATTCTGATGTTACAGAGAAGTGGTTAGGTAAAAGTTCTGTAGTGTTGAATTTGAATAGAAAGCACCAATATGCATTTATAAGATGTTTTTTCTTTGAATCAATACTATTTCCTAGTTTATTCCACTGAAAAGTCTTAGAAACTATGTCTAATTTAGCAAAGAGCATCTCTAGCACTCAGATTGTGGTTTTGAAATACCATTTTTCTGTAAAATAAATTGTGGCTTCTTGGAGAAATAAGTCTGGGGCAGAAAGTTACAAAATGAAGCTGGAACATCTTGGATAACAAGGAAGCAATCAGAGATTTCTAAGGTCATGTCAAAAGGACACAGAGCCTCCTACTGGCCAAAGATGGGACAATTTGACCTTTAGTAATGAGAAAAACCAAAACCCATCATGTATGTTTAATCCATGATTTGATAATGATATTACAAAGAATGATCACCTTCAGAGAATTATAGAGAACTAATTCATTATCTTGAAAACTGGGAAATAAAGGGAAAGAATTAAGCATACTGATTTTTATATGAACTGTATCACTGGGTATCCAAATAGTAAATGAGGGACAGAGTCTCTTATAGAGTTACTCCAGCTACAGAATGTAAAAGAAGTGATAGAATTAGACTATCACCATTTTGCAACCCCTAATGGATGGATACAAGCATTAAACATCAATGGCTGCTAAGATTATAAAAAGAAAGACAACCAGATATTTTGCGTCTCCTGTAGTATTATTGCTAAACACCACCTGTAGTCTTCATGATGGGGTCCAAAAGCGGTCTGATACTTAAGTGGACTGAGCTTGCAATTTTCAGGAAATATAGAAGTCATAGGAACATGTTGAACTTTTCCATGAGTATGCAGTCAGCAACATCAAGACACTGGGAAACTATATGTCAAATTGCCTGAATTCTTCAACAGATAATTTATAAAGATATGAAAATGATGGAGGAGAAACCCATAGATTAAAAGAAAGATACTGAAAATTTTAAGGGCATGTCTAAACAATAGTGTCTAGAGATGCACATTTTGATGATAAAATGATTTTTAAAATGCAAAGAAGTGATAACTACAACAGGATAACTGTTACTTTGGGGGAAGGGAGGGATTATGATTGGGTGGGGCACATGGAGGGACTTCTTGGGGATACTATATATATATATATATATATATATATATATATATATATATATATATATACACACACACACATAATACATATACACAAATATAAATGTATAAATAAAAATAAAAACATAAAAAATATATAAATATAGAAATAAAGAGGGTGTTGGCTACCTTGTCCTTTTACTAGATATGAGTTTCTACAGAGCTACTGCCAGGCTTTATCTTTGTGCAGTTTAGAAAAAGGCAGCCCTTCCTTGGGCATTTACTGCCATTGGCCAGTAAATACAAAAATCTATAATAATGCCTATGAATGAAAAGTGCCTCTTTGATGGTGCTTTTGTGCAGTGTACAACCTGCACAACATTATGAAATAACGTTGAGTCTCTATGTTGGTTCAGGCCCATCTCTGTTCAGTGTTATTTAGGGAAAGGGATTCTTTTTTTCTTTTCCAACACCATTTTGTTCTTTGAGGGATTTTACTTCAGTGCAATTTAGCAATCCAGTGCGATAGAGAAAGTGCTATTCTAGCTAATATTTCTCCTACTCATTTTAGCATGCAGTATCCCTAAGGTAGAATTAAGTATTTCCTGAGATGTTATATAGTATTAGAAAGATTTAGGGGGGCTGACTGGTTGCTGAGGCAGGATGTTGCATGGTATTATACCCCTGCTCTGCTAGCACAATTTGGTCTCTAGACCCCATCTTGGCCAGGTTCAGAACTTGATTCACCATAGTTCTTCAGGTTCAGGGAGATAGATCCACATTAACAAAGGTTCAAAAGATTGTGATATAAATCAGAATGTCAGTTTATTAATTTTCCAAAATAATAGTAACTGCTAAATGAATGAGGGTACTCGTGTTATCTCTGGTTTCTCCCTACTAGGCAAGTACCTTCGAAGACAGAAGGTTATGTGGTTTGCAGAGGGAGGTGGATGATCCTAATGGTTGGTGACATTCTTATCACATTCTGATCCACCCACCTCTACTCCAGGGAGAAACCTGCCAGCTGGACCAAAACACTTGTGTCAGCCATGTCAACATTGTGCGATACACACACTTACAAATTCTTGCTTTCTAGTTTATCTTTTCCTAGGCTCCACATAGAGAGAGAAAGGAAACACCTTCACAGTCAGCCAGAGCATCTGGGTCAACCCTAGTGATTGGTGGCATGACAGTTGAAGCAGCCTGCTCACCTCACATATAAAGAATTTCAGGTAAATGAATCTAACAAACTTGCGGTACCTTTGATGGACTAAAGAGAAAGAGGAACCAGCAATGGTTCCTGGTCTTAAGTAGCTTACAGCCTTGTAGGGCCAGCTTTAAACGTTCTTTGCCCACTTCTGCTTGAAATATATATATATATATATATATACACACACACACACACACACACACACACACACACATATATGTAGTGTGTTTGTGTGGGTGTGAGATTGAATCAGAGAAAGCATCAAAGTAAACTTTAGCTTGGCCTGTGTTTGAGCATTGTGAGATTCAATTACTGGGTCTCTGTCTAAATAAAGTTTTATTGGATTTCTTTTCTTAGACTTACGTATAACAAGACTGAACTATACCTGAGCCCAGTCTATAAATTTTATTAGATGGGATTGGATCCTATTGGATGCAGCCTTATCAGGTAGAAGCTTGCTGTTTGGTTGTCTATTTAGAGAAATAGCAGTAATTTCCTCTGAGGATGGTAAAGTACTAAGAAAGGGAACTACATCTCTCCTCCCTTCCTTTAATGCTGTAGGTCTGTATGGTTGGATCTCGTGGCTTTTGTTTATTTGTTTGTCGGTTTTATCTAATCTGGCATAGAACATGGAGCTATTGGTGCTGCTCCAGGTTTCCGGGCTTCTCCTGCTCCGGGCTCAGGTGATCATGGTGTGTGACCCCCTGCTGTTCCTCAGACCCATCAGCCACATGGCCACGGTAGTACCTTCTCACAAGCCTGACACCTGGTCTGGAGACAGAGGGTTTAAAATTAAGCATGCTTTCCATCCTGGAATTTTGAACTAACCTTTAGAACTCAAATGAGGGGTTGGCTATGACAGCGAAAGAATTAATCTGGAGAGTTGGATGCTCCAAAAAAAAAAAAAAAAAGACTTAAAGGCCCTGTCCATTAAATAAATTGGACCTGAAATGGAGATGATTATGTGTATTTTGGATTTAAAAGAGTTTTGTAAAGAAATTTCTTTTCCCCGAGTTTTTGGTTTAATTGCCTGGCAGGGTGGGAAATCCCAGCACAACAGCATGGAACTGGGGCATGAAAAGCAGCAAGTGAGACGGATTTATGAGGCCCATAAATAAAAATGAAACTCAGTTCATTGTCCAAATTAAGTGGAAAGGCACAATCTATCCCTAGTCTGATAAATAGAAGAATGGGACACACATAGGAGAAGTTCTTTCCATTTTAATAAGGCCAGATAAAGGTAACATAACTGAGGAATTTCAGAAAGAGAGACACTTCCTTTTGCCAGACTTGACCAAGGAGGCATGTTACCCAACTCTGAGCTATGGGGGGGAATTGCACACTTTTCCAAAAAGAAGTACAGTTGACTGCATGTTTAAACAGTGCCCTAAACGAGTATTTTCCTATAAAAGCAACGGCAGTGAAAGGAATGAGAAAAAAGTAAAGGCCAAAGTGGCAGCCCTGGTAGGAGATTTTCATACTTCTGGAATTTGAGGGGTTGCCAGCCTTTTACTATTCTCTCCTGAGAAGCACACAGGTACTTAACTGTTCTTCAAAGCCTGTTTATTCCTGTACAAATGGATCAGATAAGATGGAGGTGCGTGTCAACAGTGAACAGCTATGTATTTTTTAAAAAACGTATGATGGAGAGTGCCTACAACTTGAATGGCAGGATATTTGTGCTCTGTGGCTCGTCAGTGAGCTGTGGGCCACAGTATGCTTCCTACTCCACACTGATTACCAGCCACTCCTTCTCTCCTGTGTCAATTCAGCCTGTTCTCTTTCCAACTAAATTCCTGGTTTTTTTAGGTTTTTCTTTGTAGCTTTTTGCTGGTCCATTATCAGCCTCTTCCTGGGCCTGGTTGTGACGAGGGAAGGTATACCAGTTGGTTGGTACAAATTAAGAACGCAGTCACTAGTCATGAAGCAGGAGGGAAGCCAGTGGGCTTATAAGGGAATCAAACCCAGGCATGAACTTACCAACTTTAACATGGAACTAAAAACTCACTCATCATTCATTTAATAAAAATTTTGAACACTTGTCTTATACTGCTCATCCTGCTAGGCATTTACATGATTCAAAGATAAATTAGGGGCTTCCCTGGTGGCACAGTGGTTAAGAATCTGCCTGCCAATGCAGGGGACACGGGTTCGAGCCCTGGTCCAGGAAGATCCCATATGCCGCGGGGCACCTAATCCCATGCGCCACCACTACTGAGCCTGCGCTGTAGAGCCCAAGTGTCACAAATACTGAGCCCATGTGCTACAACTACTGAAGCCCCCACGCCTAGAGCCCATGCTCTGCAACAAGAGAAGCCACCAGGATGAGAAGCCCACGCACCACACGAAGAGTAGCCCCCGCTCGCCACAACTAGAGAAAGCCTGCACACAGCAACCAAAGACGCAGTGCAGCCAAAAAAAAAAAAAAAAAGGATAAATTAGACCTGGCTCCCACCCTCAGTAATCCCATAGCAACGGGCAGAGTCCTCATTTCCTCCCTCAGTGTTCATCAGCACCCCTAGGCCACTCCAAGAAATGTTCAATCTAGGTAAAAATGGCATGTCTGCTTTGCAAATGTGGCTTCCAGACAAGTTCTCTAAGCCCCTTCCAACTGGATTGCTCCCTAAACCTGTCTTATAAATAGAAATTCTGAAGCTACCACAGCCTCCCGGGGATGCACTGAAAATATACTCTGGCAACTAAAAGGCCACATAATCAAACCATCTCTTCATCCATCTCTTTATTCATACATAATTCAAGACTCAAGAAGACTGGTAGATTCCCTCCCACTTCTTTGTGCGAACTTGTGGAAGCATCCTGTCACCTTTTTGCACACTGGGGAGAAACCACCCCTCTCTGGGAGATGATGAAGTCTCTTCCACTGCCTCTCACCCTTTAGCTTCAAGAATCGACTCTACAGCAACTTAGCTAACTTGATTGAAAACATGTCCAATGCAAACTCCTGGAATTGATCTTTCTTGTTTGGTGTTCTATCCTTGGATCATTAGAGACTGCGGCTGTGAGGAGCTTCTCGCATGGTGAGAATTTGACTAATTAAATTACCACAAATGGAGGAACTTTACTGTTAGATAAAGCAAAATATGTACCAGTGAGACAGGGGAGGAATCTTCACTGAAAATTGGAGTCCAGAGAGACCAAGTTGGCACATTTGCACTGTATAAGGCAGAGGCACTGCATGCAAAGGATTAGAGTGTTTTGACCACAAGGAAGAGGTTCCCTGTTGTGCAGAGGGGAAATTCCATTGAGCAGAACCCTCCCACAGCATTCTGCTTTCCTGTTCCAATTTTGAGTTCACCAAGGGGCCTTCTGATTAATAACTCAGCTTCCTTTCCTAATAAACACATCGATATTGGGAGGGGGATCACCTGGAGAGGAAGCATGAGAATTCCATGCTCTAAAAAGGGAATTTCTGAACTCTTCCGTTAAAGGTTAGTAAATTAATATACTGATTTATTGGCTAATTGTATGTGAATTTGGTAAGAATAAGGTCATCAGTAAGAAAATCTGATTTGTGAGGTTGAGACTCAATCTCTGGAACGTGTTGCCTCGAGGTGCTTGAGGACCCCTTTCCTGTGACCACACCCATGACGTCTTCCTAGGTGCTGCCCCAAACTCCAGCATACTCCCCATTACTTTCCGCTTAAGGATGAGACCATCCATCAGACTGTGTGCTAGTTAGGTTGTGGGTTTTAAAGATTTTATGTCCTTCTCTTCCTTACCACCTTATGGTAGACAATATTTTCTAAAAGGAAATGGGATAGAGGGAGTAGTGTTATGCACATTAACATAATTATTAAGAAACAAAGGAAGAACTGCAGGCCCTCTTGAATCACGATTGGGTAATTGTTCTGATTTGCTGATGTAGACTTGGCCAGTGAGTACTCCTTACACAGTGCTCCCTACAAAAGGGGGAAAAAGAAAGAGAAACTCACCATTAAAATCAGGCCAACCTCCTCTTTGAATAACTCTGACACGGATGAGGGAAAAACCCAGAAGGAAAAAATTTGAAAAGTTTACTTCAGGTTGAGAATTTCTAATTCTACCACTTTTGTGTGTGTGTTGTTGTTTGATAGACATGACAGCATCTCCTCATTATTATGGAAAATATAGGGTTGGTGGTAATTACTATCTGAATATGAATGGGAGCAGAAGTGGGCATAGCCTGCACTGGCCTTTCTTTGACAAGGTATAACTTTCTTCTGAATTTCTGTGTTAATTAATGCTTATTTAAAAACCACTTTAATTGGTAGTAAACACCTCAACTTTTTGTACTCATTAAAATGCGGCCATTGATGTGTGATGGATTTTTTTTAAAGCTTAATTAACTTTCCTTCTGTATATATAACCTATAATAATGACAAACATATTGGGAAAAAATTACCCCTGCTTTTTCCCCCTCTCTCCCTACCCCCATTATAAAGACAGTTTTAGATGTGGATGCCTCACTTTGTTAGGATCAGATGCCATTAATTTGGCATTTTGGAGAAGAGTAGGTGGCAGGAAATCAAAGCTTTCGTTGGTCATTTCTAAACCAAATATTCATGTTTCTGCTGGAGAAATAGGCTACTTTTTTTAACATCTTTATTGGAGTATAATTGCTTTACAATGGTGTGTTAGTTTCTGCTTTATAACAAAGTGAATCAGCTATACATATACACATATCCCCATATCTCTCCTCCCTCTTGCATCTCCCTCCCACCCTATTTTTTAAGTAAAGAAAAGGTTTAGAGAAACCAATATTCCAGGTGACTCAAGACTTACCTTGAGTAACTATGTGGAAAACATCATATTCTTAAGATGTTCTTGGAGATCTTTTCTTGGAGTGGTTATAACTGTGTAGGAACTGAGTAGTGCATCCCTTCCCTTTTTCATTAGGAGATATAATTACTGTGAAGATGATGTAACTACCTTAGAGAAAATTTGGAAAATAGGAAACAAGTCTTAATAGTCTCACTACCCTAACACAACAATAGTTTTCAGTTGTTCATTATCCTCTTGCATTCTTTGTTCAGAATGGACACAAAGTTGTCAAACAGTAAAACCATAGTCAGCAGGTATAGATCAGTAAGATGGGAAGAATTAGAGGAATGAAGTGGAATCAATCTTGATTTGGGTTTTATCAAGAATGGGGGAACAACAGCTGCAGGAGTCATGTCATATAAGGGCCACAGCAGGAAATTTTTAGTCACTTGGAGTCTCTTAGAGTTCCCCTTCTTGGTCAACAGGGAGACCAATTCTTATCATCTGATCAGATTCTGACTTGTTCACTCCCTCAAATTACCTAACTCCTGTCAACTGCAGTCTCAGACCCATTGGTGAGGACTGCTATCGAGTTTCTTGTGACTTTTGTTTTGCCTTTGTAGTTGAATTTCAATCCTCTTTTTTTTTTTTTTTTTTTTTGAGCAAGTGGCTGACTAGAAGCATCTAAGATTCTGAAGAGAACACAGTGAATGATTGTGGAGACAACATGGATTAAAAGAGTTGTCAAAAGGCCTTGGATAATACTTATTAGTCCAGATCCTGCCCCATCCTCAGATCAGCCAGAAGAACACTTACATTCCCAGACCAAGGAGAAGGGAGGTTTGATATCAGTAAATTTCCCCAATACTTCATTCATCCTCTTGATTTACCAAGGTTTAACCTCTGGCATCCAGAATACTGTAACATTAGGGGAAGTAATTTTAAGAATCTCCTTTTAACAAAGTTTTAAACAAACAGAAAAGGGAATAGGTAGTTATAGAAAGAATGAGGAAAGAAAGAGACAAACAAGGGTATGGCATTCAGTGCCTCCCTGTGTTCTAGATCTTGATCAGGAGGTCATGGGTCAAAGCTGTTCGTGTCTAGCCGTCTGCTGCCTGATCTGGGATTCTTGGGAAAAGTGTCTCCTTTGTGATGCCATTTGCTTCAGAAGAATCTTGAGGGAGTTTCAGTTTTAGATTTCCTGTCAGTATGGAAGCCCAGGATGTGGGTGTATGATATCTTGGGAATCATGAATCCAGTGGGGGTAATTCCTTGGAATTTCACTGCAGTATTTGTATTTAATGGTACCTGATAAGGTTACTTCCAAGAGGTACACCTCAGGTTTAAGAACACCAACACAGAAGGTAGATAAGGCAGTTGCGATATCTTTACAGGGAGATCAGAGTAGTCCTGGAAGTTGAGATACTGAATAGTCTGAGATCAGAATAGCGTTATTTTATAAAATTGGATTTTTGGCCACTCAATTTTGACATGAAAGATTTCAGGGAGAGCTGCTAAGAGAGGCAAGAATTAGGCAACTCTTTTTCCCTCTTTGAAAGCTTTTAGGATCTTTTCTCAGTTCCTCCTGAATTTCCCAGTCATGTGGCTTTTTCTCAGTTTCCCAATGATGAGTCCTCAGTAGACCTTTCAGTCTGGAAACTCAGGTCCTTTAGCCTAGAGACTATTTATTGTATATTTCTTCTGTTTTCTGTTCTTTCAAGAATTCCTATTAGCTAGGTTTGGGCTTTTTTGCATGATCAAACCTTTTTTTCTTTTCTATTTTCTTTTTATTCTGTTTTTGGACATTTCTTCAGCTTAATCTCAGTTTTTCTATTGAGTTTTCCTTCAGCAGTGATCTTTTTAGTTTTCAAGATTTATATATGTTTATCTCTGTAAGGAGAGAGGAATTGTACTTTCAGTTTTTTTGTTTTTCCTATTTCTAGCATGATTCCCTCTGTTCTGGTTATCTAGTGCTATGTCACAAATCCCCCCCCCCAATATTAGTGGCTTATAATGACATTTATTTTGCTCATGAACCTTCAACTGAGCAGAACTCAGCAGGTGCAGCTCATCTTTGGTCCATTCAGCATCACCTAGGCTGGAAGTGTCTGAAGGCTCGCTCACTTGCATGTCTGGTGTCTGGGTCGGGAAGATTCAAACACCTGGGGCATCTCTCTCTAGCAACATATGTTCCTTCCAGGATGGCAGCTTCAAGGACAGTAGACTTTTATGTGATGATTCAGGGCTTCTAGGGTGCATGTCCCGAGAGCATGAGAGTTGGGTGGAAGCCGGATCCTTTTTATTACCTAGCCTCAGAAGTCACGTAGAGTCATTCCTCTTTACTCTGTTGCAGTGCTTTCCAGCTGAGATATAATTGTGAGCCACAGGTGTAATCCTAACCTTTCTAGTACCCACATTAAAAAAGTAAAAAGATATTTTGGTTGTGTATTAAAATATAATCATGTGTTTAAAAAAAAGTAAAAAGAAATAGGTGAAATTAATTTTACTAATATTGTATTTAATATACTCAAAATATCATTGTAATATGTAATCAATATAAAACTATTAATGAGATATTTTATTCTTTTTTTTCAAACTGTCTTCAAAATCCAGTTTAGATTTTATACTTACAGCACATCTCAATTCAAATGCTAAATTTTTTTCAGGTGCAAAATTTTCAATAGTTAATGGGAAATACAGTCTTATCCAGACAATCAAGTTACTGGCAAAATATTTTATACTACTTCAATTTTTTAATTTAAACGATTTAGAATTGAATAAAATGATTATTCTAGTTCTTCAGTTGCAATAGCCACAATTCAAATGCTCGATAGTCACATGGGCGTGCTGGCCACCAGCTCCCGTATTGAACAGTGTGACTCTGTTAGCTGGAGTGCCACCCAGATTCAAGGGAAGAGAACATAAACTCCACCTCTCAATGGAAGAAGGAGCAAAGTATTAAGGAAAATGTGGGAACGGAAATATTGCGGCCATCTGCTCCAAGTTTCCCTTGATTTATTTTCTGTTTTTGTGGTGAAGACTTTCCTCTAACACCTGTTTACTAAAACTGAAACTCTTAGAGGTTGGTGCAAGCTCTGTGTGTTGGGCAAGGCTTATCTGTCGGTAGACTTCACTGAAGGGTGATTGATGGGGGCAGGTCATCCTACTGGGGATGCATCACAGGTCAGCATCTTTGGTCATCTCTCTTAGGTCAGATTCTTCAGAGAAGAATCAGTATCCTTAGGGTATATAAGCCTGGCTGTCAGCGGTGGAGGCAGCGGAGGTGGCAGGGATGGTGTCAATGTTTACCTAATGCTATTGTTTCAGTAAAGCATCTCACCTCATCCCTCTGTAGTGAGTGGTGTCTTCACCAGAGCCGCTCTGATCTAATTATACGAAGAATAAATCTCCCAGGGCTCGCTGGGTTGTGGAAGAGTGGTTTCCAGGCTGCCACAGGTAGGGCTAGAGAGCAGCCAATCCTCCCCTTCCAGCTCCACCCTCACCCTGCCTCCTGAGGAAGGTCCCAGAGCCTCTCTGGGCCTCTACTGTGAAGCAACCCCATTTCAGGGCGTCCTCTCTATGGTTCTTAGATTTCATAGTTTTCCACTCTGCTGAGCCAGTTATCACTCATGCATCCACCTTCCATTCCCCAAATATTTGGAAACATCTGTTGTATGCTGTCTTCTCCTCTCCTGTTTTCTTTGTCCTTTGTATATTCCTTTGCTTATTATTTTATCAGGGTTTTAGTAGGAAGCAGAGATAGCTTTAAGGTAGCAAAGCTCCGATGTCCTGCTAATATGACAGTGCCACCAGAGAGAATGTCAGGCCCTTTGGTGCCTTAGAACTTCTAGCTGTTGAGTTCAACAGTTGTGCTGCTCTTAAAATTAAAATTTAGCCTATAATTTCATTATACATTACAGTCCATATAATGGCCAATCAAGAAATACTTACTGGGCAGCTAGTAGATGCCAGGCATTGTCATGGCCCTGGGTATGCAGTGGCAAACAGGTCAGATAAGGCATGTAGTTCAGTGCTTCTCAAACTTCTGTGTATGCACATCACCTGGGGATTTGTTAAAAATGCCAATTCTGTTTCAGTAGTTCTGGCGTAGGGCCTGAGATTCACCCAGTAGATAAGCCTGTCCTCCCACACAGAGCTTCCAGTCAACTTCTGAGCCCTTCACTCTCAACGTGAATGGACATCAGAAAAAAGTCTCTAACATGAAAGATGTTTAATTTCATTATAAACCTTGCTTAGGAATAACATGCTTTGCCCATCTATGCTCTTACCATGTTTCTGCTTGGCCAGAAGTTGGCTAATGGCTATTTATAGGTTGCTACATCTGTTATGTTCATAGGTTCCTAGGATTGGAAAGGACCTAAGAAGTGATCTAAAGACCCATTTGTAATACTTATATTCCTGTTGTGGTTTCCTTATGGATTAAGCCTCAGATCCTGAGGTTACTGGATCATATCTTCATAGTGAGGGCCCAACAGTAGGGTTGAGGTTTGGTGGAAGATTAACATGCCAATTGCTCTCACTGTGGCCCATCCACACGTGGGCACAGGTTTGACCATAGGCACCTCCTATCTGTCCCAGTGGCTTCAGTGTCCCTCCAGACACCTGTTACTAAGATCCAGGCTGGGAGAAACTCACGGATAGAACTCATGTAATATGCTCTCCTACTGCTTGACACACTCTAGGTATTCAATATTAGTAGCTTATTTTTTTGTATATGTTTTGTCCACTGGACTTTTTCTCCCTCCCACTAGACCTTTGGTACTTAAAATATTGTCCAAGTGCTAGAAGTATCGACCTCACCTGGAAGCTTATTGGACTCTCAGGCCCTACCCCAGATCTACTGGGACAGAATTTGTACTTTTAACGAGACCCCCTGGTGATGTGCATGCACACTTAGAAAGTTTGAGAAGCACTAGATTATATGCCTTTTCTGCTTTGTTTACCTCAAATGTTGGGCAGTGCCCTGCCAGTACTTGGCCTGTGCTGGCTGCCCAGTAAGAACTAGCTGATTGGCTGGTCCTCAGCAAGCCAGGCTGCAGCATGAGCAGAGGGCCCTCCATTTTATGAGCTCCCAGTCAGCTCCAGGATGGGAGGGAGAGGAGAAGATAAAGAGGTCCTTGCTTTGTACCTGGGAGCTTGAACCTATGTGGAAGCCCCAGGAGCAACTTCTAGTATTCCCTTCACGATTCATCTCAAGATTTTCCAGACCGAAACTGACCTTTGAGATTCCCCCCACCCCTAAAGCAACCCTGGAAACTTGATACCATCCTAGACTCCTTCCAGCTCTGCGGAGTCTTGGGCATTAGAGCAGATTTCATGCCTACTTGGATACCTGCACCCTGGTCTGTGGTGCAGGGGCAGCCCTAGGACTGCGGTGTGGGGGTTGGGTAGGGCTCTTTTCCAAACAGGGCTGTGTTTCTCCTGACAAAGTCCAGTGTAGGATGTGCCAGGGGCCTGGAGTATCCAGCACCTTCCTCCCAGCCATGCTGAATTATCTTAAGAATCCCTGGATTTCAAATGAGCTAATAATATAATAGCCTTATATTACCAAAAGATTTTTATAAATAATTTAACAAGGCTCTGAACAGTGTTATAATCGTATTTTATTTAATTAAATAATATATCAACTGAAAAATATGAAAATAAAACACCCTTTCAACAGAGCCATCATATTGCACATTTATGACTGTTGTCTAGGATTGCATTTAGGCGGTATAGAGGGTTGAGCCAAAGCTTTCCTCACCCCAGAACATACCCTGGAATAATAAAATCACTGAAGCCCTGATACAAGTTCAGTTTGTTTAAAATAAAAGTTTTCCTCTGATTTAAAATCGTATATATTCATTAATGAGAACTTGAAAAAATTTTGACACTTTTGAAGAAGAAATAAAGATCACCATAACCCATCACTCAGAGATAGTCACTGGTAACATTTTTAATATATTTCCTTCTAGTCTTTTTATGCATGTCATGTGTTGTTATGTAAAATTGAGATGATTCTGTTTAGAAAATTTTGCATCTTTTTGTTCACCTAACATTATATTGTAAGTTATTTCCACATCCTTTGAGACATTCTTTGAAAACACCATTTTGCTTTACCCATAACATTCTATTTCATGGTTGTCTCCTGTTTTTGTTGCTGTTGGTGTTTGTTTTTTAATGCATTTCTCTTTAGCTGATCACTTAGACTATTTCCCATTTTTGCTGTTACTAATACTGTAAAGCCACAGTCTTCTTTCCTGGAACCTGTCTTTGGGAAACAGCTGAAATCATGCAAAATCTTTATTACTGGATCAAGTTGGGATTTAAGCTTTATGAAACTAGTTGTTTGAAAAGTGCAGAGTCAACCCCAACTTCAATCAGTTGAGTGTTCTGCTTAGCTCATTTTAACTCAGCGGAAGGGAGACTGCGCCCATGGCTGAGCTTGAGGGAGGTGTCGGAACAGAGGGTAGAGGAGTGGAGAAGAGTTAGGAGCGACAGCTGGGGCTTCACTTAGCTGGCATCAGTGTTTCTGGTGTCTTGGGTGAGGACAAATCCCACTAGCCAAACGCATTATCACAAATTTCCTGGTAATGAATTCCTCTGGTCATCTTCCTTTGCCCCTGCCATCTCCTCCTTCCTTCCCCTACCCTCTCTGTCTTCACCTCTTTTCTGCTTTGCTCTTTCATCAACTGTTTTGACCCTGTAACTTTTGAGAACCTGGTTGCCGCTCTTAAATTGCACTGGCCTGAGATCAGGGGACAGGTATTCCATCACAACTGACCTCATCTTTACTGTGTTACGGTAAGCTAGGTAAGGCTATAGTAACCAGTAGCAGCAAAATCTTAGTGCCTTTACAAAATCAGGTTTATTTCTCACTCAGGTAGCTGTCATCCAATGGGGTGCGACTCAACAATCCAGTCTGCTTGGATTTTATGGCACCTTGATCTTAAGGCATGATTTCAGGATGACCATGGCAGGTGATGAGTGTGCAGAAAATCAAGCATCATCTCTTCAGTGCTTCAACCTGGAAGTGACACACAGTTATAGCCTTTGGGGCAAAACTAAGCACATGACCTCACCTGATTGCCTGGGGTCAGGAAAATGTGATTGTACGTTCAGGAAGGAGAGAGAACTGGAAATATTGTTGAGCATTATGATGTCTACCTGAATTACCAAAAATAGAGATCTTAAAGTATAGTCCAAACACAGTAATTAGAGAAAAACATCATTATTAAATGTGTGCAAGCAACACCGATAAATAGTGACTTATGAGAGCATCCATTATTTAGGCTTTATGTTTAAACTGAATTTGTTGTTTACAAATATGTGAAGCTGTATGCCTCATGGTGAAAACAACAACATCAGATTAACCTGGATGTCATGATGGAGCTCAAAGTAACCCAGGAATCTACCTAAATTTTCTATACAAATCGCATCACTTAAAGGGAGAGTGTTATGATTTAACTTTTTGTATAGGGACCAGAGGCAGGTTTAAATTTGTGTGCCATGGCTATTTGATTGGTAGTAAACTTCCTAGAATTCAATTGCTTTGTTGAGCAGGGCTCTAAGACAGCATCTAGGCTCAGGGAGGAAGAGTGCAGTGATTCATTCGTTCAACAGATATTTGCAAAACACTTACTACAGTAGGCACTCTACCAAGTGCTGATGCTGCAGCTCACATGGAACTATCGATATCATTTAGCGGTGTCTGTCACGGGATGCCTGCGTGCGTGCGTGCGTGCATGCATGTGTGTGTGTGTGTGTGTGTCTGGTGGGTCAGGGAAGTGGAGGCACATTATTGTCTTCATATTTCCATCTCTGAGCTAATGTGACTGTTCAGTTAGTGCCAGATTAATTCAAGCAATAGAGGTAATTGCTAATCGGCTCTCTCTCACATGCACTCCCATAAGAAGGATGTAGGTTTTGAAGTGCTTTCCCCTGATCATCATGAGTCCTGCAGAACTAACTATATGCTTCATCCCTGTGACATGTGTTTTCAAGGAAACTAAAGGTGTTAATGGAGCACCATCTCCTTTTATGTTTCTCTTTCCCTAGTTCATTCCTCTGGCTGCTTTGTAAAACTTTGCTTATTCTTATTAGGTCCCAGAGTCTATTGTCTTACACAGAATTTTCTCTTGTCTTAAAAAGCTGAAACTAGCAAATGGGAATGATATGAATGTCTCTCCTCTGGTTCCTCTAAGTTTTTTGTTTTTTAGTCCACCTAGGATGGAGCAGGAGGAAAGCCACCTTTCCTTGTCAACTGCTTCAGGAGAAGTGGTGTGAAGACCTGCAGGATCTCCAAAGGGGCTCCTCCTTGGCTGGGACTCTGGGATGGGTTCCCCATAGAATCTGCACCATGAAACTCAAGTGAAATGGTAAACAGGACAAGGGGAGTCCTAGCAGGACCTACCTGGTCAATTTACCGGTTTCCCGTCTCCCTTTGTTCTTCTCGTCAGCCTGACTCTCCTGGCTCCCCCAAGCTCTCTCATTCCAGAGAGCACAGGACTTGCTTGGGAACTTCTCATGGTACAGTGGGCAGCAAGTCAAGTACTGTGCCAACCTTGAGTAGTAAAGGGCTGTATAATGACAGTGGGCTCTTACCAAGAATTAAAAACAAAAATGAATTTATTTCCAAAGAAAAATAGGAAATGTGCTTTTACATTTTTCTTCGTCCTTATTATCTCTGTCTATATGATAAATATGATAAGTCTAGGGACCGATTTTCCAAAATATTTTCTCTATTGGGACCCACAGAATATTTCGTACTCATAATTATACACACACACACACACACACACACACACACGCAGATTTGGAACTAGATGTTAAAACGCCATGCCTATCTGCTAAAAGACATCTCAGACCCATTATGGGAAACTTTTTAAAGCTGTTTATTGGGGTAAGGATCCTTTTGTTCTCTGAGTGTTCATTATCTGAGTCCCCAGTTGCATATGGAGGAAAAGCCATTCTAACAAGGAAATTCTCAGTAATAATGTGACCACTTACGAAATCAGCCTCCACTCAGACAACCCTCCCTGTTTAACACCAGAGTTTTAACCCTGCCCATTGGGTCAATATCTTTAACATTTTCGGCTCTCAGTACGTCTCAGCTAATTTCAGGGTATTGGAAACGTTTGACAACCCTAATGCAAATAAAATATAAATAGATTGCAAAGTAAATGCGCAAATCTTGCAGAAGATCCAAGTTTTCATAAAGTTGTTGGTAACAATCCGGAGCGAAGCCTTCAACAGCTGGAGATCTGCCAGAGCTGGATTAATTAAAAATGGAAGAAGAGGCAATTGAAAGGGATGATGACAATATGGGTGTTTGAAAGAGAATTATTTGAACCGTAAGAACACAGATGTAATACCTGAGTATTTAAAAAATGATCTGGGGACTTCCCTGGTGGAGCAGTGGTTAAGAGTCCGCCTGCGAATGCAGGGGACCCGGGTTTGATCCCTGTCCGGGAAGATCCACGTGCCTCAGAGCAACTAAGCCCGCGTCCCACCACCACTGAAGCCCGTGCGCCTAGAGCCCGTGCTCCACAACAAGAGAAGCCGCCGCAATGAGAAGCCCACGCACCACAAAGAAGAGTAGCCCCCGCTCGCCGCAACTAGAGAAAGCCCGCGCGCAGCAACGAAGACCCAACACAGCCAAAAATAAGTAAATAAGTAAATTAATTTTAAAAAATGATCTGCTTTATGCTCTTACTTCATGCCAAAAATGAAGTGAAAAATGTCAGAGTCCACAAGAAGTTTAGAAAATTTTAGTCCAACCGTCTCACTTTTGACATGAAGACCCAGAGAGGTTGTACAAGGTCACACTGTTGGTTGTGGAGCACGACTGGACCGCAGGTCTGCCGACTTCGCCGATTCTTCTAGTCACTCCAGCCAGTCGTGTTTGGTTCCTTCTCATCCCCTTCCTCCCACCCACGAGCAGTTCCTGTTGGCTTCTTGTTCAAAACACACCTGGAATCTGACCCCTTCTCTCCCCGCGAGTCTCTCCCCTGGATTGCTGCTGTGGCTTTCTCACTGCCCTCCCACTGCCATCCTTGTTCCTGGGATGTCTACTCTCCACACAGCAACCATTGTGATCCTTTTAATAAAACAGCTCAGACCTTATCCCTCCTCAGGCCAAACCTTCCAGCGGCTTCTAATCTCCCTCAGAACAAAATCCCATGTCCTCCCTGAGGTTATAAAGCCCAACCACGTATTGCTCTCTGATGTCATCTATCTTACTCTCCTCCTCCTGGACTGTGCTCCACTCCCCCGGCCTCTTTGGTCTTCTCAAGGCGTTTGCACTTCTCTCCCTCTGCCCAGAAGGCTGTTCCCCCAGATATCTCACTTTCTTTCAGTGCTTTTTGCATGTCCTGAGCACCCATTTTAAAAGAGCACTTCACCTTGTCATCCTCTCTTTTTTTTTTTTTTTTTTGGCCGCGCCGAACAGCTCGCGGGATGTTAGTCACCCGACTAGGGATCAAACCTGCGCCCTTGGCAGTGAAAGCACAGAGTCCTAACCACTGGACCACCAGGGAATTCCCACCTTGTTACCCTTTCCTACTAAATTATTCTTCATTCGAAAAATGATCAAACCCTGACATATAGATATGTTTATTATCCGCCTTCCCATATCGGAATATAAGTTCTGTATTCATTGTATGTTTTTTTAAAGGTGTTTTGATTCTTATTTATTTTTTGCCTTGTTGTGCAGCATGCGGGATCTTACTTCCCCTACCAGGGATCGAACCCGTGCCCCCTAGCATTGGGAGCACGGAGTCTTAGCCACTGGACTGCCAGGGAAGTCCCTCATTGTGTGCTTTTAATCTATGCACCAGGCACCTGTGTCTTCTTTGTTTGTAGGTACTGTTAGAACAGTAACGCTGCTAGGAGATGCTAAATAAGTAATTCTTGAATAAACAAAGAAATAAATAACATGAACGGTGAAATAAGTTATATTATCTATGTTGGGGTTACATATAAGACAATTGTTTTAAAAGTTTGCCAGGTTTCTTCCCCCAGCAGCATTTCATCTTGTGGTGCATTTATCTGTCCCCCGCAGTCACCCCCTCCACCCCATGCTCTTTGCCAGTGTGAAGCCTCACCCCCTGGGAACCAGAAGACCATTTGGGTCTCTGCTTCTCAGTCTTTTGGTGAAGAGATGGGGGCAAAGTGACTCAGAGCTTCAAGATCACAGACTAGCAAGGGCGCTTGGGGTCCTGCTCACCCAGAGCCATTGGGGCTGGGACGAAATTACACACATAGATGAAGAACTATTTTTAAAATTGAAGTAGAGTTAATTTACAATGTTGCGTTAGTTTCAAGTGTACAGCAAAGGGATTCAGTTATACATATATTATATATACATATTCTTTTTCAGATTCTTTTCCATTATAGGTTATTACAAGATATTGAGTATAGTTCCCAGTGCTATTTGATAGGTCCTTGTTTATCTGTTTTATATATTGTAGTGTGTATGTGTTAATCCCAAACTAGGACTTAAAAATTTTTTTTTTAATTTAGAATTTCGGCAGCTCTTTAGGTCAGAGATTACCTATGCAGTTTCTTGTCATTTGGCCCTCCTTGTTCTCCTTTATTTTGGCCACAAAAAAGAAGGGAAATTTCCCCTAAGTTGTCAAACTTGTAGTGAGAAAAGAGGTTGAAATTCCTGCTCGAAATCAGCTTCCTTGGATTTTTTCTTTTCTTTCTTTTTTTTTTTTTTTTTTTTTTGGGCATGGGGTTGGTGGTGGAGAGTTGGGCAGAAGAGGGAAGCTTTTGTGTTAAGATGCATGTACTGTTTGGGGACATTCGTTTTGAAAGTTTGGGAAACATTTAAGGACTGATTTTTTTTTTTTAAATTATCAATTAGCATAGGATAAGGGAAATTTAGGGGATATGTGAGGTGAGGAGGTGGGGAACTCAGCTCAGAGTAAGAGCGGTTATTACAGCTGAAGGAAGTTAGGCCAAGTGTCAGGAAGAAGTGTGTGATGCACCGAGACAGCTGGGGCGGCATCACCCCAGAGCACACGAGGAGCTGGGTCGCTCTCCTCTCGGGGCCATGGGTGTCTGGGAGCATGACTCGAGGTGACCATTTGGCTTGTATAACCCTGGATCCTGAGTCATTCTATGAAATTTCAGGGTCAACTCATTTTGGGGGCAATTGATCTGACAAATTGGCACCTGGAAGCCCTTCAGCATAGGAAGATTTTGTGGTATTTCCAGTCCCTTCCTCCACCACAGAATCAGCTTGGCAGAGTTTGGAGCGTGGTGCTAAAACTCCATCTCCTTCCCTTGGCTTTGCCCAGTAAACACTTGCCGGTAACACTCTGCAGTGTGGAATTTCCCTGCGCTACAGAACGAAAGCGAGCCCGGCCCTCTCCTCAAACCTCCGTCCTGATGGAAAGACGAGTGAGCCTACCAACCACCATCTCGAGCAGCTTCCCCAGCCCCACAATGTGAGGACAAGGTAATGAAGTCCAATTTTGCACACTTCAGATCCATTAGTAGCAATTACCTTTCTCGAGGTGTTTTGAGTTAGTTTTAACATAGCATTCTTACAGTTGGTGGATAATGACAGTAATAATGTACACAACATTTTCAAGTCCCTGTTTTTAGCTACAATAACACCATTAGTAGGTCTATTTAACAGATGCATTTCATGCTAAAAGTTAAGGTTCTTGTGACTTCTTTCCCTTCCCCCATGCAAACCTTCGCTGCTATTTCATTCAATGGAGATTTTTTACTCCAAATTTTCAGAGATATTTTTCTTATTCTGGGTTTTCCTATTGAAACGAGGTGGTTGTGTTAACTGGTTTGATCTAGAATTATTAATTGTTTTTATAATAAGCTGTTCTTATTTAGCTGTTCTTTTCATGATATGCAAGCTGACCCAGAAATCGAAAACTCACAAAAATGGGAATTGCATGCATTTTCTAAAACTCATTTGGGAAAATCTATGAGCGATTACTAGGCTTTACATGGTGCCTTCAGGGCAGAGAGATGACCACTGAGCTGTCCAGGGGAGAAATCTCTCAGAAGCGGGGTTCAATTTATTCTAGTGACTCCATCAAGGGGTGTGTGTGTCTTTGCGTGCATGTGTCTGTATGTGTGTGTGTGTGTGTGTGTGTGTGTGTGTGTGTGTGTGTGTGTGTGTGTGTGTGTGTGTGTGTGTATGTTAGCTCCTCTGATAATGCAGATCCCACCTCTCCCACCTTCTCCTGGAAGCTATCTTTAATCACCCCAGCCACCAGAGAGCTCTTTTCTTCTCAAACCTTACATCTTTGTTATCTATAATCCTTTTTTAAAAAAATTTATTTTATTGAAGTATAGTTGATTTACAATGTTGTGTTAATTTCTGCTGTACAGAAAAGTGATTGTTATATATATTCTTTTTCATATTCTTTTCCACTATGGTTTATTACAGGATATTGAATATAGACAAAGCTGTATCTGTAATCCTTTTTGGACACCCGTCTACACCACCTCCTTCCATCCTCCCTTCTTGTTGTTATTTAGTCTCCATTTTGTAACTGGCAATCATGTGTCTCATCCTCCCGTATTAGATTCCTAGGCTGCCATAACAAAGTAACACTAACCAAGTGGCTTAAAACAACAGACATTTATTCTGGAGGCTAGAAATCTGAAACTAAGGAGTTGGCAGGGCCATGATCCCTCTGAAGCCTCTAGAAGAGGATCCTTTCGTGCCTCTTCCAGGCTTCCTAGATTTTTGGTGGCATAATTCCAGTCTCTGCCTCCGTCTTCATGTGTCTTCTCCTTGTGTATCTCTCTTTTTACATGACCTTCTTTTTTTAATAAGGACACTAGTCATATTGAATTAGGGGCCCACCCTAACGACCTCTTCTTAACTTGATTACATTTGTAAAGACCCTGTTTCCAAATAATGTCACATTTGCAGATAACAGGGGTTTGGATTTCAACATATCTTTTTAGGCAAGATGATTCAACTCATAACACCCCTCAAGTAAATTGTAACCTTCTCAAAGCCTAGTGTATTTGATGTACTCCCTGAAACAGTGTTTCCTAAAACCTTGGCTATGGAACAGGAAACCTTAGGTTCTTGGTTAAAGCGTGTCCTATCGTCAAACACATTAGAGGTACATGATATCAGGAGTCCCTGACCTGGGGACTTAAGATGCCTCTTAGCCTATTAGAGCTGCGAAATCTTGCTATAAAGACGCTTGCTTAAGTAAAACTTATTTTCACTAGCTTTTTTGACCACAGGGACTTCCTTTTCTCTCCAAGTTTCCTTCATTAACAGCAATGGAAACTATCAATACTGTGGGGGAATATAGGCCCATTGACTGTTGTTTCTGCCACATGAATTGCCCCAAATGATGTAAGCAGAGTATTATGGCATTCAGTTGAGTAATTTTTTTTTTTTTTTTTTTGTATAACATGAAACGGGCACTGAAGAATGGGAGCCATTTTAAAAGACTAAATTCTGAGTGATACTCAAATTCGGTCAAGAGTTGGACAGAATGTCTGCAAGTCCCCCCTGCCCCCAGGCTCAGTCCACTCACCTGACCTCTGTATGGTGTGTTTCTGCATTTGAAATGGGGACAAGAATAGACCTTAAAAATGTACAGTGCATAATTACTATTTGAGCCCAGTAATTCAACCAGGAAAATCAATGAAGTCAGTGAGCCCTTATGCTATTCTGTGCTTTCATTCACAGTGATTTTAAATGATGTGATGGAATGGTGAGCTGCCTGGGGAAAACTTTATTCTCTGCTTATATTTAAAGGAACATAATGATGATAATTTCCCAACAACAATAAAAAATCATCTTTTTGACCCTTACAACACCATGTGAGTTCATTATGCATCTTTCTGGGAAAAGTTTGATCAGGTGGACTTTTCAGCAAACTTGTGATAGTTGTTTCTTTTCCCTCTCTTCCCATTGGTGTGCTTTGGGGAGTACAAATCCATTTCGATACTAGCCTGAGGAATATCTAGGAAGGTCAGTCTCCTGGCGGAAATGTCACGCATTATATTACAGAGCCAAACAAAAATGATTTTGGAATCATGGGTGTGTCATGGATTACAATGAAGCTGGTATATTTATCACAACTAAATACATGAGAGTGCTCTTTCATAAAAAGCATTGTCAGTTTTTTAAAATATACAACTTGGAATTGATTGCAAGTTCCCTTTAAATAGTAAATACTCCTGGTGTATTTCAGTTAAGATTTATTTTACAGATATCTGATCTCCATACCACTTTTTGGATTGTTACAGATTTGTAGAGCGTTTAAGAGCATGGGCTTTGAAGTCAGACGGACTTGTGTTCAAATCTTAACCGACTTCACCCCTTACCACCGCTGTGAGCTTGTGCAGATGAGCTTCAGTTTTCTTATCTGTAAAATGGAAATAACAACACCTACCTCAGACAGTTATGGTAGGGACTAAGTTAGATGATGTACTTAATTTGTAAAGAGTTTAGCTTAATGCCCAGTGTATACACATATGACATAGAGCTTAGCTCATTGCTCAGTAAATGTAGCTGCTATTATTATCTGCTACCTTATAATCATTTACAATTTTCATCATTTAAGAAATACTTACTGAGTGTCTGTTATGTGCCAGGCACTATTGAAATTCCTGGGGATATAACAGAGAACAAATAATTTCTTGCCCGCTTGTCTTTCTTCTCTTTTCCTAGTTCTAGGCTTCAGCGACCAGCTATGCATCCTCCTTTTGTACAAAGATGCCCATTTTCCAGGGGGATAAATATCGTTGATATTAAGGGCAATGTCTTAGCTCAGGCTGCCATAACAAAATACCACGGATTAGGTGGCTTTAGTGAAAATAAATTTTTATTTCTCACAGTTCTGGAGGCTGGCAGTCTAAGATCAAGGTGCTGGTGAGGTAGGTTTCATTCTGAGTCCTCTTCTCTTAGCTTGTAGACAGCCTCCTTCTTGCCAAGTCCTCACATGGTGGGGAGATACATAGATCAGTTTTTTCTTATAAGGACATGAATCCTATCAGATCAGGGTCCCACCCTTAGGATCTCATTTAACCTTAATAGTCTCCAAGACAGCTCTATCTCCAAATACAGTCACATTGGGGTTGGGGCTTCAAAATCTGAATTTTGGGGGAAACACAAACATTCAGTCCACGACAGGGAGGAAGTGACATATTAAGAGTTCAGGGTTTTGTTTTTGTTTTTTTACCAGAATGGAGACTATGCTCATTTAGCTAAAGTAAAATGTCACCTCTCTCTTAGAAGAAACCCAGCGGTTGCTGTCATTTTTCATAACGAGGTATAACCTAGCAGAGTTACCCTAGATGTTGTGGTAACATCTACCAGAGGACCAGGACCGCATCCCAAGGGCCTCCATGGAGATGATTTTACCAGGTTGCGCTTTAACATGAGATGCTTTAGGAGGAGTCCGTCACCTGCAGGTTCTCAGCAAGGCCGCCCTAGGCATGTTATGTTCTGTACAAGACCTCCCGCCTAAGGGGGCGAACGAGGGCTGAAATCCAGCCAGGCACCTCTTGCCGAGCCATGTGCCCTCCTGGTCACGCTGGCCTGGAGAAGTGTGTCCTTTTTTCATTCACACGGAAGTGCCTGTGGGCTGACAGCAGCCTCCTTACTGCATGGTTGTGATTGGAAATTGAACAATGTCTTCTCTGTCCTCAGGAGAATTTCTCCCCAGTGTGAGTATCAGAAATAGTTGTGCTTCCCTTGGGTTCCTGGTTGGTTTTGTGTTATGGGTACTTAGAACTGTGCTGTCCTCTTCCCTTGGACTCTGAGGAAGCTTAGAATCAGGTTGGAGTTTCCTCTCTAGCCAGTAGATGGGATTTCACAGTAGGCTTTCTGTGTGCCACTGGCCGTTATCACATGGGATTCCTGGCCACTCTGAGTGCTCTGGGTGGGGTGGGAGACCTTATAAAGTTGTTAATTTGAGAACATGTTGCGTGCATCGCTCGGTCTGGGTCATAAATTGGGTTTCGGTCTGCTTACTTTAGGAGAGTATTATAAGTTTGCGTTCATTCCATATGTATTTGTTGAGTACCCTACTGTGTGCTGGTCACAGGGTAGGGGTGAAGATGAACAGGCTAGGACTCTACCTTCCAGAGCTTGTATGCTCATTAGGGAGGGGAGGCAGGTAAACGGGCAAGGTGATGAGAGGCTGGAACAGTGCCCTCCAGGAAGCAAGCAAGGTGCTGCCTTGAAAAGTTACTGTGTGTGGGGAGGGGTAAGAGGGGATTCTTTATTTTTTTGTTTTTAAAATTTTTATTGGGGTATAGTTGATTTACAGTGTTGTGTTAGTTTCAGGTGTAAGAGGGGGTTCTTTAGACAGAGAAAACAGGGAAGGCTTCTTAAAGAGCATTAATTTAGATAATGTAAGTTAAGTCCTGACACATGGTGCCTGACACATGGTAAGCCCTCAATTCGTGGTAACTGCTATTATTATTATTATTATTAACTGTCTCCTCGCCTTCATCATAGGCTGCTCCGTGCATGAAGGCAAGAGGAAAATGCATGGCTTTGCAGATGTGCCAGCACTGGAAGGCCGGGGAGCTCCAGTTCATAATCACTGATCCTGCATTTTCCCTCTTGCCACCTTGAAAGGCAGGCTTTCCTTGTTGGGTGGTACTACACAGCTTTGCTGGACATCTCATCTTGGGTTGGTCATTTGAGCCATCTCTCCAAACCATCGTCCCCAAGCATTAATCTGCTGCAACTGCCCAGTCTCTTCAATCTGTATTTTCCTGATGGTTATTGAAGTACAGGTTTCAATTTATGTTCATTTAGAACCAAATGCATTTAAATCCTGAATTAATATGGGGGCAATGAAGAGCAGAAGGCCCTTCTTTGCAGAGATGACATTCAGTGTTCAGAGAGTTATTCAATGGATTGAAATATATCTCCTCTAACTTCATGTTTTTGAGCACACTCTGAGTTTCTAGAATAGTCAGCCTGTCTGGTGGAAGAGGAGGGGGAAGGATTAGGGCCTGAGGCTGGGAGTTTTGGTGAGTATAAGAGGTTGGCTTCGTTGTACTCCGAGGAATGATGCAATGATGCAATGAAGTACAGGAGCTAAGCTCGGGGAAGTAGCTGGAAAAGAGTTGGGCCTCCATCTTGCCCACAACTCAGCGCCTTCCCTTGGTTACCTAAGGGAATCCACTTATGACTCTATTACCCGGTAAATTAGGAGAGCGATTCAGTCAGGTATATTTATCATGAAGAGAACTGAAGATAATTAATACACTGCCTTGAATGCAAATTGCACCCACAGCACTTATCTCATTTTCAATGAGCACAAATGTTACAGCACTGCAGGCTTGTTATGGTTTTACCATGGGCTGGGTAATTAATTTCTGTGAGTCACATAGCAGGCACCTGGTAATGCCGTTTATTAATAAATGTCACCCCAGGTATCGGTTTGTTAGAAGAGGTAAATAGATGGAATGCGCAGTTGTCTGCCCTGTGCAAATCTATTTTTACACCTCACTGAGTCTTTTCACTTGTTTGTTTATTGACTAGAGTGACTACTGGGCTTACAACGGCAAACGAAGGAAAATCCCCACCTTTAATGTGGCCTCCAAAGGGGATTCCTTTTTCTTCCCCCTCAGGGATGCTGAGGCCTGTGAGCGGGGTGGAGGAGAAGAGTTCGTTGTAGATGGGTTTCTGTTGCTTCAGAAGGCGTTTCCCCAGATGAGGCCCATGGGAGGAGGGTCAGAAAGGGGAGAGCCCTCCTGCAGTCGCCCACCCCACATCTGATCACAGACTCCCGTGGGCGCCGCTGGTCACGCTGCCCCACCTGTGAATCCTTGGGGAGCGAGAGCTCTTACAGGCCCCTTACTGAGCCCCCCTCGCGTCTCATCCCTGCCCTCTTTCACTGGCCTAGTTCTCATTTATACTCTTAGCTACCACTCGGACCTGTGACCAGAAAAGGTGGGTGGAATTTGGAGGTTTTGACAAGCGTGGCTTCTTCAGCCAAAGTCGCCTATTTCTCTGAGCTTTTCCATGTTTCTGAATGTGGGCCTTCTCTTTCCATATGGACAGGTGACATTAGTTTGTTTGTTGTTAAAACAAAACATAACCCGAATTAGCAGATTCTGACTGTATACCTACTACGGTTCAGACACTTTCCAGAGCTGGAGGGCTGGCTCTTGGCTCCGATTCCATTTTATCAATGGTCTTGTGTTGGCACCAGTTTTGCCCAGTGAACAGTTTCCTCTTTTTGTCCTGAACCAGCTGGGACCTTCATCGGAAATCAGCAATTCCCACCCTACATTTTGAATTTTGCGGCTCCTTGAGTACCCTTCAGGGCCCTATGTGAAGAGCCACTGTGATTTGCTTAACTGAGTTAATACATGGAAAGCACTGACCACAATGCCTGGTTTGGTGTGTACCCAGGGACTTAGCTGCGATTAGCCTGTCTGTTGTTATCAGCACTAGTTACATTGTCTCATCGGCTCCAGCCACGTCAGAGAGTTTGAGTGCCTTCGAGAACATCAGGTAGGGAGGGAAGTCTGGGAGTGGAAGGGGGTTTCAGTTTTGAGGTCTTAGCTTTAAACAGGGTGCTCAAGAAAGGCCTCTCTGAGAAGGTGCCGTCTGAGCAGACACGAAGGAGGTTGGAACCTAGCTCTTGATGTCTGGGAAGGAGCCTTCTAAACAGAGGGCAGAGCAAATGTGAAGACTCTGAGACAGAAGGCTGCCTGGAGCCCCAGGGAGACCAATAAGGCCGTGGTGGGATGAAGGGAAGCCTCAGAAGGTGGATGGCTAGGTCAGGCAGGACCTTGTGGGCTTCTAAGAACTTTGTATTTTACTCTGAGATAGGGCACCACAGGAAGATGTTGAGCAGAAGAGTGACTTCGGTTTTCAAAAAATTGCTCTTGCCTTTATGTTTAGGAATAGACCGTAGAAGGACAAGGGCAGAAGCAGAGAGGCCAGTGAGGAGGGTGTATTCATTTCTTACTGCTGCTGAAACAAATTGCCACAAATTCAGTGGCTTAAAATAACATAAATACATTAATTTTCAGTTATGGAGCTCAGAGTCCTAAAATCAAGGTGCAGCAGGGCTGCGTCCCTTCTGGAGGTTTTAGAGGAACATCCACTTCCTTGACTTTTCCAGCTTCTAAAGACCACCTGCATCCCGTGACTCATGCCTTCTTCCTCCATTTTCAAAGCCAGCAGCACAGCATCTCCCAATCTTTCTCCCTCTGACATCTGCTTCCGTTGTCACAGTTCCTTCTCTGACTCTGACTCTCCTCCTTCCCATGCAAGGGCCCTGGTGATTATATTGGGTCCATCTGCATAATCCAGGACAATCTCCCTGCTTAAGGTCCTTCATTTAATCACAGCTGCAAAGTGCTTTTTGCCATGTAAGGTAACATATTCACAAGTTTTGGGGGTTAGGATGTGTTCATCTTTTGGAAGGTCAGGATTCTGACCACCTTAGAGGTTAATGTGTTCATGCGAAGGATGAAGGTGGTTTGGGTGAAGGTGGTGAGACGCAGTTGGATCATGGTGATATATCACACTGCCTCATAATTTGGGCCAATTTCAGCATGGAAGCTTCTGTAATTCTCTGGGCCTGTGGCATGGGTACCCCCTTTTTCATTATCATTTCAACTGACTTGGGGTCTGTATCTCACCCCAGTAGTTCGCCCAGAGACAGGAACCATAGACAGCTGTAGTGGGAAGGGACTTCCGACGCTATCAAGTCCTCATCATTAATTTATAAATTACTGCTCTGTCCTGGGCCCACTGAAAATATCTTGGATTTTTTTTTTTTTTTACCAACTTTATCTGGTTATTCTTTTATTCACTCATCAGCATTTTCTGGGCACCTGTGGAGTGTACTGCTCTGGGCTATGTAAAAATAGAAACAGAATATGTAAGAGTCATGTTCCTTCTCCTTGGAAGAGAAGGATCTATTTGCAATCTATTTGGAAGGAATCAGGGAATAATTATAGAACTAAATATAAGTGAGTAAAAAGTGAAACACAGGACTTATGCATCAATACCAAAGGAGGGAGGAATGTAGAGGCTTCTTGGAAGAAGTAACAGGTCATGGATTTTAATTTTTTTTAATTAGGGGCCAGTTGAAGAATTGCCAGGTTCTAATTTTGCTAAGAATGGATATTAGAAAAATTCTTACACTCTCTTATTACCATCATTTCGTAGTAGGTAGGACATCTAAGATATTAAAAGGACATGTTCTCAGAATAAACGGGGAGTCCATCGAATTAAACATATTTGGCTTTGTACAAACTCAATGTTTTGACTTTATTTTTCTCCTTTCACTGAGGGTCACTGTGGATTGGTACAGGTCTCTAAACCTCAGCCTAGAGACAAAAGACTGTTTGAGTTGTTTGTAGTTTGGACTTCTGACTTTACTGAGCACGATTATCTCCCTGTATTTCTTTGGGTTCTGACTTCAGAGAGCTGGTGACCAGAATGTCTAGGATCTGCTGTCTCACTTGTGGATCTTCTAAAACCTTGTCACTGCTTACTGGCTCATTCACCAGAGGGAGGCTTGGGAGGCAGAGGAGGGAAGAGAAATATAGATGTGTTTGTGTTGTTGTCATCAGGTGGTTGGCTCCAAAGATAATCTAATTATACACTGAGATTTGGGGTTCTCTGTGGCTCAGTCATCATGCTCATCTTAGTTTCCTGGGGCTGCTGTAATAAAGGACCACAGACCAGGTAGCTTAAAACAACACAGACTTACTTTCTTGCAGTTCTGGAGGCTGGAGTCTGAAATCAAGGTGTCAGCTAGGCCATGCTCCCCGTGAAGGCTCTAGAGAAGCCTTCCTTGACTTCCTAACTTGGTGTGGTTTGCTGACAATCCTTGGTGTTCCCTGGCCTACAGCTGCATCACTCCAATCTCTGCCTCCATCCTCAACTGGTGTTCACCCTGTGGGTCTGTATTTCTGTCTCCTCTTCTTTTAAGAACATCAGTTATTGAGTTAGTTTAGGGCCCACTCTAATCCAGTGACACCTCACCTTAACTAATTACACCTACAAAGACCATATATCCAACTGATGTCACATTCTGAGGTTCCTGTGGACATGAATTTTGGGGAAACACTTTTATGGGCCGAACTGTGTTCTCTCAAAATTCACATGTTGAAACCCTAAGCCCCGGCACCTCAGAGTATGACTTTGGAGATAAAGTCTGTAAAGGTAAAGTTAAAGTGAGATCATGTGAGTGAGCCCCAGTCCAATATGACTGGTGTTCTTAATAAGAAGAGGAGAGTGTGCACACAGACAGGAAAGACCACATGAAGACATAGCCAGAAGGGGGGTATTTACAAGCCAAAGAGAGAGGCTTAGATCTTGGACTTCCAGCCTCCAGAACTATGAGAAAATAAATTTTTGTTGTTTAGGCTGCCCAGTCTGTGGTATTTTGTTATGGTAGCCCAAGCTGACTAATATAAACAATATTCAACCCGGCACAAGGCCTGATAGCCTTTATTTTTAGCTTAGATAATGCAGTGTATGATGGAGGCATCCCCAAATAGATTTCAAGATGTCTGTGTTATACCTGTACCTTTTGTTATCATTCGCTCCATGTTTGTTCCTACCTATGGAGTAGATATGCTGCTCTTAGAGGGTGGGTTGGTGGGGAAGGGTATGAGGGCTTTTAAACAAGATGCTGTGAGACGGAGGCCCCCAGATAGACGTCTGGAGGCCACTGTCACTGGGGAAATTCTGCTCAGGTAGATTATGGATTTGCCACGTGGAGTTCTTTGTAGTCCCATGTTCACCTGATGTGTGTACACTTCGGGGAGGGGCAGATATGTGGGGGAGGCTCGGGGTGAGGTGGGGGCTCTAACACCACCAGTTTCCCTGCTCCCAGCCTCATTATCCCTCTCCGAGGACCTCAGTCTCCCAGGCCAGCCCTGCCCCCTTTCTGCACCCAGTAAACATTGGTGGTTTGCTTTCTCATGAATATGGATTTCCATCATCCCTCACTAGGGATAGATGTTGGGGGCAGAGCTGTTGATTACATTTCCAGCCAATCATTGCCCATTAGCAGGGAAGAGTGGTGGGCATTATGCCTCTTCAGTGAGGAGCCATTTGCATTTGGTTGGGCCCCCGCTTTCTTTCTGAGCATCCATGGACCCTCAGCGCACTCAATTACTCCTGCATCCGGCTCTTCCTCTATGATGCTCTTTTGCTTTCTAAGTGTCTTGATTGGATTCGCCAAATAGCTTGGTGCTAACTACAGCTGTTTAGCATATCCCTGGGTGGAGGGTGATAAGGACATCGGGGCTTTGGGTGGCTGTAACCAGCAGGAAACAAGTACCTTTTCCTTTCTGCTCACACTTCTCCCCTGTCCCCTGCTGAAAGAATCCCCTGTTGTTTGGAGGGAATAACCCCAGCAAGCAGCGGGGTACATGCTCGTACATTTTGCCTCCTTTCAGGGGAGGGCTGGAGGTCCTTCATTGCAGCCTTCTCTGCCCAGTGCCCTTGTCCCTGAGGACTTGGTTTCTTGTCTGCTTCTTGGGATGGTCTGTGGGGTGTGGCAAGGATAGATGCTGAGTTTCCCTCACTACTTGCACTTCCAAGAAAGAGGGTGTGAGTTGGTCTAAGGAGAGCCCATTGGGAATACAGTTTTCCCTCCTTCCCTGGATATTCCATCAGAGTCATTGGTCTGGGGAAAAATGGAGGCTTAACCCATGGGACAGGCATTTTTCACACCTTGTTTACAAATCCTCACAATCAATAACGTGTGAAGACAACTGGGAATGACAGGGTCTCTTTCTTTCGCAGGATCTTGTTATTTCTAACCCCCTTCTGCTACCCAGGGCCTTCTGGAAAGCCATTCTCCAGAGTCAGGAACATTTCTTTGCTCTTGTTAAGGCTGGAGCCATTTTCCCTCCCTCCTCTGGGCATGCCTGGGTGCCCCCCACCCCCACCCCGGCCCCCTGCTCCCCTCTCTGCTATGTTACTAAGGATGCTGTTTTGTTTTCTTTTCCTCCTTTGTTTTGCCTCTTCAAGAAAATGAAAGTGAGCACCTTAGAAAGAGAGAGAGGGCGGCAGAGGGGGAAGAGACAGTGGGCACCAAATGATCTGAGAATGATAAAGGAAGGTTACCTGTGTGTTTGTCAACAAGATGAAATAAATAAGAGCAAAAAAAAAAAAAAAAGGACAGCAGTCAAAGGCAATCAAATATGTATTTAATTAAAGCAAACATAAAAATAAAAGTTACATGTTGAATCAATAAACAGCACTTTTTTCTACATGCATTTTGAACAAGACAGATCAGAATCTTGCCTGATGAAGACATAATGTGTCATAATAATTAGGAACACAGACAAAAGAACAGCTAATCAGCATGCAAATGTATGCAGTTCTGGTGATTCAGATGAGGCAGATTTCTACCTCTTTTTTGCTTGATTCATCTTCATTGCTAATCATCTGAAGGCTGCCAAATGTTCACTGACACTAATGTATTATAGGTCAAGAGAGGCAGGTCTTCACCTATTACCCCCCCAAACAATATGCTTCCCTTCCCTGTTTCCTCTTCAGGATTTTCAGCAATCACTGCCAGATGCAATCAGACTCCTTGAATAGGAGCAACTGAGGCTTGTTTGTGGCTCGGATTCATTAGAATCAGGAGGCTGAAGAAAGGAATAAATTACTTAATTGCACAAAAAAGTTGCAGCCAAAGTGATGGTGGGAGAAACTGATTGTGTAGATACGCATTAGGCCACTCTTGGAATGGGGCGTCTTAGAATAGCTGGTAGTTTGGCCTCACAGATTCAGACAGATTTGGGTGTCCTCCAAAACAGATGGCTCCACATACCATCTATTCTTCTCTTTGTCAGGTTTTACCATTTATTTGATCTTGGTCCCTCTCTGATGCTGGTTGTATGAGTTGTAACACACATATGCATTCAGATCATATCCATTTAGTCTGGCCTCTCCCAACTTTTGTTCTTCATCTTTTTTTCTCTGTCTTTCTTTCTTTGCTCTTCTTGTTTTGAGGAGATGATCAAGTTGAATAAAACCCTTGTTGTCCGCCTCCTGAATGCTCCTTCGCACGAAATTGCTGGAAATGGGAAGATCGCACAGGCCTGGGGTGTAGGGACAGGAGCCTGAGGAGGAGGGAGCAAATGGGGCAAAGAAAGAAAGAAGTCACTCTATTTTCCAACCACTGGGATACTTTTCTTGCCTCAGACTAACTCTTAATCTGCTAAAAAAAAAAAAAAAAAAAAGGTACACTATTAACCAGTGCTGTTCATAGAAACCAAGGAAGATGAAATAAAACACTGCGGAACAGTCTCACCAATGCTTCCTCGCTTCTCTCTGACACCCTGGCCTGTGTCTCCAGCCCCGGGACCTCTTCTCAGGAATTCCACTCAGGTTCCTGGTCACGTGCCCGACTTGCGGGTGGTCTTAAGGTTTTGAAGAAGGAACTTCATTTTCTCTCTGCAGCCCCTGCATTGTTAGTAGTTGTGTGTCTCCATGTGTATATGCGTGTGTCTGGGGCGGCAGTGGAGGGTGTTGGGGGAAGGGGCTGATATAAGGCAAGAGGCCCTGGCAGGGAAGAAATTGGGGGAAAAAATAATTATGATTGATTTCTCTTTGAGGGGGAAAAAAAAAAAAGCGTTCAGAAAGTGAGGGGACTTTCCAGTACTGTTGAAAAAGTGATTGACTGGACTGATATACCCGGGCTTGCTCTGACACTTCTTCCCCAACCTCCCTTTGCTCTTGCTGTTCCCTCAGCCTGACAGTCCCTTCTTCTGGATCTTTCCAAGCCTGGGTCGTCTCATTATGCAGGTCTCAGCTTCAATCCCTCATCCTCAGAGAGTCCGGCTCTGTCCTCCAAAGGTCAATTAGTGATCACCCTTCCACACCCATCTCTGCCTTGTTACTCTGTTTTTATTTGCTATATGATTTTACTACTCTCTGAAATTTATTGGTGTAAAAGTTATTTACTTATTTACTGAATTTTATTTACATGTCTATCATCTGTTGTCTCTATTAGAGGGTGGGTTTTGTGAGGGCAGTATTATCCGTTTTAGTCCCGTATCCCGACGTCTACAGAAGGCACGCGACGCATTTGTTCTGTAAACAAATGATTTCTGAAAATGAATGCGGCCTAGCGGTCAAATCACATTAACCGTCAACTCTAAGAGGTTACTCAAATTATTTTCCCAAACTGTGATACCATCACAGAATTTGCTGGAGGTGAAAATGTGGGCCACTGAGCTCCTTTAGTTACAAAAGGCATTTTTGCCAAATTCCTGTTTTTAAGCCTGGTGCTCATTTGTTGGGTAAGCGAAGTAGTGACTTCTTGGAAAGGAAAGACATTTCTTTTCCTGAATTCATGGTCTGTGTTGTGTCCACTCAGTGTGAGCCGGGAGTCAGCCATCTCTGCAGTTCTGCATGGACCTCTGGGTGTGGGAGGACCCCGGGGAGGAGGGGCGGGGAGGGGAGAGAGGGGAGATGAGAAGGGAAAGATCCTAGACAAGGAGGAAGGAGGCTCCTCTGGCCCTGACACTGCAAAATTAGAGGTACTGCAAATGGCCCCCACATGGCTGAAAGGCCGAGTGAAACGCCAGGTTGGTTGATCTCTGTTAAACGAGTGGACACAGGCTAACAGCTTTTTTCCAGGAGCTGAATAAGCCGAGAGAGTCACGGGGAAAGGCATTTCCTCCTCTGGTTTGATCACACCCTTTAAAAATTCCTATTACATAGAGCAAGATTCCAGTCACTAAGAGTTCCATCTCCCAACCCTGAGCCCCCCACCAGGGTTGCGTGTTAGCCGGAGCTTTTTGTGAGGATGTGAAAGAGAAGCCCTTTTCTTCTGGTTTAGAGTACCACTTGGGCCATTACAAACAAAATAAAGCAAAGCAAGTTCTTTTTCTGGAACTTGCCAGGACTGATCGAAATGGGAATGAAATCCGTCTTGGGGCTTGTTTTTCTTTTCCCGTCTTACAGATGGAAAGATTCCTTTCTCCCAGGAAGCTCAGTGATGCATCTATTGAGAGATAGATGCCTCCCCCTGCAGGGGACCCATGGGGTCACAGATTTACTGGGAGTGGGGAGTGGAGTGGCAGGCAGGTCTGAGGGAGCATTTTAATTTTCTGTGGCGTTGGCAGGGAGAAGGCCAGAGTGGGCCCCAGACCATCTAATCCCTTATCACAGGGGCCCCAGCTCCATGCCAAGAACTCGACTTTCGGAGAATGGCAGTCTCCTTGTTGGGGGGAAGCTCTCATCTCTGTAGGAAGCCAGCGGGCAGAATGGACACCACCAGACAGAGCCTTCTGTAGCCAGTCCAGAGGCATCTGATTATTCAGTGGATGGCTTCTTTTTTTTTTTTTTTTTTTTACTGGTCCAAATAAGCCTCATATCCCTTCATCAGAACAAAGCTGAATTTTCCCACTCTCCGGCTGGCGGAGATAGCTGTCTTAGGCTCCTTGGAAAAAGCTCCATGGTTACCTTTCTTTCCCTTTTCCTTAGATCTTTTTGTTTGTTTGTTTGTTTTCTTTCTCCTAAAGTGAGAAAGACATTTTTCTGTGCCTTGGCAGACAGCTGTCTGAGGTCCTTCCTCTATTGGGGTCTCACCGTTGGACCCCCGGCCCCTCCCAGTCACACAGGCAACAAAAGCTCCTTCTGCCTTCCTTTCACATACCGTGTCTGAGGGAAGGAGCTGGTCTCAGTGCCAGCAAGTGAAACCTTGGCACCGTCTCAAAGGGACCTGAAGTGAGAAGGGTTCAAGAGGGACATCGCTTTGTGTAGAAAATCTCCCGGCACAGACCTCTCCACCAGTCTGTCTGAGGGCCTCCCGTGGGGCACTGGAGGGATGGAAACCCGTTCACACTGGGCACTGTGTCCACTCTGGCTCCTTCAGCCACCGCTTTAACTTTAAACAGACCGAAGAAAAAGATTCCCATGGGATATAGGAGAAATCTAAGCCCACTCCTGTCCCATCCTGTCTGCTCTGGATTTGGGATTTTAGTCTCAAAATGCCTCATTTCCCCTAACCACCAAGTTAGTTCACTGACTTCCTGTCTGGAAATGCCATAACTAGCTGGCCTCTCTGTTCATGTCTCAGGTTAATACATGTGTATTACCGGACGCTGGGGAATCAGATAATTAAATCACCGTCCTGTTGGGAGAGACATGTAACAATTAACTTACAGGGCAGTGCGACAGGAGCTGGAAGTTCCCAGAGAGCAGCTCTTCCTGCCTAGGGCCTGGTCCATGTGAAGTTGGGGTCGCTAAAGGCTCGTTGATCCTGGTGACCAATGGCCCCAACCTTCGTGGTCACAGGGGTAGGGGACTCAGTGGTGTTAAGACCCGGTTGACGTGACAACTGGGAGAACAGAGAACCTCCCGAAGCCCTTCTCATGTCACTCCTACAGGGTGGTGACCAGTTGGGAGAGTGGAGAAAGAAGATTCCAGGATGTCATGGGAACAGGGTGTTATCTACTTTCCTCTCCACTGCCCTCCTTTTCTTGAGAAGGTGAACAGTGAGCACACTCCATGGGTTAAGTGTCCAGCTGTTGGGTTAGAATGCTTTCCCTTTCTCCTGGGAGGGGAACTTTTCATGGCATCAGCAGCTACTTCGAGGAGAAGTAATTGCCGAAGCAAGAGGAGCTCAGATCCCTGCTGAGCGTTCACGAGGGAAACTGCTGGAAAAGTAGAATCAGAAGGTGACGTTTTTTCTTGGCACATGGAAGAAGGAACAGAGAAGAAGAAGAAGAGGTGGTAGTGGTGGGTTTTTTTGCCATTTGAAGAAAAAGCAAAGAGAGAAATGAGCTTTTAGTCATTGCTTTGTCCATAGTAGGGAGTGAACAAGTGTCCCTCGTTGGGTGCTAGTGTCCTGACACAGGACACCCATGAACTAAAGTGTCTCTGTTTTAAAGATGGATCGAGGATTCATGTCTAAGCAGAAGGTTGGGCTTGATGAATTCTCGGTCCCCATCCAACCGGTAGAGTTGGGCTTGTCCTTTGGCCGCCCGCTCTAGGCAGGAGGGCTGCCCCTCTCTGCTATGGGAGGAACTTTGCTCTAGCTGGAACTGAAAACACGGACCCAGAGATGAGAGCAACGTGGTAGAAGTGTGGCGTGGTGGGGTCAAAGCCATTTCTAGTACCTTCTGGTCAACTATTAATTGAACAACTACATATTGTGGGCCCGGCCCAGTGCCCATGCGGGGAGATGGGGCCGAAAGAGAAAAGCGAGGGCGCGCAGGCACGCGGAGGGCCAGTGTGCTGAGGCTGGGCAACGCTGGAACGCGGCCCCTGCCCCCGGGTCCCCGCGGCGCTGCTGCCCCTCCACGTCTGTTAACGTCTGTGGGCTGGGAGGCCGGGACAGGCAGGATTAGCGCCTGGGTAAGGAGGTTGGTGGCGTTGCTATTATTTGACTTTGAAGGACGCCATGCCTTTTGTGTAAAACGGAGGTGAAAAGGCTGTGGTCCTTTGTGTGGCAGGGACTACGTCACCCTGCAATTCTCTGCAGACTCCTGAGGAACTCGTGCCGACAGATGAACCCCCGGCCTCTCTCCGGCCTCCTCCCTCGCTGCCCGCCCAACCTGCCTTTGTTTTGACATCTTTGGGCTCTCCTCTCCATGTTTCCTGTTTTCATGGATCTTCCCCCTCTGCCGTATTTTTCCTGTGTCTGTTTGGTCTCCCAGATGTTGCAGCCCCTGGTTATTTTGGTAGCTATCAGGGCATCACAAGATCAAAAAAAAAAAAAAAAAAAAAAAAAAGACAATGGAAAAATCCTATATTGGAAAAAAAAATTTCCATACGTGTATCCCAGGTTGCATAATGGACCATCCCAGTGTTTCAAATGCATAGCCTAGGTGTTGTTACTCATGACAGAGCCAACCAACTAAAATGTAGCAAATTCAGTGAAAACGTCCACAGTTCTTTCATATTATGCCACTTCCTTGTAGCACACCACAGCACCGGCACATAGCTGGTTCTCACTAAACACTGGCTGAATTAAATTTGTTAAGTGCTGGAGGCTTCCTGGAGATATCTTTTTAGGTGTGACAGTTCATGGTCCTTTTTAAACAAACAATTTTTTTTTACCAGTTGTCATATAGGAAAAAACAAAATCCATGATACAGCAATCCAGTCAAATGGCAGCGGAGGCCACGCTTGTCTGTAGATGCAAAAGAGAAGAAATGCCTCGGAAGACATATGCTGCTCCGATGGGGGCTCTAGCAGATCTCTGGCACCGGGACGGCCAGCCGTGCCTGGGAATTTGGCCTGAGAAAGGCCTATAGGAAGAGTCTCATTAGTTGATTCTGTGTGGGCCAGATCCTGGAGGCAGGTAAACTGTTTTCTTAGACGCCATTTAGTCGGCTCCTCTGTGGGTATCTGTGGGGCGGCCCAGCGGGGCTGTGAGCTCCTCTTTGTGTGGAGGGGGTGTCTTCTCTCTGCCCTGACCAGGACACACTCTTATCCAGAGGGCTGACCTCGGATGGGGTGGCAGGACCACGTGCCCTTAGACACCACTCTTTCATACCCTCCATGGGATGGATCCAGCATCATAACTGACATATAACAGGTGACAAAAAAGACACCAGTCCCTCCCTGGACTTTTCCACCACTCCATGGATTAGGTAGAGGAGGCATTATTACCTTTCTTAGTTGGAAGCAAACTCAGGGCTCCAAGCGGACGACAAGTGGGAGAGCTGAAAGAGCAGGGACTAGAAATCAGTGCATGGAAGTTCTAACTGGGTTTCTTCCTGTTCTTAAACCCCTCAGCCCACATCCAGTCAGTGGGAAAGTCTCCCAAACATTTCTCAAATCCGTTTTTTTTCTTTCCATTCCACAATCATAGGTGGCTCTTAGGCCCGTAGTTACATATTTAAAGAGAAATAGCTATCCCAGCATTTCTCCTGTGAGTGTGTGTAGACCCTTGAGTCTGCACAAGAGACTTGGAAGAGGGGTATGCCAACTGATCCTGCACAATTCTTGCCGTATTTGTGACCACGGTTCCTGGTATTTCTTTCATTACATGGAGAGCTATATTTTCTAAAACTGAAAAGCTGAATTTGGTGGAGTGAATGTCATAAATGAAGGGAAAAGCCTGATGTGTCACCTGTGTTAAGGGTGTAAGACTTACTCGCCCATGTGGTGATTGTCTCATGTCCACTGAAAATATCCACGCCCATTATCTCCATGTACACGGGGGACTTAAACTGATCTGCAGGATAATCGAGCCCAGTGATTTATCTAGCTGTGTTGAATTGTCTTGTGAGATGCTTAGGGTGAGATTTGGGGTGTGTGTTTATTTGTTTTGGTTGCTTGATTTTCTGCAGCTTCATGAAAGGTATAGCCGTAGGAATGTTCCTGAACCCTTTCCCGATATTCCTGTGATGCTCCATGTTGCATATTAGGGACATTTTGGCAGCAAGAACTGGCTTTTTAATGGTCACTAGGAGGCGCTCACTGGAAAACTTCAAGAGCAGGCTTAAGCTTCCTGGTCAACAAAGAGGAAGTGGACAGAAAACGCCTCCAATTTCAGGACCGTAATAATAATAGCAGTAGCATTTTTACTACATTTTTTTACATTTGAACAGGGTCAGGCCCCTGTTCAAAGTGCTTCATGTGAATTAACTGCTTTAATCTGTACAACCACCCCATGAAGTAGACTATAATCCTCATTTTATGGAGAAGGAATCTGAGGCACAGAGAGGTTGATTAACTTGCCCGAGGTCACATAGGTGGCTCCAAATTTTGTCAGATTTGGGAACACCTCTATTAAGTTTTTCTTATGTACTATTCTTAAGCATTCTACGAATTGATGATAGTAGAAGTATTCCCGGCAGCCATTTATACACTAGGAGCACTAACAATAAATATAACAAGGGATTGCAAACCACACAAGCATACCCCACAAAACCCAAACCAAATGTATCATCAACTCAGCTTTCCCTGCGCTGAATCTCAAAAATGCCTGCAGCCATTCCTCTACCACCCGAGTGGAAATTGGAATGGAGGTGAGTGGAAAGAGGGAGAAGTCTTAACCGACTGGCTAAAATATCTTACTGTTGCAAAATTTATAAAAATATATGATAACGTGATGACATTTCAAGGGCTTCTCTTGTGGTCTTTGAAAGTGATCTGGGGCCCGGAAACTTAGGCTCATTAATTCCACGATAAATATGCTCCTGATCGTAAGATATTTACAGGATTTATATATATATGTATATATATAAAAATACGCACACACACACACAAATGGTAGCAGGATGCTCGTCTGAAGGTGTTTGATGGCTATCTTCTGCTGCCAATCTTATTGTGTATTGTTGCGACAGAAAAACCTCACCTGGAGATAATATGAAAAGGCTACATTTGAAACCCTTTGGGAAGTTGAGGCTCATGTCAAATGACTTCCCCACTGTGCGTCTCCCTGCGACAACAGCATTAGGAATTATTATCCCCATTTTGCACATGCAGGAGCTGAGGCGCAGAAAGGTACACAGAATGAAGAACCAGCTCTGATAGTTACTTTTTACTCACATAAACTAATGATGGCTTCTATAAAAAGCACAAATAAGGATCACATTTCATGGCCTCAAGAGGATGGGATGGCAGAGAGCTTATTGCTCCTTAGGGGAAGTTAAGTACATAATGATAGGTTGTTGTATTAGTTAGGATTAGTTTTGGCTGTGAGTGGCAGAAATCCCTAAATAACAGTGGTTGAAATCAGATGGATGTTATTTGTCACTCATGTGAAGTCCAGGTAGCTGGTCCACCATGGTCAGGAGCCAACTTTCTTCTATTTTATTGCTCTGCCAACCTACACATGTAACTTCTGATACATGCTCCAGAGTGGCTGCTATACCTCCAACTATGAAGTCTATAGTCTAGCCAGCAGGAAGGAGAAAAGGACAGAAGGAAGACAGATTTCTTTTTAAGTACACTTACTGAGAACTTTGTGTGTACACACAAGCACACAACGTCCACCCCTATCTACAATCCCATTGGCCGGAACTTGGTCCTATGGCCACACCAAGATGCAAAGGAGACTGGGAAGTGTAGGTTTTATTCTGGGCATGCCCCTCAACACCTCTTTGATAAGCATAGTGGAGAGTTCTGATCTAAAGCTAGAACCTGGGGCAAGGATGTAGGAAGGTCAGTCACGTGAGTAGGGTACGGGTGAAGCAGGCACTGGTCGAGCAGGGGATGCACAGAGAGCAAGAGAACAGCCATCTTGAGTGTCCTGATCATAGAGCTGTCTTAACTCCTTCTGGATCCCCTGTGGGATCTCCCACAATGCAAAGTCCGTAGCAGGTGCTCAACAAACCCTTGGTTATTGATCAGTTGAAGGGTTATTTTCTTCTTGGAAAGAACAGGTTGAAGGTAATAAACTGCAGGCAGTGGCAAAAGCTCTTCCCATTAGGATGTGCTGTCTCTTTCCTCAGTCCTTGAATCTGGGCTGATCTTGTGAGGCATTTTGATGAACAGAGTGTTGTGCAAGTTCTGGGTCTAGAAGCCTTGTAGCTTTTGATCTTGGGCTGGAAATGCTTCCAACACTGAATACGCCAAGGTGAGCCTGGAAGAGGGCAAGAGGCCACATGGAGAGAGGTCTTGGCCATCCCCGCTGTGGCCCCATTCATGGCTGTAAGCCTGGCCAAGAACAGCTGAGCTGGGTTCAGACCAGAAAGATCCCTCCGAGGAACCTGAACCAAATTGCCCAGGTACACAATCACAAACAAAATAACCTGCTGGTGGTTTTAAGCCACTAGGTTTGGGGTAGTTTGTTATTGCAGCACTGAGTAACCAATACATTCTGTGAGAACACTGGTAGCAAGGCGAAGTGGTTCAGAAACAATCCCTTGCACTCATATGCTGCATTCATGATATACTTCAGAGTTTTTTCATGTCCATCTCCTCATTTAATTCTTGCAGAACTTTTTGAGAAGACAGGTAGTTGCCACTGTACCTATTTTACAGATTATGAAATCAAGACCTAGAGAGGTTGCCTCAGACATGCTAGCTCAAAGGGGATGAAGAATTAGTGCTCAACACCCCTGTTGTGCAGAAGTCCCAGGACACCAGGTGGCCTTCCCTGTGGAGGGCAGGTTAACCCGAGGACAGTAGCCTGAGGTGGGTGAGGAAAGTTGAGACCTTGGGGCCTCACTTGGAGGCTGCCTGTTCTAATGAGCCTGGCTACTCTGGGCTCCTCTCACCTCCAAGCAGGAAGATTGTATAACGAGAAACTCATAATGAGGCTTAGCAAGTCCTTGTTTTTTTGAGTAGCTCTGAGCCTCGCTTTGCTGCTGCATTGGGCTGCTTGTGAAGGTTTCTAATTCGGGGTCTTAATTTTTGTAAAGCGTGAATTACAAGAAGTCAGAAGAATGATGCAAAGAGCATTTAATAATGCACATTCACAAAAGAAGTGGTGTAACTACATTAATTAGGCAAGTCTTGCGTAAAGATGCAATGTAATTATATATTTGAGACAGTTAATTAGAGAGCTACTTGGAAATTTCAGTGAATATTAAGGTAATTATACATAAATACTATAACCATTAAGACTGCACCCATAATGAAAGCAATAACTAATTACATAAATAACAGCATACTTATGTTTTTACATTACCAACACCTAACAATGCTTCCTCTCCCCCGCCTCCCTTCACCATGCAAATGACAAATCTTGCATTTTTAACTCAGATATTCTTGCACATGGTGTAGAACAATGACCTTTCCTCTCTTTGGATAAATCTGGGCCTGCTGCAGAAGCTGCCAGTGAATGGACAGAAATGTGGGACACGAGGGCTTGTTGGCACTGCCTGACTCCATCTGAGTGGCTGTGGGCAGGAATAAACCAGAGCCAGACCGTGCAGTGGCTGGAGAGGGGTGAGCCAGGACCATGGCCAGAATCAAGGTGTGGCCTGGGAAGATCTGGACTCCAGTTCGGGTCTTGCCCTTTGTCAGTTTGAATCACCTCAGGGAAGTCGCTTAGTGTCTCTGAACCTCAGTTTCCTCCTTATATTAGATAGGAATGATAGGAATCCCTGTCTTTCAGGGCAACGATGAAGGGAAAATATAAAACTGTCAAATGCTATCCTAAGTGATTAGTTGAAGTTTGCCTTTGAAGCTCTCTGTGCCTTTTGCTCCTTCAGCTTGTCCCCTTTGTCTTCAGGGCCCTCCGATACTCATCAAGCTACCTACACCAGCCTTCCAGTTAAGAGCTGCTTTCATGAGAGAATCTGGAGCTCATTCACACTCCAGTGTGACTGACCGATGAATGAAAGTTTTGGGAGGGCCAGAGGATGAGGGGATATATTTATATTTTAACAGGAAACAAAGCCTTCAGCTACTGACCTGTAGGATGCCCAGTTAACAGATTGTTAGCGAAATGTTTGGGTCAGGAGCAATTCTGGGCATCCTGGTATCTCGCCTTGGAGGCATTTGCTGTACCGCTTGAGAGCGGCCACATAGAGTGGTGGGTAAGAGCGTGGATCGAGGAGTCTGAGATATCCGGGGTTAACATCTTGGCTCTACCACTAGCAAATTACTTAGCTCCCCAGTAATAATAAAAACACTAGCATTTACTGACCAGTGACTATGTTGTAGGCACTGTTGTAAGGCACTATTTTATGAATATTAATTTATCTTCGTAACAATCCCACAAGGTACATGCTCTAATTGTCTTCATCTTATGGGTGAGAAACGTGAGGCACAGAGATGTTAAGTCACTTGTCTGGGCCACTGGCTAGGAAGTGGAGTAGCCTGGATCTGATTCTCAACACTTGGCTCTGCAGCCTGAATTCTTTGCCTCTATGATATACTTTTCTCTTCAAACGCAAGATGGTGGCAGTCATCACACCTACTGCATGGGGCTATTGTAAGTATTACGTGAGACAGCACCAATAGCCAGTACATTGTACATACTCTATCCTAGCGAAGTTTGTCTCTTACCCCAAAGGTCAGCAAGTGTTCATTTCTGTTTGGCCCTCCTCTTGGCAAGTCTGAGTCTCTCCCATGCTCTCCATTTCCCACTATCTTTCATTATTTGCAACTCAGTCGATTTCGCACCAGGTGGTCTTTCCTGCTCGTGTGGGGTGTAGATGTGAGGGGTGAGTCTGATTGCATGTGATCCATCGGATGAATGCTGCTCCTTCAAAGGCTTCAAAAGGGAAGGCACACACTTGATCCGACGTCACTCCCATTACCTAAAGTCCGACTGGTACCATCTCCTCCTGTCACAATCTATTGATTTCTTGGAAATTGCCCATCATTTTTTACTGGGAAAGTTTCATCATCTCACTTATTGACCAAATTTAGATATGAACTGTTTTTTAACATTTTAAAGAAAAGCAAATCTTCTCCCTTGGAGTGATAAAGAGCAGTTAGTGTTTGATACATAGAGGCTTGTTCTTTAAAGAAACATGAATGTCCCATCTGGAATGGGAAAAGTTTCTTCGTGCGGCTCTTGGTACCTCAGCTCTTTCTTAATTTGGCAGGGATTGGAAACCAGCCTGTTTCCGTGCTCCCACCCATGGCCCCTAACACAGTCAGTTGCCAGCCTTCCGCTATATTCACAGCTTGTAGTCAGTCTTCTCATCCAGAGGAGAGCCATAGTGGGAAAGACACATACAATATCAGAGGAAAGTTGTACCATCTACTTACATTAGTCAAACTTCATTCATAATTATAAATAAGATCTTTATTTAGTGTAATATACACTAGGTGATCTCTAGACATTAAGGGGAAAAAATGTAAAGTGCAAAAGAGAAGAACCAACAAATAGAGCTAATCTCAGAGGAAACAGATAATATAGAGAAAAGAAGAGGACTTAAATTATTTTTAGTTGGTATCCTCAGAGGACTTCAAGACAATATTGTATTTGTAAAATAACTGCTGCTTTAAAAAAGAGAGAAAGAACAAGAAAGAATTTTTGGAATTAAAAATTAAAATACTGAAATAAGCATTTTAATAAAAGTCCTGGAAGTTAACACTGAAAAAAAATTTCTTTACAGAGTGAAAAGATGTAAGATACAAATGAAAAGTTAAGAGACTGAAAAGGTCAAACTAAGAGATATAATCCCATGTAATTAAAGTTCCAGAAAGAGATACCAGAGAAATGAAGAAAAGGAGATAATCAAATTTTCCAAAGTTCAGGAAAGATAGCCTATTTTAAAAAATTAAAAGAGCCCGTTAGCTATCAAACAGATGAATAAAATATATCCACATCTAGCTCTCTGTTCATTAGATTTCAGGACATAGGGAAAAAGAGCAGATTCTAAAAGGATATGGAGGGGAAAAAACAGATTACCAATTGAGGAAAAATAATCAGATTTCCATATGATTCTCGTCAGCAGCACTGTTTACTAGAAGAGAATTGAGCAATACCTTTCAACTCCTAAGGGAAAGTGATTTTGAACCTAGATTTCTAGTACCCGCCAAACTATCGTTCAAGTGTGAGGTGTTAGGACACTTTTCAGAGATGAAAGGATTCAGAAATTTTATCTCCCACACAAACAAAACAAAATAAACACAAAGCAAACAAAACAAGGCAAAACAAAAACAAACAAAAAATCTGAGTATGTAATCCAACAAAATAAGAAAAGAATTGAAGAAGGGGGAAAACACAGAATCCAATACGCAGAGCGTATTCAAAAGGAATAAAGATGCAGATGTAGAGAATGGACTTAAGGACACGGGGAGGGGGAAGGGTAAGCTGGGAAGTGAGAGAGTAGCATTGACATATATAGACTACCAAATGTAAAATAGATAGCTAGTGGGAAGCAGCCACATAGCACAGGGAGATCAGCTCGGTGCTTTGTGACCACCTAGAGGGGTGGGATAGGGAGCGTGGGAGGGAGACACAAGAGGGAGGGGATATGGGGTTATGTGTATACGTATAGCTGCTTCACTTTGTGATACAGCAGAAACTAACACACCATTGTAAAGCAATTATACTCTAATAAAGATGGGACAAAAAGAAAGAAAGAAATCCCAGTCTGACAGCTGGACTGCAGGCCAAAAAACCAATCAGATAAAGTTAGAACTGGATGTCAGATAACTCCAAGAAGAATGCTTTTAAGAAAAAAAAGTGGATTTCATTCAACTTAGCATCTTTTAATACTCCTTATAATCTTATTATATCTTATAAATATCTTATTTGTTTTTTGTTTTGTTTTTGTTTTTTATACCCCCAATAGAATGTAAGCTCCATGAGGGCAGAGAATTTTGTCTATTACGGTCACTGTTCTATTTCCTGCACCTAGTAAAGTGCTTAGCACACAGTAAGCACTCATTATTTGTTAAATAGTTGAATGGACTAGGAAAATGCCAATGCTTTTTGATCCTGACTTTTAGTATATTTTTCTTCAAATTACACAAGTTTAGTGACAAAGGGTCGGTCATTTTCTTTTGAGTTCAATCACGTTCTTTGGTTCTGTAGTGAATAATTATATAACTTAATATTATGAATACTGCTTATATTTCAAGAATAAATTATTTTATTGAGGTATAATCCAGATTCACAAATCAAAGGGTATAATTTGATGAATATTATTACCCAGATCAAGAAACAAAACACCACAGCATCCTAAATTTGTCCCAATTACTCTCTCAGTTTGATGAAATTATCGATCTTTTCTTCTATTTTCTTGAACGTTATTAATCATAGTTATTTCAAAGCTCTTATCTGATAACTGCAATATTTGGATTTCCTTTGGGTATGTTTAGTTTATTTTTTATAGATTTTATTTTTTAGAGCAGTTTTAGGTTCACAGAAAGTTTGAGTGGAAAGTACAGAGAGTTCCCATGTACCCTTTTCCCCCAAATACCCACGGACTCCCCCGCCATCAACATCTGGTACTAGAGTGGTATGTTTTTACTTTCAATGAACTAGCATATACATGTCATCATCACCAAAAGTCCATAGTTTACAGTGGGGTTTATTCTTGGTGTTCATTTTATGGGTTTTGACAAATGTGTAGTAACATGTATCAACCATTATAGTTTCATACAGAAGAGTTTCACTGGCTGGCAGTCTTAGTTTTGCCTTTTCCATGATATCATATAGTTGGAATCCTACAGTAAGTGGCCTTTTCAGACTGGCTTCCTTCACTTAGTAATATGCATTTAAGATTCCTCCATGTCTTTTCATGTTTGATAGCTCATTTCATTTTAGCCCTGAATAATATTCCATTGTATGATGTACCACAGTATTTATCCATTCACCTACTGAAGGACATCCTAAATTACTTCCAAGTTTTGGTGATTGTGAATAAAGCTCCTATTAACACCTGCGTGTAGGCTATTCTGTGGGCCTAAATTTTCAGGTCCTTTGGATAAATACTGAGGGTGCAATTGCCAGATGGTAAAAAGTATGGTAAAAGTATGTTTAGTTTTCTAAGAAACCATCAAACTTGTCTTGCAAAGTAGCTGTACCAATTTACATTCCCATGGGCAATGAATGAGAGTTGCTGTTGTTTACATCCTTGTCAGCATTTGGTGTTGTCAGTGTTTTGGATTTTAGCCATTCTAATAGGTGTGTAGAGGTTGTAATGTCTAGTAGGTGTGTAATGTCTCACTGTTGTTTTAGTTTGCATTTCCCTGATGACATAGAAACAGAGCATCTTTTCCTATGTTTATTTGCCATCTGTGCATCTTCTTTGGTGAGGTATCTGTTAAGGTCTTTGGCCCATCTTTTAATTGGGTTGTTTGTTTTCTTATTGTTGAGTTTTAAGAGCTCTTTGTATATTTTAGATAACAGTTATTTATCTGATATGTCTTTTGCAAATATTTTCTCCCCGTCTGTGGCTTGTCTTCTCATTCTCTTGATGGATCTGTTTTTATTGTGTGTTTTTTCCTCTTTCGGGCATTTAGTCTTGCCTGTTATTATACCAACTATTTTTGATTGAACTATGGATGTTGTGAAATAAAAATTGTACAGGGGATCTGTGGATGATGTTTCCAGAGATGGCAGACAGTGCACCTGAATCTAGACTAGGATTAAGTTTATTCAGAGCTGGGCTTCGGTCTTGGGAAAGAATGGTTTATTTTGGTTTGCCTTTATTTCTAGGGAATTTCCCTTCTAGGGCATGACTGGGATGTTTTCCAGGGATCCTCTATCTTGATGGGCCCTAAATTCCAATTTTTATTCTTCTAGCCACGTGAGGGTACCTAGAATTCTGTTTAGCCTCTCAGGGTTGGGGTTCTCACGTTCACTGCTGCTTCTCTGACACTCTGCTTCTTGGCCTCTTATCTGCAGCTCTAAGAATTGGCAGATGCCTTGAGGCTGAAAACTACATGGAGAGCTGACTTCCTTCTGTACTTCTCTTTGATATGCTGGCCCTCCGAAATCTTCCTGCTTTCCAGTGCCTTCAAATGTTTTTTTTTTCTTTTAATAAATATTTTATTGTGAAATAATTTTAGACTTGCAGTAAAGTTGCAAAAATAGTATAGTAGAGAGTTTCCATGTATCTCTGACCTAGCTTCTCCTCATGTAACATGTAACATCTTACATCACCATGGTACACTTGCTAAAACTAAGAAGTTAACATTGGTACATTACTATTAACAAAATTGCAGACTTTGTTTTGATTTCATCAATTTCTCCACTAATATCTTTAAAAAAATTACTGGATTCAATCTAGGATCTCACACTGCATTTAGCAAATGTATTGTTTTAAACCCAACTTTTTAGTTATTCCTGGCAGGAGGGCTGATCTCTTATAAGCTAATCTGCTATAGTCAGCAGTAGAGCTCCTATTTACTGGTGTTTAATTTTTTATAATTAACCTGTAGATAATGCACAGACAACTTAATACTGGATATTCATCATTATAAAGGTAACCAGCAGAACCATGAAAAATACAGCCAATAAAATTCTGGGAATACTGGTGAGGTAAGAGGTAGTATTATAGAGTTAAATTTTATCGTATTTGACAGAGGAGAGTCAGTTGATACCATCAAGTTCATAAGTCGTGACACAGAAGTATAAGGATTATGATGGAAATGATTGGAAAAACAGAAAATAGAATTGGTTATCTCTGAGTAATGAACGGAATGTTGTGAAGGTATAAGAGTTTTGCTCTTCTTTTATTTAAGCTCATTTGCTTAAGCTTTTTTTTTAACCATATAAAGTAGAATCTATGTGTACTGACATAGCATAATGCCTATTATACTCTTTAAGTGGAAAAAAGTTGGACGATATAGTATGTATGGTATGACACTCTTTACATGAAAGCTCTGTGTGCATACATATGTACAGAGCATGATTTTACAAACATATATGTGCTCCTGTGCTTCTTTCATTCTCATGAAAAGGACGTGTCCAGGTTAGTTTGCCAGTCCCAGGAGGATGAGAGATACATGGGGCAGAGCTGACCTAGAAACTTCTTACAGGAAATTTGGAATGAATATGAATTACCTAGAGTCCTTTGTTATCAGTAGTGGAGGTCAAGAATGACAAATACAGTCATTATGAATTTCTCATAACTAACAATAAATATAAACAAAAGAATAATATCTTCAAGTGTTGAGTGATAAAAGGCATTAACCCAGATTCCATAGCCAAAAGCCCCACTAATATTTAAGATTCAAGATGATACATAGACCTTTTCACTAATACAAAAACCAAAAGAATTAGCCCTCTAAGACCTTTCCAGTATAGATTAATAAAGGGTATACATAAAGAGAAGAAAAGTGATCCCAGAGGGAAGGAAGTGGATGCCAAAAAGCTGGTGAAAAGTGAAATTCGTATCTCTTGGTAATAAGATTAATTATTGTAAAAACTTTTTTTCCTGTTTAACAAAGGGTGCAACAAGAAAAATGAAGGTTATCGGTTCTCAGGAGATAGTTGCTTTATTTTGGAAGAGATGAGAGACAATGAACAGCTTTAGAATTAGGAAAATATGTAGTTATGTATGTATATTAAAAGGTACAGGTAATTAGGATAATAAAAATAAAAGTCTAGCTTTCAAATCAGCAGAGGAAAAATAAAGGAGTAAAGAAAACTTGATCAATTCTGTAGTGGGTAGGAAATGGGAAAGAAACAAAGGTAAATGTAACTTAATCAAGACTGCCAAGTCCTATAACATAGTCACAGGTTATGAGGATAGAATATGGACATCTTTTGGGCAGCTGTTATTCAACCTGCCCAGGAACATAAAGGCAAAGGCCCTGAGGTGAGAATGGGATTGGCATATTCTGGGAGTTCAGTGTAGCTGGAGTGAGGAACGGGGACAGGGGCAGCTCCGGAAGGGCTAGTGGACCACACTAAGTACCTGCGTCATCTCTTATAGGGTCTGAGGATGTATTTTAATATTCTCAAAGTCACTGAACGTGAGAATCAACCGGGGGGCTTGTTACATTTCTGTGCAATTCAAAACTATCATCTCACACCAGTCAGAATGGCCATCATTAAAAAGTGTACAAATAATAAAAGCTAGAGAGGGTGTGGAGAAAAGGGGACCCTCCTACACTCTTGGTGGGAATGTAAGGTGGTGCAGCAGCCACTATGGAAAACAGTATGGAGGTTCCTCAAAAAACTAAAAATAGAGTTGCCATATGATCCAGCAATCCCATTCCTGGGCATGTATCTAGACAAAACTCTAATTCAAAAAGATACACGCACCCCTATGTTCATAACAGCTCTATTTACAATAGCCAAGACATGGAAACAACCTAAATGTCCATCAACAGATGAATGGATAAAGAAGATGTGGTACATATAGACAATGGAATATTATTCAGCCATAGAAAAGAACGAAATAATGCCACTTGCAGAAACATGGGTGGACCTAGAGATTATCATACTAAGTGAAGTAAGTCAGACAGAGAAAGACAAATACCATATGGTATCACTTATGTGTGGAATCGAAAATATGACACTAGTGAGCTTATCTACAAAATAGACTCACAAATATAGAGAACAGACTTATAGTTGCCAAGGGGGTGGGGGTGGGGGAGGGATGGATTGGGCGTTTGGGATTAGCAGGTGCCATCTATTGTATGTAGAATGTATAAGCAACAGGGTCCTACTGTATAGGACAGTGAACTACATTCAATATCCTGTGATAAACCATAATGGAAAAGAATATGAAAAAGAATGTATATATGTGTAGCTGAATCACTTTGCTGTACAGCAGAAATTAACACATGGTAAATCAACTGTACTTGAATAAAATAAATTTTAAAAATATATACATTTCTGGACTCCAGAGATTCTGAGGAAAAGCCCCAGAGACTGACGTTTTCTAAAGCATCCCAGATGATTTCACTGATGTTTCCAGCTATCACTCTGGAAACTACTTGCACCAGATGAAAATAACACCGAGGGGTGTGATAATAAACACCCTCCATCTAACTCTTCCTCTTCTTCTTCATCTTCATGGTTGTTCTTTTTGTTTTGAGGTACGCGGGCCTCTCACTGTTGCGGCCTCTCCCGCTGCAGAGCACAGGCTCCGGACGCACAGGCTCAGCGGCCATGGCTCACGGGCCCAGCCGCTCCGCGGCATGTGGGATCTTCCCGGACCGGGGCACGAACCCGTGTCCCCTGCATCGGCAAGGCGGACTCTCAACCACTGCGCCACCAGGGAAGCCCCTTCATGGTTGTTTTTGTTCGCCTTGCAGGTGATGGGATTTGGAAAGGGCATGTGACCTGATTCTGGCCTAGGAGACATGAAAGAATTCTTCCAAAGGTGCTTCTACAGACATTGTCCTTGCCCTTAAAAGAAAAACTATCTGAATATGGCAGCCGTTTTTCTGTCATCTTGAGGATGATGCTGACACGCAGGATGGCAGGTAAAAGATGTAAAGAACATAGGACTTGGCACTATTAAGGTGCTGAATCCCCCCATCCTGAGCGCACCCTGTCTTTGGATGCTCTGCTGTGAGAAATAATAAATTCCCGTATTGTTCAAGGCATTTGGAGTAGGTTTGTCTGCAACTTGCAGCTGAAGTATTCCTAACTGATGTAGCAAGAACAGACTATAGCTCTTCTAAGTGGCTCTGTAGTTCTTCTGGGTAGAATGAAAAGCCATATGTCCTTGCTTCTCTCCCTCCTCTGTATAACAACAAATCCTATTGGGCAGGTTTGTGAAAGGATGAAATGAGATAATGTCTGTAAAGCTCTCAGCACAATGTTTGGCACAGATAAGTGCCTAATAAGTGCTCCTTGAATTGAATGAATGAGTGAATGGGTGACTGAATTTGTTGAAGGGCTGTGAGAAAAAAGAAGTAACACCAGCACACACTAGTCTTCATTCTTAGGGTCTCCTTCTCAAATTAGGGTTAAAGATGGCTTTGGTTTTCTTTGGCAACTATCCTGTTGTCCTCATTACTCTTTTCTAACACATGTCCTATTAGCTTAGGAAAGGCTAAGTACCTATTTTTAAAATTTATACATTTTTATTAACTATATGCAGGTCTTGTGGATGTATTTTCCCTCTAACCCTCTTGTCCATCCCCTGTGCCACTGGTCACCACCAGGACTGACGTGGAGGAGGGTAACACATCACTACTGGGCTGATCCGGGGCAGCAAAGGGAAGTAGGGTGGTTGTAGACCCTATGATACCTGAGCTTATTGTCAAGGTGCTTATGTGACAAGCCCGCTTTCCCTGCCCCAGGGAAAAGTTTCCCCAGGTTTCTGTACTTTTCTGGCTTACAATAGTTTCAGCAGGCCGAACTCAGCCTGCAGTCAGTGCTAAGGGTCATCAGACTCTTAGGGCCAATCATAGATCGGCAAATAGGTCCCAAAGAGCAGAAGGGGACTCTCTCAGAGAATTTACAGTCACTTTTTGCTTTTTGGCCGCACTGCACAGCTTGCAGGAACTTAGTTCCCGGACCAGGGATCGAACCTGGGCCCTCGGCAGGGAAAGCACGGAGTCCTAACCACTGGACTGCCAGGGAAGTCCCCTGCAGTCACTTCTTATTTGAACTAAAATTTGTAAAACCTGAAAACCTCCTCAAACACAAAAACACAGACCACATGGGAAACAAAACAGTTTGCTTTGGTGTATTTGAATATTTCAGAAATAAAATTGGAAAACAGGCCTTTTGTCCCTTATAGTAAAGTTGCTTAGAGTCAGCTGTGCTGCGGGACCTGGCAGTAACGATCAAACTTGACAGGGCCATGAGCGCATGATAAAACATGGTATTATTAACATTTCTCTCCCCAAAGACAGAGGATCTCATCATGGGAAATATAAACATTTAGGTTGGTTGTTAGACTGTTTACGTGTTGAGGGCTGTGGCTCTCTACCCACCCTTCCTCAAATCCTCACCCGACTCCTGGAGGAACTCTGGGTGGTCTGAGTACTCTCAGAAGTCCCCACAGGTTTGAGAACTGGGCAGCTTGGGAGGTGTGGACTTAGACCTCCAGCAAAAGTTATGGGATGGCATGTTGCTTCCTTCTGCCTGGCTAAACCTTGATCCTGGAGTCTGTTCCCTTGCAGCAAGCTTGGCGATGGTTATGGCTCATAGTTTTTCTCCTTTGTGTTTTCTCTCTCTCTCTTCCTCTCTCCTTAATTAAAGTCCTGTATCTCTAGGATCACGTGTGGATGGAAAATAAATCAGAGATCAGTTTTACAGCTTTGCAATCAGAACTGACCTTGCTCTTTCTTTTCATCATATGCACGTGCAGCTAGATGGTAGTGTGATATTTTGATCTGGGTGCGAGTAGAGCATTCTCTTTTATCAACAAGAGAGCAGGTAGGGGTCCTGCTAAATAGGATGGACACTTCTGCGGCAGATGTGGCTGAGTGTGTGTGTGTGTGTGTGTGTGTGTACGCGCGCGCGCGCGCGCACGCGCGTGAGAGAGAGAGAAAGAGAAAGAGAGAGAGATTGAGAGAGAGCTGCCTCTGAGAGTTAGAAATCAGATTTCCCAAAAGTGGACACCTGGAAAATCCTGTGCCATATTGGCTATTGCTTCTTAAGAATGACATAATGGAGCTGGAGAAGACCCAGGAAAGGACAGCTGAATTAATTAAAGAGTTGGAATGGTTTTTTTTTTGCGGTACACAGGCCTCTCACTGTTGTGGCCTCTCCCGTTGCGGAGCACAGGCTCCAGATGCGCAGGCTCAGCGGCCATGGCTCACGGGCCCAGCCGCTCCGTGGCATGTGGGATCTTCCCGGACCGGGGCACGAATCCGTGTCCCCTGCATCGGCAGGCGGACTCTCAACCACTGCGCCACCAGGGAAGCCCAATTATATATTTTTCAGTATATTTTTATCATGAAAAAGGGAGAAAAGTCACTATATCCCACCTGAATGGCTAAATGGAAAGAGCTAAACAGTATCAAATGTTGGCAAGGATGTGGAACAACCAGAACTTTAATACATTCCTGGTGGGAATTATTATTTGCATAGTCATTTTGGAGGGAAAATAGCTTGGCAGTATAATCAGAAGCTGAGCATATGCATATATTCAATTCCATTCCTATGTATATGCCGAACAGAAGTTTATGTATATTTTTACCAACAGATCTGTATATAAATGTTCATAATAGCACTATTTTTAATAGCCCAAAACTGATAATAACTTAAATCAATAACAAAATAAGTTGTAGTATCATCACACACTGGAATACTGTATAGCAGTGAAAATAAATGGACGATCGCCAGGGAAGTCATGCACAAACCTCATAAATATAATGTTAAGGGAAAGAAACCAGAGTCAAAGAGTACATACTACGTGATTCCAGTATGTAAAGTTGAAAAGCAAACAACATTCATCTATGGTGTTGGAAGCTAGGGTGGTGGTTACCCTTGAGTGACTGCAAGGGGGCACTTCCAGAGTTGCAGTGATGTTCTGATTCTTCGCCAGGTGCTAGTTTCGTGGGGTTGCTTATCTTGTGAAATGTCATCGAGTGGTATGCTTACGATGGCACACTAGCTAATACTTGCTGTTCTGATTGCGAGCTAATACCTGGGCAGGGAACGGCTAAGTCTAGATGAGAGTGCTTGCGGTTCTGATTGCTAGCTAATACTTATTTCTGTCCACTGAATAGCCCGAGGGGACATGATCCTGTTCTTGCTTTGTTTACAGACCTTCCTGGGGAATAAGCGTTTATAAAAAGCATAGGGGGATAGTGAAGGAGAGCTTCCCAGACCATAGTCTGACTTTGAGCCATGGCCCTGGGGGGCAAAGCCAGAAAGGAGTGGAGTCCAGATGCAGCACTGCTGTTGGCGCAGAGCATGTGTGTGAGGTGGGGCTGCCCTTGACTGGACACTGGGTGTCAGACTGTGGCACAGCTGACATCACAGAATCCACTGTGAGGCTACGGCTGGGCTTTGGGACCTAGAAATTCAGACAAAACACTGCATGCATTCTCAGATGGTTTGTTTTTTTATTGAAATTGCAGTGAGGAAGCTGAAATGGGCTCTCCAGGGGTATTTCCCTGAGCCCTGGTCCCCTTTGCAGCTCCCAGCTGTAGGTCCTATTGATGGGCTTCAGCGGTCACTGGCTCCATGGTGTCAGATGTCACACCTCCAGTGATCTCCAGCCCCTGGCCACTCTCTGCTGTCTCTACGACGGCCTCCATTCGGGTCCCTTCCACTGGCTTCGCCAGGATGCTCACATATTTATCGCGTGAGGAGGCCACTGTCTTTGTAGTGAGACTGGCTCTGACGTTCCTGAAGAAAGAGCTGATCCTGCTGAGTCTCTCGGTGGTGGGACCTGAACTCGCTGTAGATAAGCTCCTGCCCGATTTGTGCGAGGTCCTGGACTCGTTGGTGATGGGAGCACGGCTGATGCCTTTGTGAGCAGTGCCCTGCTCGCTGCCCCCCGGGCTGCCGTGGCCTTTGTCCTTTTGGTCATCTCTAGTGGCTCTGCGGCCGCCTGAGCACGGGCCAGCTGCTTTCTGGATGGTCTTGTTCCCCGCTGCCTTGTGGTGGCTTTCCACTGAACTGCAGAGCGAGGGGCTCGTAAGAGCTCTGTCCTCTCCCCAGTGCTCCCTTCTCTCCCTTCTTCCCTTGCGGGCCTGGGACACCCTCTGTGAGCTGCCATCCTGTTCACTCACTTTGCCTTCCTGTGGCAAGGTTGAGATGAGGGTCCCCTTGTCCTCCTCGTCGGCTCTTCCTTCAGCAGTCTTGCCGGTGGGTTCTGCTCCGACCACAGTCACGCCGGCCTCTGGGGAGAGGCTGGTGGACGTGCTGGAAGCATACCCTGAAGAGCTCGCGGCACCTGCCAAGCATACCCTGAATTGTTCGCAGCACCGTTTTCCTGCTCCTCAGGGATGTTCTGGCAGTGCCCCCAGTGGCTATGCTGGTTTTGCTTCCTCCTGGACCGTTGCTGGCTGTGGCTGCTGTGGCCGTGCTCTGCTCTTCAGGGGCAGGAGACTTGATCACTGCCACGCTCAAAGCACCTGCTGCGGTGCCTCCTGCCACCGCTGCTGTCTCCACCTTTGTCGTTGCCCGCGATGCTGACGCTTTGTCAAGCACTGTAGGTTTTGCTTTTGCAGTGGCCACATCGGGCATGGTATCGGGCTTGTGGGAGTCCAGTTGGATCCCCTCCCCACCAGCAAAACATGCGGACGTGGCCCCGGCCAGCTCAGAGCACGAGTGGAGGCTGCAGATGCTCACGTGGTCCTGATCCCACTTTCCTTGGAAATCCTCCACTGCTGGGCTCCTGCCATCGTCCTCCTCCTCGAACACAGGCAGGCCGATCATGTCCCAGGCTGGAACGGCGTAGGTGCAGCTGAGACCCTCCACTGGTGGTCGCAGGAGGTAAATCAGCTCTTCCCAAGAGGTGAAGAGGTCTTCCTGCGCGTCCAGAGGGGCACACAGCTGCAGGTACCAGGAGCGGCCAATGGCAAACTTCACGCGCAGCTGTTGTTTCTCGCGATTGTGAGTGGAGATGCTCACGAGCGTCAAGGGAAGGAGCCTGGTGAGCTCTAAGGTCTTTGCAGCCTCGTGGCTCTTGCCCTTGGCGGCCTGGCTGTGCTCAGCGTGCTCTTCACAGCCGGTGGCCCATCGGGCCAGCAGCATGGTGTCTGGGAGTGGGAGGACGGGGCTGCTGGATGTGATGCCCACGGTCACCGTGCAGACACAGTTGTGCACGTCAATCAGGTCTCCCCTCTTCGTGATCTGGATAAAGTCGCTCTCGAATACCGGTGCGTCCTTGAATATGTGGTATTCGCCCTTGCGCAGTTGCTGCTGCAGCTTCCCCATGGTGGTGTTGAACAGGCCCACCCCGGTGCTGCTCTGGGCCATGTGATACGGGAGCAGAGAGTCCCCACTCATGGCTGCCTTTGATCACGACAGGCAGCGCGGTTAAGGTGGGCCCCTGGCTCTTCCCTCCCTCGGCCTCACTGGCAGAAGAGCGAGCTGCGGCTCGTACGTCACACACAGGCGGCCCTATGGCAGTTCTTCCAAGCCCGCCCCACAGGCCCCACCTTTGCCTCAGGGTCTCCCAGAGGCAGGGGCGTGGGTAGGGGCACAGATAATCACAGCGGGGACGCTGTAGGGCGCCTGAACCCCAGGCTGAATCTCTTCAAGTGTGTAGAGAGGTATGGTAGGCTCCCCCTCTGCCTCCCCTCACTTCTGCTTCTGGGTTTTTATCTCCCCAAGAGGCTGTGGTGAACTTCAGTCCTAGTGAGAGAAGTGACCACTTTCTCAGCCTAACCCCCTGGCACAGCCTGTTTATCCTCTGGTGCCCTTTGTGACCTATCACTGTCACACAGCCCTTTGCCTCATCCCCCAGCTTCCCCCTCAGGGCAGGGCCCCCATCCTCTCCCAAAGGAGGGGGAGGACATGTCCTCCCGCGGAGGACAGGCCCATCCTGCCAGGGACTCAGGTGCGTACCGAAATAAAAATGTCTTCAACTGGGAAAGTTTTGTGTGGGTCCTTTTTCTTTTCCTCCCCCAAATTCAGCTACTGGATGAAATCTATAGGAATGTAAGATGATGGGATAAATTTGAACCATTTAAGCTCATGGTTTAATTGTATCGAATAACGTAGAGTTGGCAGTTGCGATCCTTAGTCTGTCCTCTCATAAAATCTCAGTAAACGTTGACGACGGTGATTTTTAATAATCACATTAAAAATTGCTTCTCCTAGGCACCATGCTGCATTCTTCAGATATGGTGGTAAGAATGCACTGAGTTTGGTACTGTTAACTACTGTTCCCAGTTTATAGGTGAAGAAATTGAGGTTGTATCTCCTGTTTAAATTCCCAGAGCTAATGGTAGCAGAGGCACTATTTGAATGTAGGTCTACCTGATTCTAAAGCCTTTGTTCTGAACCACTACAGTACTTAGCCTCACAAAGAAAGCTTGGCCCAGCCAGACGTTTTCAAACTGGACTGATTTAACTGCCTTTAAGAAGACCTATTTGGTGCATTATTAGAAGTTGCGTAATTAATTTTTTGTGTGTATATATGTTATGGAGAGAACCCAAGACAGCAGTTGGGTTGACGTGGGGATTAAATTATCCAGGGGAGCACTCAGATCCTCCCTTCCTTTATGCTTGTGCAAACAGCCTGTGTGTGGAAACCTAGTTATTCTTATGACATGTCCTCCCCCAGTGAAATGGAGGGTGAGTAGCCTGAGATGTAAGCTTTGATTCCAAGAGCCTGCCAGATGCCGTCCTGTAGTAACCTCCCTACCAGGCAGAAGTGGTTTGGAAGCCTTGACACCTGTGGGGAGCATGTACCATTAGACATCCCGCCTCATTGCCACTCCCACAGAGCTAGTCCCAGAACAAGTGATTTCTGAATTGTGACTTGAAAGTTCTGAGAAAGGCCCTTGCTGCCAACTCTCTTATCTCCAGTTTGATGTTATGCTTGAAATCCCACCATAGAGATTCATTCCTTGAGGATAAAGGCCATCTTTCTGTTAAAATACACACACCTGTCCCTCAACACATGACTGGATAAGCAAAATGTGGTCTCTCCATACAGTGGAATATTGTTCGGCCATCAAAAGGAATGAAGTACCGATATATGTCCCCACATGGGTGAACTTTGAAAACATTATACTCAGTGAAAGAGGCCACATATTGTATGATTCTATTTATAGGAAATAGCCAGAAGAGGCAAATCCATAGAGACAGATATTAGATTAGTGGTTGCCTAGGGCTGGAGGGAGCAGAGAATGGGGAGCACAGGGTTTCCTTTTGTGGTGATGAGAAATTCTGGAACTACATAGTGGTGATGGTTACACAGTATTGTGAATGCACTGAATGCCACTGAATTGTACACTCTGAAATTACAGTGGTGAATTTTATCACCATCACACACACACACACACTCCTGCTCATTTAATAGATGGGTTAAGAGCAGTTATCTTTTCATTGTTCCCTGTCTCAGGGGAAATCATTCAATCTTTCACCATAAAGTATGTTGTTAGCTGTAGTTTTATTTCAGAATTGCCCTTTGTCAATTTTAAGAAGTTCACTTCTATTCTTAGTTTTCTGGGCATTTTTATCGTGAAGGATTATTGATTTTTTTTCAAATGCTTTTTCTGCATCTATTGAGCTGATTACTTGATTTTTTTTTTTTTTTTTCTTTTGGTACGCGGGCTTCTCACTGTTGTAGCCTCTCCCGTTGCGGAGGACAGGCTCCGGACGCGCAGGCTCAGCGGCTATGGCTCACGGGCCCAGCTGCTCCACGGCATGTGGGATCTTCCCGGACCGGGGCACGAACCCATGTTCCCTGCATCGGCAGGCGGACTCTCAACCACTGCACCACCAGGGAAGCCCTATCTTGGGCCTGTTGATGAACTTTCTGAGTCTCAGTTTCTTCATCTATAAAACAGAGGCTAATAGGACCTACCTCAGTTGCTGGTTGGAAGGATCAATAGTGATTACATATAAGTTCCTAACTTCACCTGACACGGACTGCCCAATAACCTTGCCACTGTTATCCACCTCGGTGTCTGATTGCTGGTAGGTGGTGATAATAGCAATCCCCTGCACTTCTGTGGGGCTCAGGAATTAGAATCCTTTCACGTGCATGAACTCTTGGAAACCTCACAACCGCTCACCTGAACCGGCCTGGGAAAAATCGCCTTGTCTTTTCCTCCCCCGGTCGATATTTTAATTCTGATGAGTTACCTCCAGCTGAAATGAACAGCAAGGACGATCTTGGAGAGAGAAGCAAGTTTGGAAGTTGTGGCCAATAGGGCTGGTAGGAGAAGGCTGGGTAGAACGTACAGGTGGGCATCATTTCCAGGACCAGCTGGCAGGACCCCTTCTTGCCACGCCAGCCCCTTCCCGAGGAACAGCCTGCCTCTCGCAGTGCTGGGAGCTGGGGTGATTGGTTGGAACCACCGGCTCTAGAATAGGGGTCTACAGACTAACACAGGCACGGGCAACAGCCACATCCCGAGACGCTCACTTCTCAGGGAGACTCTTAAGTCATTTTCTGTGAGAAGCGAGTTACATAGTATTTTTCAAAAATTATGCTCCAGAGTAGATTTGCATAAATGAATGTATTGTATTTTTTTTAGAAACCATGAAAGCTTTAATTACCTAAACTCTAATTAAGCTTGTCTCTTGCAGAAAACACAGGATATTAGCTTATTTTGTACTTGGCTCAACTTTTTTGTTTTCATATATTGGGTGATGTCTACATAATTCTCAGTTAAACTCACTGAAAACACTTCGGGAGTGTTTTCAAACCAATAAATATTTTATTGAGCACTTGCTAAGTGCCAGCATGGCTTAATAGTTAAAAGCAGAGACCCTGAGAGTTGAGCCATCTGGGTCCATTCCTGGCTCTGCCACTTACTAGCTGTGTGACCCTGGACGAGTTATTCAACCATCTTTGGCCTCAGTTGCCCCATATGTAAAATAGGCATTATGATGGTACCTATCTCCATAAGGTTGTAATGAGAATTAAAGAGACAACATGAGTGAAGGGTTTAGAATGGGGCCTGCACACACTAAATACTTTATACAGGTCAGTCCTTATTATGTATGGGACAGTGGGCCAGGAGCTGGGGACAGAGCTGCAACAGAGTTGGTGGTCCAGTGGAGAATCAGACAGCTAGCAATTAATCCACAATAAGGGTGATGCAGGCAAGGTGCTCTGGGAGTTATACAGGCTACTCTAACTCTCTATGTTCTGTCAGAGATACTGTAGCTCTGTAGATACTCTGGATGTTTTCAGTTTCCTATTTTATTAACACAGACTGATTCATCTAGCGTCATGTGTCCTCAGGGTCTAAAGGAGCTTTTGAAGGTTATTTGTCCATTTCAGTGGCCCAGGTAAAATGTTCCCTCAGATGGCACCATGATCATGTCTGCTTCCTTCTCCCGCTCCATCACTGTGCCAGGAGCTGCTCACCTGGATCGTGAACTCCATCTGGGGTGGCCTGCTTTCAGGAGCTCCCTATATATGGACTCAGAGCCTGGCTGCGGCAGATGTGCCCAGCACTAGTCTTTAGGAATGGAGCTGCTCTCTGCGTCCATCTGCGACCCGTGACATCTTGACTCTGGGACCTAGGCATGGCACCTTGACGGTTTTCTGTGCCTGTGGCTCTTGACAGCTCTTCCTGTGGTCACCAGGGCTGCTGTGGGCAACAGGACAGGGATAGGCAGGAAGCAGGGCCGGGACCGGCGGTTCCCTCCAGCGTTTCTCATCTGTGGACCACCTGCGTCAGGCTCACCAGGGGTAACTGTTTAAAATGAAGATTCCACAATGGACCATCAACCATAGAAAAGAATGAAATAATGCCATTTGCAGCAGCGTGATTATCATACTAAGTGAAGTAAATCAGACAGAGAAAGGGAAACATCATATGATATCACTTCCATGTGGAATCTAAAAAAATGATACAAATGAACTTATTTACAAAACAGAAACAGACTCACAGACAGAAAACAAACTTATGGTTACTAAAGGGGAAAGGCTAGGGGGAGGGATAAGTTAGGAATGGGAGTAACATATACACAGTACTTTATATATATATATATATATATATATATATATATATATATAAAATAGATAAACAACAAGGACTTACTGTATAGCACAGGGAACTCTACTCAATATTCTGTAATATCCTATATGGGAAAAGAATCCAAAAAAGAATATATATACAGAATCACTTTGCTGTACACCTGAAACTAACATAACATTTTAAATCAACTATACTTCAATAAAGATAAATAAATTTTAAAAAAAGAAAATGGGGGCTTCCCTGGTGGCGCAGTGGTTGAGAGTCCGTCTGCTGATGCAGGGGACACGGGTTGGTGCCCCGGTCTGGGAGGATCCCACATGCCGCGGAGCGGCTGGGCCTGTGAGCCATGGCCACTGAGCCTGCGCGTCCGGAGCCTGTGCTCCGCAACAGGAGAGGCCACAACAGTGAGAGGCCCGCGTACCGCAAAAAAAAAAAGAAAAAAAGAAAAAAAAGAAAATGAAGATTCTTTGGTCTCAGTCCCAGTGGGCTCCAGGGATACACATATTTAAATAACTTTCCCAGGTGATTCTTAGGGACCAGTGCCCAAAAGCTGAGCCCCTGTGCCTGCATGGAGCCCTTGTTGGAGATGAATGCCTTTCCTTGCTGGTTCCTGAGAGCTCTACACCTGCTGAATCTCCTTTTGCCAGGTTTCTCCAGAGCCCTCAGCCCAATGCACAGTCCTGCTGGTTTCTGGGCCTCCCTAGATGCACTGGGAAGGAGCGGGGTTGGGGGGAGAAAGGAGAAGGAAGTTGGAACGACTGGCAAACTGGGGATGGTTCTGTGGATTGCAGAATCACAAAATATTGGAACTGGAAAACCTCTCAGAGATGGATTCACCCAGACCTTTTCTTTTTTGGGTGAAACATCACACCTGGAGCAGTCAGGGGATGCACCCAAGGTCTGACAGCCAGTAGGGGGCTGGGCCAGGGCTAGAAGGCAGGCCTCTGGCTCCTTGTCAACCAAAGCTCCCACCAGGGCCACCCCTGGTCTGGCTTATTTAAGCCATGGGCACCAAAGAAAGTGGCACCTAGTTATAGTCGTTGGGCTTGCACTTTGGATTATTTAGCCTGTGTTCGGACAGGCCACATGGAGGTTGGCTCCATTTGTGGTTAAGGGCAAGTTAAGGAGAGGGTGAGCCAGCCAGGATTCAGGCTGGAGTCCACAAAAGCCTGGCCGGGTCTGCTGTGCCGGCCCCCTCCCCCGGGGCTCCTGGGGCTGGTGGTGAGGGGTGTAGCACAGCACCACACACTAGTAAGCTGCTTCGTGGTTGAGATTAATCTCTGTGGTTGGTCTTACTACTCACATAGCCACACACATCAAGACACCCCCAGCTTAGAAGGACATACAGATCCAGGATGGAGAGGGCCTTTTCTTCTCTGGTCTCTGCTGCTGCTGTGACTCTTGGCAGAGAAAAAGCTTTCCTCGGTGTGTTTATTACAGGGCAGGCTTTGGTTGTGAATGGCAGTGGATTGCCCTGTACAGTGTGTCCGTGTACCTGAGTGCACGAGTGCCCCGTGTATGTGTGTGTGTGTGTACATGCTTGGGGCTGTGTGTGTGAGACTTGCACCCAAATGACTGACAGATGGTAAATTGTTTTAAAAGCTTTTCCCCCTTTTGTGTATAACCTTCACTTCTGGCTTGTTTTATGCCAAGATACCAGGACTGGGTCAGAGAGAGATCAAGTTTAAGATCTGGAATCTGTTCAAGGAGAGCCCCTTGTGAAGAGGGGAGGGGTGCAGCCGAGGGGAGGATGAAGATGGGCATCCAGGTGTCTGCTGAAGGTTCTAACACTCATGGGAATATGGCAGCGAGGGGTTTACGCTACCCTTGGAGGAACATGGAGAGTTCAAGGAACTTTTGCATATTCTTGCTTTACACGTCACTGTCGAGCTTTCTGATGTCTTCACACCTCCAGCTGTAAAATGGGCCCAGGCACACTGAGTCCAGGCACACTGAGTGTTGTCCTTTTCTGGCAACACTCTCAGGGTTGGAGCTGAAGATGTCAGTTGGTCCAGCACCCTGCCTTCAAGCAAAGAAGACCCAAAACACCCAAGATAAGCAGCCTCAACCCTGTTCTTAAAGACTTGCAGGCATGCTGAATTCAGCAGTTTAATTTTGATGATCAGAGCTTTATTACTTGCAAGTGACAGAAACTCAACTCAAACCAGCTTAACCATAAAAAGAAATGCAGTGTGTCTCCCATGTGTGGCAGGACCCTGTGGTAGCCTGCAGAAATAAAGGCAGGCAGCAGGGCCTGGCTTTGAGGACGCTAACTTAACATTGCACCCCCTTCCCCGCCTTCGTGGGTTGTCTATGAAGCCGTGTAGCCTTAGCTACTCTTGGGTTTTGGCCCTTGTCTTGCTGCAGCTCAGAAGACAGTGGCCAACAGGCCTGGGTTCCCATCTGTATATATACATCTTTCAATCCAAGGGAGAGAGCAACCCTCATCTCCAGTCTGGAAAATTCTCGAAAAGATTCTGATTGGTCACCGTGAGCAGGGGGATGTGGTCCTTGGATCGGGCTAACCAGGGCAGTGTGTCTGCCCTTCTGCATGGGAGATGATGGATAAGGTTAAGGGTTGGGCACTCACTGTGATTCACAGCCCCATCAGGCCATGTGGTAGTGAGAGGAGGTCCTCCCACCTCACACAAAAAAGAAGCGGGTAACCGAAAAAGAAGGGTGAGAAAGAATGCTGATCACAAAACCCAAAACTACCACAGGACACTATAATTTGCTTTGTAATTAGGAGATTAACATAAACAAGCATCTTCAAGTTCTCTTCCCCATGGTGACTGAGATGATGTCTTATTATCTCCATGTTTAGGACCCAAAGGGACCAGGTAATGGCACAATGGATACAATCAACAAGTACAGTAAAATTATAGGTTTACACTTGATAAAAGGATCAATATTAACTTCATTCAAAAACGTATATTTCAGGTAGAATGGCTTGTATTCTTTGGGAATCATGACAAACTAGGGAGATTAAACATGTAGTACAATAATGCCAGGTACTATTTGGTAAACATGGAAAGTAAGGTACCAAGTCTGCTGGAAGTTCAGAGAAAGGAGTGAGCATATAATTTCCATTAGGGACTCATTGTGAGGTATAGGGGGAATTTCATTTGTCTACAAGAAAGACACCTGACTACAGTGGCTTAAACAGCTTACGAGGCTTATCTCATGTAAACAGCATGACAGCTCCAACAAAGTCCTCTGGAAGTCAGGCTTCCTGCTTTTTGCTCTGATATCCTCAGTAAAGTTTTCCCTCTCAAGGTCACCTGATGGCTACTAGAGCTCCAGCGATCTCATCTGCATTCCAAGAAGTGGGAAGAAGGGGAGAGAACAAAAGGGACTCTTTCAGCTCAGTCAACTCCTTTTAAGCAGTTTTTGACTAGTCTCATATATTTTGCTTTCATCTTCTTGACCAGAACTTAGTTATATGCCTATTATACCTAACTATAAGGGAGGATGGAAAATGCAGTCTTTTAGTCACCCTGAATAAAATCTATATTTGTTACCAAGGAAGAAGGGAAGAACAAAGATCTGGGGCTGATTGTTAATGTCTGCCAATCCCACACTTGTCAAAAGATATTGGGCTTTTATGCTATGATTTATTAGTATATAATTCCATCATTTATTCATTTAAGAAAATGTATTGAGCACTTTCTGTTTACATAGCAAGAGCTCTACACATGTTGACATAAATGCAGCGGAAGTGGAGAGCACAGTCCTTACCTCAAGGAGCTTATAGTTGAGGCAGGAGTGTAGTTTCTACAAGCCAAGCTCTTTGCTGTATTGATGCAACAGTCAGGGAGTTTGAGAGCAGAGATAAACCAGTTCATAACTTTATGGAGCAGAAATAATAACTACGGCAGGCTCTGTTGACCAAAGACGGTGACGACAATATCTCCCATCCCACAAGTCCTTTCACAGCACGGCCCTGCCAGTCCTCCATCAGGAGGTAGAATCTGATTCTCCCCCCTTGAATTGGGCATGTGTGTGTGATTGTGAGATTGTGTCGACTGATAGAGTACAGCAGAATGGACGTTGTGTGACTTCTGATTCTCGGTCATGAAAGGCCATGCAGCTTCCGCCCTGTGCATTGGAACACTTGTGCTGGGAGCCCTGAGCTGCCACAGAAGAGTCTGACTCCCCTGAGGCCACCATGCTACCAGGAAGCCAAGCTACAGGGAGAGGCCACGTGTGATGTGCTCAGTCTTTGCGTCACTCCAGCCCATGTACCAGAAGCAAGAGTTGACAAGCCTTCTGATGAATCCATCCTCCAGGTGTGAGGTTACCTCCAGCCTTTGAGTCTTCCTGGATGAGGCCCCAGACATCACGGAGCAGAGACAAGCCATCTCTCCTGCAGCTTGTCCAAATTCTCAACCCACAAACACCGAGGACAAAATGAGATGTTTCTTTGAAGATGCTTAGTTTGAGGATACTTAGTTACACGCAACAGTAGCTGGAAAAATGCTGTTGCTTGCACTGCACCACCCACATGCTAGGCTCTGTTCTAAGTGTTTTCACTCATTTACTCTTCACAGCAACTCTATTAGGTAATTGTATTATTATCTCCCTTTTATAGATGAAGAAGCTGACACGTAGAGAAGTTAAGTAACTTACCCAAAGTTACACACCTAGATGGCATAGATCTTAAGCTTTGTGGCACCAGGGTCTGCACGTCTTTCTACTATACTCAACTGCCGTGCCGTAGGCAAACGTGATCAGGGGACCAGTAAGAAGATCACATAGGCAGTTAAGTCCTGGTGGGTACAACTGGTTGCATAACATCCTCAGAGCCAGGTCATCACAGCATTAAGCCACATCCACCAGCAGCCCCATCTCTGAGACTGACATCTCATTCCTTGACCCTGCCCTTCTAACCTCCTAGAAGCACAACTCCACTTCCTCAGCTGGTCAGTTAATCCTTCTCTCACTCTTACTTGACCACACTTTACCTCAACATCATCATCACCATCCTTGTTAGGCTCTGACACTACTTTCTTTACAGCCCCTTGATCAGTTAGGATTCATTCCAGCTGGGAGTAGCTGAAAGCCCCACTGGGGTAGCTAAATTAGGAGGAGGTTATTCTTTCTCACATATGAAGATGTCTGGAGGTATTTAGAATGTAATCCAGGGCCGAGCATCTGCTCAAGGGTGTTAACGAGGACCAGCTCCTTCTGTCTTCCAGCTCTACCGTCATTAGGGAGGACTTTTGTCTTCATGGTTGCAAACTGGCAGCTGTGTCTCCAGGTGTTATGTCTGTATTGCAGGCAGAATGGGCCTGGCAGACCAGGGAGAGGTAAGAATGGCAAAGTCCAAAAATTCTTCCCTTCTTTAGGCTTTGCTCTTTATTTGGGAAGAAGAAGGAGTGTTTGGGGAGGGAAAACCTCTCTAGGAAATTTTACCTACATCTCACTGGCCAGAGTAGTTTCACATTGCCTCCCCTACATAGCCACGGAGGAGGCTGATATTCAATATTATTGCCTCTGGTCTCTATGGCAGAGGAATTTGATTTCCTACCATATGACTATGATGACTACAGACGGTCTACCATCTATGATCGCATAGGTGTGTCAGAATATTTAGCGGGTATTTAGTGTGGGACTTGGCAAACTTTTTTGGTAAAGGGTAAGATAGTAAATATTTCATGCTTTGTGGGCCATATGGTCTCTGTCGCACCCACTCACCTCTACCATTGTAGCGTGAAAGCAACCACAGGCAATGCATAAATGAATAAGTGTGGCTGTGTTTCAATGCAACTTCATCTCCAAACTAGGCAGTGGTCTGGGTTTGGCCCATGGGCCATAGTTGCCAACTCCTGGTTTAGTGATTTTTATCTACAATAATCTGCCAGTGGACCCAGTATTTCAGCCAAAATGTCATTCTCATAAATTGGGGGTGCAGACATCCCTGAAAGATGAGAGTGGATAATGGATCTCACAAGATGATTTGGTGATCCCAGGGTTGACTCTGATGGCTGATAGCTTAGCAGAGTGGCCCATTCCTTCTGCATTACTCACCACCAGTCCCTCCCCAAACCACAGGTCCAAGAGATGACCAAGGGGCACCCAGCTGGGGAAGAGAGAATAGTAACTGCTGCAACTAAAACCTGAGGGTTGAATGGGCACATCAGATTCATTTAGCACCATAAATACCTGTTGCCGTATTCCTGAGCACTTTGGTACCCAGAGAATAAACTAACAACAGATATTTGGGACAGAGTTTCAAGAAAGCTTCTCTGATATTCTTAGCCTTACAAAATTTTGCATTGGTATCTGGCTTCACCTTTGCTAGAGCAGAACCAACATTGAGACAGTATGCGTTACATAATCTCACATCAAACCTTTGTGTTTATCATTAAAAATATGGCAACATCATTGTGGTTATAAACAGAGTTACCAAGGAAACCAGTTTATCAAAATTAGCTATTTATTCCCTCTTCTTTCTTGCTCTCTCTCTCTCTCTCGCTCTCTCTCTCTCTCTCTCTCCCTACCACCTGAGCTTTCTTTCGGCCGAAAGTTATGATAAGCTGTTATCAGCCTGGGCTCAGTGGCTAATTAGGTTCTAATACTGATTCATAGAATTGCATTGCTCTTTTCCATAACTATGCTGTAGTGCATTGTCTGTGCTTATTACAAATAGACACAATGATGGAACAATTGGTTTATTATATGTGCTTTAAATAGTCATAATAGCTGTCTCCAGGGCAGTGGTATATCAAAACCCAACAGACAGAAGGTAAAAACTTTTCATCTATAAAAGACGTGTGGCCCTTTCTCCTGCATTAGGAAATGGTTATGAAAGGAATTGCTTCCTGGATGGGGTTTCCAGTCCTGCAGGGCTTTTCTTACTTTTATTGCCCATTTCAATGGAGACCATTAGCTAGTATCCACGCTCCACACTGATGATCTAGAGGAGGGGTTGGTAAACTTCTTCTATAAAGGATCAGACAATAAATGTTTTAGGTTTTGCAGGGCATATGCCCTCTGCTGCAGCTACGGAACTCTGCCTTTATAGCAGGAAAACAGCCTTAAATAATCTGTAATGAATAGGCAAGGCTGTGTTCCAATAAAACTTTATTTACATCAATGGGTGGCAGGCTAGATTTGGCCCATGGGTCATAGTTTACCGACACCTGTCTAGAGCCTCATTGCAAATGTAGGGAATGGCGTTGCATTTGGGCCTCTTAGAGTGGGAGAAGGCTGGATGAGCCACCAGGAGCTGATGTGCCCCTACTTCGCTGTCCCCTGGTCAATCTCTCATCAAGAGGGGAGATTTCTCATGGTGATCCCCCCAGGGAGGGGTGGACTAGGGATCAAGTGACTTGGGTAACATTTTCTCATCTGTAATCCACACTGCCTACCCCAAAGAGTTGCGAGAGTCAACAGAGACAATGAATGGGAGAGGGCCCTGCGAGCCGTAAACCACCAAACCATATAAGCACATAAGGTGTGGCTGTCAGGATATTGCTGTAGAGCAAATGTCACAGAGTTGCAGGATGGGAATGACTCATATTTCAGGACTTAGTTCAACTGTCATCTGGGCCTTGTGCCCGCTGTACGCTACCCTTCCTGGAAGCTGTCCAGCCTGAGTTTTAATCCCTCCAGTGACCAAGTTCATGACCTTCCGAGATAGCCTGCTCCATCTGGAGACTGTTCTGATTGTCAGAAATTTCTTGCTGATGCTGAGCACAAATCTGTCTTTTCTAGATTTTTCTCCCGTTAGTCCTGGTTCTATGCCTTAGCTTTTTCTAGAACAAGATTAACCTCTTTTTTCACTTGAGAGCTCTTTGAATATTTGAAGATAGAGGTCGTGCTCTCTGAGTCTTCTCCCCACAGGGCTCTCATCAGCAGTTCCTTTGACTATTTCTATGTGACATGAGTTTGAATCCTTTCACCATTCAGGTTGCTCTTCTCCGCACAAATTCCAGTTCTTCAACATCCCTCCTAAGTGGTATATTCATGATTGGACACGATATTCCATGCATGTTCTGACTAGTACAGAGCAGGGTCATCATCTCCTTTGTTCTAGATGTAATGCTTCTGTTAATGCAGCCTAAAGTCACATGTGACCACATCAAAGTGCTGGATTTTCTTGAGTTGAAATTGGCTAAGACATTTAAGTCTTTTTGTCACATACTACTAAGTCATGGCTCCCCCATGCTGCATAGACTCAAGGAACGTTTTTCTGACTGGATTTCAAAAAAAATTTTTTTGCTGGCTCATTTTTACCCAAAGTCAAAGTCCTTTTGAATTGTGATTACATATCTTTTTCAATTCGGGTAGTCTGTTTTAATAAGAATGCTGATTGTGATGTAAAATCATGAGTTCTGTCATAGTCAAAGGAACAGCCTTCTAAGTCAGTGCGACTCAATTTTTGTTGGTCTGTAAAAAGATGAGCCTCTCCAGATGCACATAAAAGCATAGAGGAGGTCTAAGCTGAACTAAACACTGTGCTTGCAACATAGTTGATCTGTGGTTTGCAGACAGGAAGTGGTCCTTAGACCTTACTTTGACTGGCGTGGCTCTCAGTGACACCCTAAGGTCTTGATTGGCACCCTAGAAGCTGATTTAAGGAGGGTAGATGAGAAGAAAAAAATCTTGAAAAAGAATGAAAAGGATCATGGTGATTAGATGAAAATTATCCTTGAGATTCAGTCTAAGTTAGGGACCTAATGGAAAACCTCTTCAGTCTGTATCTCAGTGATTATTCAATACACATTTGTTGATTCCTTCATCTGTGAGAGGCATTGTGCCAGGCGCTGGGGGGTTACAAAGTTAACTAAGATATGGGCTGAGCCTTGGTTGGGGAGCCTTCAATGCAAAACAAATATCCAACTGTGGCTGGTGGGGGCCTCCTCCAACATCACTCTCCTTCCAGCTTAGTAACAGGATCCTGATTTTCTTGGCAGCAATGGCCTCAGGTAAAAGACCACACATCCCAGCATCCCTTGCTGTTAGGCTTGATCATGTGATTTCCAGCAATCGTTTGCTATCATCAGGGCACCCTAATGATGGGAATTTCACACTGTGGGGATGTTGGAGCACAAGGATAGAAGGAGCCTGGCTCTCTGATGATTTTGTGGAGCCTCCAGCCCTGCCTAACTGTGGACCCCTCTTACAAGAGAGAGTAAATCCTTGTGTGTTCTAGCTTCTGTTATATGCAGCTGAACTGCATCCAAAGCGACAGAGAATTTGATACTTGGAAGGTGGCTGCTTCAAGAAACAGAATTTAAAGTGTGATATTGACTGAGTGGAGGAGGTGGGAAGGCAAATATTTAGGACTCCGAGGTTTGCAAACTGGAAAGCTGGGGACCCTAGTTATGCACTGGTGGAGCATTTGAGTGAATTGTTGCCCGCGGTTACTGGGAAAGCAAATCGCAAGTTGACTGAAGCTTTTGCTTTAGGAGAAATGGCAGGAGAAATTCAGCATTGGTTTGCTATCTCTTGCTTTCCACTTCTGAGAAAGTCCTGCAAAGGGGAGCTTGCCAATGTGAGGGGAGAAACACAGAGAAATACTGCTTTGCTTTAGAGGTGCTTTCTGTTCTCTGCTTGCAGTCTAAGTTTACTGAGAAGCTTACAACATGAAACTTGGCTGGCCTTTTGTAGTGGCTTCAAAACCAGCACCTTAGCGGGAAATGAGGCTGGTACCCACCACAGCGAAGACAGAATTAAGGGTGCTGTTTTCCACAGTGTGGATGCCTGCCTCTGAACTAATTTATGTTGGAGAGTAATCCCTTGTGTTTAAGCTTCTGAAATTTTGGATTAATGAACTTAATCTTAATTGATACTCTGGTCTGGGGGGCTGATTGTGAAAGTCTTATTCTGTTGTACTGCTGAGGACTTGGTAGTACATTATCCTCTGGGCAGGAGGGGTGGCCTGATAAGACCTGATAACAAGTGGGTTTTGGGAGGTAAGGAGTGGGCATCCTCTACGATGGTGTAGGTTATAAGGGCGTGAGCAAGGCCTTCTATTCCGTACCTTCCTGCAGCCCAGCTTCCTTGGCTCCAGACGTTCTACCATTACACTCGTATTCCTTTATTTTTGAATGCATTTGACATGTTGGAAGTCTTTTAATGGATTTTAATTATTCAGAGTTGGGGATGGAGGCAGAAATGCTCCAACCCTTGATGGCTGCCAAAGACCCCGGCCCTACGGGGCTGAGCTGCCTGGGAGTGGGAAGGGCACCAAAAGGGCGTGGAAGGGGTGTCATAGAGAGATGGAGCTAAGCTCACAATTCTGCTCAAGGCCGGTGCAGCCTGGGATGCCGGGATACCAGGACATGTTTTTCAGTCAAAGCCATTCTCTAAGGCCGAACCTGCAGGGTGTCAGTGAAGTGGAATTTGATCCATGTGGACAGCTGATCTGGATGTATTTGGCCTGGATTATTTGTTTGGCTGTCTCCACTGATCAAATTAACTGAATAATGGCCAAGTCTCCTCTCAGTTGTGCTCCCCTAGGCAGCTGGTGCAGCCAGCAGGATGGGGTGGGCCTCCGAGGACAAGCTGGATTAGAGAATTAGCACATGCTTGCTACCTGGTCGACCCAGGGAAACGGCCATTTAATCAGGGTGAAAACTGAGGGCCTGGGTGGGAGGATGTGGGTGATAGATGGGTCTCAGCTCTCTTGGCTTCGCACGCAGAAAGATGTAACAGTGATGCAGCCTGGATTTCCCCAAGTAGCCCTCCAGACCAGCAGATAAGACGGTGCCTAATTAGAATTAGGGAGCTGCCCTAATTCTGCACCCACTTCACTGTGGTGTGTATGTTGAAGGTATCACAGTGTCTTATCTCTAAGCAATTTTTGTCTGGGGAGATGAGTTTCTTAAACTCTAGGGCCAAGAAAAGCTTAAAAAAAGAGGCTGTGAAAAGGATAGGGAAAGAGGTCTTCTTTCTCTTACTCCCTTCTTGGGGTGGCCGGGATCCAGGTTCCCCTGAGTGCACTTTGGACCTTGACTGGTACTCCGATTTGTTTTGTGTGTGTCTTGCTTCCCCAGTCCAGCATACCTCTTCTCTAAGAGCATGATTCTTTCTTGGTTTCCTCAGCACCTAGTCTGTCACATCATCAGCTCTCGCTGAGCTGGTCAGTCTATCACTTAATTCAGTAAGATTTATTGAGCACTTATTATGTCCTTGTATACTCAGGGGAGAACAAAGGTGGTCAAACCTAATTTATGAGGACCCGCCCCCCCCTCCGCCCCTCCCCGGTTTCATGGGGTGACAAATGATCATAAGGCAGAAGAGATAATAGCTTTGAATGGAAGCTCTGTGGGTGGGTATAGGATGGTGTGGGATGCCTACACATTCACTGAAACACAGCCCTTATAAGGGCTGAGGAAACAAGGGAGGTGTTATTAGCTCCATTCAACAGAGGAAAAAACTGAGGTTCAGGAAGAGTAAATGACTTGCTCAAGGTCATGCCACTAGCAAGAGTCAGAGACAGGATGGAAACTCAGCTTTGTCGGCTCTCTTTGCATCTCTAGACTGGCCCTCTTTTAATGGATTGCATCGTGGCCTTCATTGAGGGGGCAGGGGCACTGGGTACTCGAATTGGGCAGTGATCTCAAACTTGTGCTCTGCAGCCTAAAGCTGTCTGCAGATGTGTCTGTTAGGTTCGGATGGTGGTGGTGTGTTGTTTTCAACCAAACCGATAGTTACAAATCAGGATATTTCACATCCAGATTCAGATCTCTGGCTTCACTTTGTAAAAGAAGAAGACCCATGGCTCCCGAATCACAACAATTTGCTGGTGCCCAGCGATGACGGGCTTTCTGATTAGTGTATGCCCACCTCCTCGGCTCCTGGCGTGACCTCTTCAGCCATTTGGATTTGTGAGTCTGGGGTTGAGGGACCAGAATGCCGACCCCTACCCTAAGTCTTATCCCTGGATGGTCTTCAGGAGCGTGTTCTTTTTTTTTTTTTTTTTTTTTTTTTTTGCGGTACGCGGGCCTCTCACCACTGCGGCCTCTCTGGTTGCGGAGCACAGGCTCCGGACGCGCAGGCTCAGCGGCCATGGCTCACGGACCCAGCCGCTCTGTGGCATGTGGGATCCTCCCGGACTGGGGCACGAACCCATGTCCCCTGCATCGGCAGGCAGACTCTCAACCACTGCGCCACCAGGGAAGCCCCAGGATCATGTTCTAGTAGAGCACTGGACTGAGAGTCAGAAACCTTGGGCTATGGGTCTCGCTCTGTGATTTTGGGCAGGTCACTTGACCTCTCCCTCACTGCAGAATGAGGTCCTGTTATTGTCTCTGTGTGGCTCCCAGCGTTTCTGTGTAATGGAAGCAGGCAGTGGATGTGAAAGCTCTTTATAAACTGTCGACCGAGAATAAAGGACAGGCAGGTGGTTGTGACGAATGCATGGTGAGGGAGGGTGCTGCAGAGAGAGGGGGTGTCTGCCGGCATCCCACGCCCCCCTGCCCCCAAGCTGGGGCCTCCAGCCTGCCTTCGAACAGGGCACCAGGAAGTGGATGTCAGCGTAGGCCCAGCTTCCTGTCAAGTGACCAAATCTTAACCTTCAGATCCATTGAGAAACCACCAACCAGGTAAGGAGGTGGGTGCAGGAGGCTCCCAGAGGCTTTTATATCAACAGACTCTTTGGTCCCCGTGCACATGGTCTGGTCCTGAGGGCTGGGTACATCTGCACGTGGCCCATCCTGGCAAGGGGCAGCGGGCTGAGTATCTGCCTGTCGTTTCCAGCTCTGTTCTGTGTGAGTTCCACAGCAATCGCCCTCAAACCATTCCTGTTGGACTCCCTCTCTGGGGAACTTCTGCTTTGTCATTTAAAATAGCTTGGGAACTTCAAATTTAGCTGAGTGTCAGAGCAGTTTATCTGGTCTGCAGGCGTTTTTGTTTTTAAAATTCATGACAAGTTCCTTGCAAAATGTTTTATTATATTTTCACCACCTGTTCTACCTTGGGGGTGATTTTAAAATCTGGGACTATCTATCTGTTTTTTATTTTTAAGTTTCCTTATTTGCCATTTATATGTGTCTGGCAAACATACACAGGTGCACACACACAATGTGAATTTAAATATGGGTATGGGTATATGTATATGTATATATAGAAGTATATATGTATGTGTGTGTATATATATATATTCCACTCCCGCTCCCTCCGTGGCTTGATTGGCTTTAAACTGAAGTTGTAATGTTGAAGGTGTATGTTGTGCCAGGCTAATTATGGAGTTTTCAGTGATAAATTTGTAAAACAAATAAATAATTTGAAAACACTTTGCAGGTGTAAAGTGCTATCTCCCTGAACATTAATAGCAAAAATCTATCTATATATCTATCTATATATATATCTATCTATATATATATCTGTATCTCACAGTATTTAATCCTCTAAGGAAAATAGCTGTTGAAAGCTTTACTACTCCTCTCAGCTTCCACTGAAGTAGAAAAGGAGTAGTGTGTCCATTTTTACAGATGGAAAAATCAAGTCTTAACAAGGGTAGCTGGAGGGTCAGTAGTGGATGTGAGAGTCCATCCCCAAACTCCTAACATCTACGTAATTATTTGTGGTATCTCTCCATGTCAACCTGAACAAAGGACCAATGTATATTTATAGCACTATATTTATTTTCTCTAAAAATACAAGTACCATGCATTCAAGTTTAATGATGGTTTCCTTTGAGCTCCTGGATCCAACTGTGCCTGAAGCCGAACTTTTAAGTTATATGAGCCAATAAATCATCTTTGGGTTTCCTCCACTTAAAAGAAAAAAAATTTAAAAAGTCCAAAATGTCCAAAACAATCTATGCAACCAGAGTTAAGCTTTTAACATACCATGTACTTAAACTTGACATAAAAATGTGAGGTGGGTATAATCATCTCCATATTTTAATAGATGGAAAAACCCCCAGATACCCACATGGAATATAAACCCAGGTTAACAAATATATAAGACTCAAAATAAATCAAACTTCTTTTATAAGAAATTAAAAAGTAGTCTACCGTATTTTTCATAATTATCATTGGAAACTATGTATTAGGGTCCCTGACATGGTGCCTTATCAGACCCTTTTGCTGAGATTTTCAAGAAGGATTTTGTTTGTGCATTGAGACACTGATGCTCTCTTAATTGTCATGGAAACAGAAGCTTCCCAAGGGCTGTCAGAGAGGCCTCTGTATCCCTCTATAGGTCCCCACTCTTCCTGTTCCACAGGGAGATGATCTGTAGGATTGCATAACTGGTAATATGGGGAACAAGTAGACTGATGTGCATTAATTGCATAATTTATGCAAGTGGAATTTGCAGAGTAATGTCCTGGAACAAATATAAAGCCAGGATCTTATAATAGTTAAGAACATGGAGTTTGGTGTCATATAAACCTAACATAGCAAGTTATTTAACCTCTTTAAGCATCAATTTCTCCATCTATAAATGGCAATGCTATGATTGATGTATGTGGTTAATAAATGGTAGGTATATTCCTTTATTTCCCATAAGAGTGATCAGATAAATATGAGAGCCACTGTATGTTAAATCTTGTCTGGAAGATTCGTAATATTCATTAGCAGAGTAAAAACTTGGAGGAGTCCACCAATAAAGCAAACTGATTGATCTCATTTATCCCAGTGTTTTCAGATCTAACTTAAGCATAAAATGCTTGTCCCCTCTGCTATTTTCTGCTATTTTCCTGCAGAACTGGGGGTCCCAGGGAACACACTTTGAGAAACCCCAGGAGTTCATAACCTATTGTAATTGAGGGGGATTCATTAGGCCACCACTAGGGGGTGTGCCAGCCAAGTTTTCTGATTCTCAGTCAGAAAAGAAGGCTTGCTCTGGGTTTCCAAATAGAGCTTTTGAAGGCTTCCTTGGGGAGTAAGGAGAGACCAAAATGACATTGGTTTAGTGGAAAAAGGGAGGTAAAGAGAAGGGTCACACCATGCGGGAAGATGGAGGTTTTCCTGCCCTTCCTTTCTGTTAAGACGTGCAAATGGCTGACCTTTGGATAACGGATCAGTAGAGCCCAGAGTGGCTGAAAGGGGAGGCATGACTTGGAGGCCAGGCCAAGGCAGGGTGGGGACAGGGCGGGCAGGCCCACAGCAGAGCACCAGAGGCCTCAGATGGGGAGCCTCAAAAAGACTAACATTTTCCAGACTTCCCTGGTGGCACAGTGGTTAAGAATCTGCCTGCCAATACAGGGCACACGGGTTTGAGCCCTGGTCTGGGAAGATCCCACATGCTGCGGAGCAACTAAGCCCATGCACCACAACTACTGAGCCTGTGCTCTAGAGCCTGCAAGCCACAACTACTGAGCCTGTGTGCCACAACTAGTGAAGCCTGTGTACCTAGAGCCCGTGCTCTGCAACAAGAGAAGCCACCGCAATGAGAAGCCCATGCACTGCAATGAAGAGCAGCCCCCACTCGCTGCAACTAGAGAGAGCCCGCGTGCAGCAACGAAGACCCAACGCAGCCAAAAATAAATAATATAAATAAAAAATGATTTTATAAAAAAAAAGGCTAACATTTTCCAGGATATTGGTTCCTATGTCTAATATGAAGACTATATATAATATATACTATATATTATATATATTTTTTCTCTTAATTAAAGGTTTTCTCCTAACCTTGGGCACAGTTTGATGTGTGTAAATGAATCAGAGTGGTGGATTAGAAGGTAGACACTGAACATCCGATGATAAAAATGTTCAGAGTAGAAAACTTGGACAGTTCAGAAAAGCAAGGAGAAATCACTTGCCGTCAGACAACGCTCCCCAATGACATTTTGAAGTATGTAGGGGGATCTATAAATAACTGGGTGCTTGAGGCAGCGTGTGTGGGTTAGGATTCTTTTGGTTACAAATGACAGAAATTCAGTGCAAACGGCTTTATTATAAGGGTCTCGGGTTGTCTGTCTCGTGGATGCTGAGGGCAGGGAATGGGGCCAGGCCTTAGGCACAGGGAGGATAGCAGGGACTCAGGTGCTGTCAGGACACTCTCTCTGACTCTTGTTTTTCCCTCTGCCTTTGCCTCCTCCTGTATCTTCTCTCTGTGGATCAGCTGCCAGGTCTCTGGCTCACAGGGTAGGACACGTGGGCCCACGTGTGCAACTCCTGGGCCCTCTGTCCTATCATTTCTGCTGCTGCAGAGACAGATTCTCTTCACTCCAATTCTAGGATTACTGGGGAGGAAGAGGATTGTTGTGGCTGGGGTTGGGTATCCACCCTGTGTGTGTGTGTGTGTGTGTGTGTGTGAAGTTCTCACAAAAGCTGGAGATGGGGAAGGAGGAAGGGGGATACTGACAACAAAACAATATCTAGTACTGTATATATTTTCTGTATTTATAAAGCTGAGATTCAACTGTATATAAATGTATCCTGTTTTTAATCAAACTTTGTGTCATCAGCATTTCCCCAGTCCTCAGAATCTTTGTAAACAGCTTTTAAATTGTTGCATTGTATTCAGTTATTTGGATGTACTTAGCAAATTTCCAACTGTTAGGTATTTAGAATGTTTTCATTAACATTTTTTGAGGGGCTAGATTAGTAATGTTATCATGGAAGGAAATTTTCCTGACTTCATGCGAGGATTAGGTACATTATTGTGAATAAAAACAACTAGGATTTGGTCTCAGAGTCTCACCCCCTTACTCTGCTTCACTTTTCCCTTCCAACCTTCCCCAGAGTAAAAATGGCAGTGGGAGCTGGGTACTGGGAGTGTGAAGGAGAGGGGCCAGGAAGACAGATATGGTGGCTCCCCAGGGCCTCAGGTCTGCATTGTCCCTGCCTGTTTTCCTTCTGGAAACAGATCAAGGTAAAGTGAATCATCTGTGAATAAATCCTTCCACCTAGTAACCGAAGAGGTCAGCATCCCCAAAGTCAGGCATCTCCGGAATGAGGCTCCATTTGGATGGGGCTGGACAAGTTAATGCAGGAGAATCCAGGGATTGAGACCATCGGGGACCTGAGTGAAGGCTGGCTCCTCATTCTGTGTGGAATTCACAGCCACCCTGCTTTGGGAAGCAGACGAGAGTTGCCCAACCACCAACCTGCCACAGTCTCCCCTGGGAAAGGCGGTCTCAGAATGTTGGTGGTTTTCAACATCCTGTGATTTTTTTTCCAAGTTGGAGTAAAACATTTGCACAGGTTGACATGTGGCTTTAAAGGCCCTTTGTGGAATCATGAGAGTCCCTGGAGGAGGGGTCACTGGATGTTTTCTCGTGAAGAACAAAGAATTCCTAAATGTGATAACCTTACCTGGAGGGTTTAGACTGTTTGAAGGAAGCTCTGTTGAATGCCACTACAAAGGGAAGGAAACTAAAAATGATGTCCTACTGTGTGCCAGCCACTGTGTTGGGTACTTTATGTTTTATCCTTCTGAGGTTTGAAAGAGGGTTACCCTAGACAGTACTCTCTGTGTCGATTTGACTGGATGTTTAGAGTGGCTCTATTATTTCAGGTGATCTTTGTTTAGGGGTAAGGTTCAGAATGTCCTCTGCCATTGTTTTTCTGCATTTTCTAACACTTTCTATTTGTGGAATACTATGGTTTTTATTAGATATTCCAGTTCCTTCTGTCCTGGAGTGGCTCCAACTGATGTCTTATCATTCTTATTTGTTTTGAATAATAATAAGTGAATAATAATACCAAATGCAATGAGTCCAGGAGGTGGAACATTTCTCAAGCTAGGGCTCTATCTAATTTTGTTTTGGAAACTGTTGAAATCATTCAGTGCAAGAGGGCCAGGAGGCACTCCATTTGTGTTTGGGGGTAGGGAAATAGGAGATAAAATATTCTTGCTTCATTTGGGCCGATGGGAGTCCGATACCTGAATATAATGCTTCCCTCCACGGTAAGCTCATAACTCTAAGCTTGAGAGCAAATCTTACAGGTAGAGGAAAATCCCATTCATTTTGACTTTCTACTAGGGAATTTGGGGACTAACAGCTGGAATCTGGGGACATGGATCTATACTTTTACACCGCCTAGGGAAGAAGTGTCTGGTAAGCAAAGAACGAATGGGATAGTAGGAGCAATGTTTGACTCCCATAAAATAACTACATTCACAGCTCAAGTTAGGGCAGATCTGCCAGGCCCTTTATCTGGTGAACCGAGGGGTTGCTACCTGAGGTAAACTGAGGTGTGCTGTCCCCAACCGATAAAACTGCCATTTCCTACCTAGACAACCATACTCTGACTTTCTCCCAATTCAGAGCTCCCTCCGAGTAAGTAAAACTCTAGTTAGTAAAATAATAACACAGTTCTCTACACTAATTGGCTTTGTTTAAGGAATTAGAGCAAGTTGTTTAAACTTTCTGTTCTCAGTTTCCTCACTGATAAAGTAGGAATTGTAATGGGTCCTCCTCATGGGATTGTTGAGAGGATTAATTGAGTTAATTGATGTAAATTGGTTGAACAGTGCCCGGCATGAAGTCAATGATCAGTAGATGCTATTTATTTATTTATTTAGGGGATGGTCAGGTACACAGCAGCTGCCTGCTGAATTGCATTGGTGTTTGCTCCTATTGATATAACCACGAGCTTTTGTTCCCTGAGCAGACAAAAGTGATAGTGGGGAGAAAAAGTTTGCAGGCATGTTGAAACAGGAAATGGGAAGCTGAACCCAAACAATGTAGCACGTGCTGCCCACCATTATTTCACTCTTTAACAAATATGAAACGAATGCATGATAACCCAGTACAGAATGTTTTGTCTCCTTTAGAGCCCAGGAGAAGAGAAAAATCTGGCCAGGTGGGACTGTGTGTGGATAAGAGAGTCAGGCTCCAACCAACACACCCTGCCGCCCAGACCCATCCATAGCTCTGCACCCGCAGATCACCTGCCATGCTCACTCTGGAGAAGACAGAGTATTGTTAATGATTTATGTGGAATTGGACAGAAGCAAGCAATCCTAGGCTGGGCTACTGTAGACCGGGTGGAGAAGGCTGAGGGGGAGACAGACCCATCATCAGCCCTAGGGGAGAAGGGGGATGTGGCTAACTCCCAGGTTCTTAGCAAAGGTCTGGCTCTTGCGTTCTGGTGGCCCCATTGTTGTCTAACTGCAGGCAAGTCCTTGACCTTTCCGAGCCCTACTTTCTTTCTTTGTAAAGTGGGGATGATAACACCCACCTTGCACGACTGTTAAAGGGCTAGAAATAATACCTAAAAGTGTGCAACACAGACATAATAGGCACCCAGCTATCATCGGTTGGACTGTGTTTCCCCTCGCCCCAATTCATATGTTGATGTCATAACCCCCAGTAACTCAGAACGGGACCTTATTTGGATACAGGGTTGTTGCAGATGTATTTAGTTAAGATGAGGTCATATTGCAATAGAGTGGGCCCCTCATCCAATGTGACTGGTATCCTTATAAAAAGGGGAGATTCAAAAACAGAGACAGCCATGGGGAGAACACCATGTGAAGGTGAAGGCAGAGATCAGAACTTTGCTTCCACAAGTCAAGGAATATTAAAGATGCCCGCAGACCACCAGAAACCAGGAGAGAGGCATGGAACAGATTCTCACAGCCCTCAGCAGGAACCAAGCCTGCTGACGCCAGGATCTCAGACTTCTAGCTTCCGGAACTGGGAGACCATAAATTTGTGTTGTTGAAGTCACTCAGTCCGTGGTACTTTGTTACAGCAGCCCAAGAAAACAAACACACCAACCAACAGAGGCCCATCATCATGACCCTTGGGAATCACTGTGGCTCCCTCTCTCTGCCCCCCTTCCTGACGGCTTCCTCCAAGGCATCCAGTAGGCAACCGGAGCCACCCTTGGGAGGGATGCATGAAGGGAGTGCGCCGTGGGGTGGAACCACCAGTGCTAAGACCAGGGAAGTGATGATCCCTCTGTGGCTAAATGTCTGCACTGCACACAGGTCAGCCTGGGTGGAGTGTCCACCCAAACTCTCCTTCCTCTCCTGTCCCCGAACTCATCTTCTGCTCCTTCTCTGCCCACGTGTTCGCTTCCTGCCCATCTGTGCTGTGGGGTCTTAGAGAGGACTGTTCCTCTAAGTCCCAGCAAGGCTGGGATTGGATCTGCCAAACAAGGATGCCTGGCTTGGCGAAGGGATCACAGAGAATTTTCATGGCAACTTCCAAGGCTTGGGAAGGGCTTCTGCAAAGTGCTGTCTTAGCTATTGGCCCTTGGAAGAGTCACACAGCACAGGGAGATACCTGGAGTAAACTAGGTTCCTGGGAAGGTGGGACTGGGTGAGGAGGTGAGGTGTGCAAACAGTGAAGAACCTTAAAGAGTGAAGCGCAGGAAGCAAGATGGTGGGATTCTGAGTATTTTAAAATTTGGTGAGCAGAGGCGTGGGAAAGCAGGAACTGAGTCTCCTGGTAAGGCGTGAGGGTTCTGGAGCACACCGAATATATATTTCTTTTCTCCTTTCCCCTTCCATTCTTTGCTCCCTGTCTTCTGGGCATTGCTTTCCTCTCCTTCTTAGCTGGGTGCTTATGGGGCCAACCTTATGTTGCACCCACCGAATCCTCCCATTAATCTGGCCTGGTTCCCCACGTATGATTTAGTGGTGTTGCGTGCCCTGAACGCGAGTGGGGGCGGGGGGTGGCAGGAGGGGAGAAAAAGGAGGGCGGATAAGCGTTTGATCTGCTAAAACACACCTTAAGAGCAAACCCATCCACATTACTGAAGGTATCAGCTGGGTCCTGCCTACAGTTATGTCAAACAAAGTGTGCTGCAAAGTGCCAACCCTCCCTTTGTGCTGTGACACTGAGAGCTGCCAAAAGATATTAAAAAGCTTGCATGAACTAGGTGATGGCAGCTGTAACTGTCTAAGTTATTGCCTGGCAGCTGCAGCACTGCCTCACTGCTGCTGCCCGCCTTTACGGTTGGTTCTCCATTGGTTTGCCCTTTTCTCTAGCAACTGAGAGCACCAAGCCCGCAGTGGGCGAGTCGCTGCTCCAGCCCCCTCGCGCCTGCAGGAGAGGATGCTTGCAGCGAGCCACCACGGAGGGACACCCCCTGCTGCTCTAGGGAGAAGTTATTTTTCTCTTGGCTCGACCCCAATCCCGGTTTTGCATCGGTCAGCTCGACTCCAAGGAACCTTGGACGAGCGGATAGCACAGCGGCGAGCACGCACACCCAGGCGCACACACCAAATGCAGCTTTTTGTGTTTGTGTGTGTGGCTTTTTTTTCTTTCCCCGTTGGCTCCGAATGAGCTAGAACAATATACCAGTTCCAAGCCCTGCCAGTCCTACATCTGCTCCCTAAAACCTCCAGCAAATAAGAATACAGTGGGGTTGTTTAACCAACTCTTACAATCTACACACTTTTCAGCTTTTCTCCCTCTGGGTTGCCCAGGCGCAGAGATCTGGATGCTGGTGGCAAAGGGTTGAGAGATAAGGGGCTAATGATCCCTGAGGGCATCTGTCTCCGAAGCCTCCTTCTCTGGCAGGTTGATCTGTGGCATAAAACACATTTCATTGTCATGGGCTTCGGGGAAGGTGTCTGTACCGAGCTGGTTTTTTGTATTCTTCTGTTGAGTTTGGTCTTTTCAGCTGTCTGTTAAATAATTCATACAGCTCGTGAAAGTAATATTTCTGGGATGTAGGGGGTTCCATTTTTCCAATTCCCTTTCACTCCATCATTTTTTTTTTTTTTTTTTTGAAGCACTTGTGAGGAGTACTTGGCAGGCGTGGCCTGGGTGGTATAATAAAACCTTCTGTCTTTTCCCCTCAGCTCTCCAGCTCAGGCTTGGAGGGCAGGAGAGGTTGCTGACCTTCAGCAGGCCAAATCAAGGTCAAGGCTGAGGTTTGAGTTTGGTTTTCATCTCAGAGTTGAGCCATCAAAGGGATCAAAAGGCATGGGCCTTTTTCATTGTGGTCAGAGCCATTTTCCTGCTGGGACAGCCTTTCTTTTCAATATTTCCCCAAAAGCTTGCCCAGTGCCTAGCATGGGGCTTTACTGCTGGGAGATAGTCAATGTGTGTCCAACAAAATGGACTGAATTGAGGCCATTCTGGGGGAAGGCAGGACTCAGCATTCTTAACCTCTGTTATGGTCAAGTCAACCACATAACCACAGTGGACATTTTGTTTATCTTCACGTGTCGAGTTAGTGTGCAGGCTTTGTCACTGCAAAAGCAAAGCCTCTTGTTCTAGAATGAGCAAAGCCTCTTCATTCTAGCCCTGCAGAGCCCCAGAGCTGGGTTACGTGTCCCACCCAGTGTGGCCCCCCCTTCCGTACTGGATTGTGGTTGCCCGTTTGTCTGTGACACTCCATTGCACTGAAAGTTCCCTGAGAGCAGGAACGAGGCCTACTTTGTTCACTGCTGGATGCCCAGCATCAAAGACAATGTTGGACACGTAGCAGGTGTTCTCTAAGTGTTTGTTGAATGAACATGTGAAGATATATTTTCTGTAAACAAAACACATTTTTATGGTGTCATGTACAACTTTCCTGAAAACCTGAGGTGGGAGAGAGGTTTCTTGGAGCACTTCCATCCCACTAGATCTTCCCCTTTATTCTGGATCTTCTCAGTCCCTGGGGGGCTCTTAGGGAGCTCCATGTCCAGCTCCTGTGGTCTGCATGAGGGCCTTCTCTTGAATCCACATTCGACCTTTGGGAAGGCTCTACAACTCAGGCTCTGGAGGTGGATGACCGCCCACTTACTGACTGTATGACTTGGGGCAAAGATTCCATATCCTCATTGATAAACTCTATGCCTACCTCAGAGAATTACTGGCATGTGTTACAGACTGTATGTTTGTTTCTTCCAAAATTCATAAGTTGAAACCCTAACCCTCAGCATGGCTGTATTTGGAGATGGGGCCTCTAAGGAAGTAATTAAGGTTTAAGTGAGGTCATAAGGGGGGGGCCCTGATCCAAAAAGATAAGTGTCCTTATAAGAAGAAACACCAGAGAGCTCACTCTCTCTCTTGCTCCACAAGCGCAGAAGAAAGGCCATGTGAGGACTTGGTGAGAAGGTAGCCATCTATAAGCCAGGAAGAGAGCTCTCACCAGGAACTGAGTTGGCTGGAACTTCGATGTTGGACTTCCAGTTTCTAGAACTGTGAGAAAATAAATGTCTGTTGTTTAAGCCACCTAGTCTGTGGTATTTTTTTATGGCAGCCTGAGCTGACAAATACAGGGGGATTAAGTGATATAAAAATAGACATCTTAGCACAGCGTTTGGCACATAGTAAGGAAAAATAGTATAAGTTAGAAGTTTTTCTCAAGTATTTGTGGCCTAAGAGGTCAAGGACACAAGGCTGGGGTGAGGGCAAGTGGGGAGACAGCCCAAAGAATGTCCACGTCCATATTGGGAAAGGGCTGGGGATGTTTTTAGGTGAGTCTTGGAAGGCTTGTAGGGGAGGTGGGATTTTAGTGGGTGTGAGTGATGGTTAAGAGGTCGTTGGAAGGTAGAATCAGAGTGAAGCCTTTCTGATCTGAGGTACAGACAGAGGGAGGCATGGGAAGGGGAGGGGACTGTCACTTATCAAGGGCTGACTGTGCGTCTGACCTGTGCTTTGCACATCACACCTGTCACCTCGCTCAACCCTGTGCCCCTCCCCCCACCCCAGCAGGTACCACCATCCCCAGCCTACAGACAAAGGAAGTAAGGAGAGGAGCTAGCACCAACTGCACACTTGCAGACATCCAGGTGCATGTACATCCTCCTTCAGTCCTCACGGCAATCCCACGAAGTGCCTTGTGATGTCATCCACTTCATAGATGAGACCCCTGATACAGGCACTGCTAAGTAACTTGCTCAGGCCACACAGTTAGTGGTGCTATACAGGATTTAAACCCAGGCAGGCTGACTCTGAGCCTGTGCCCTGAATACATGTTTTACTGCCTGGGTCACGCTGGGGCTACATAATGGGTCCGGATTCCACACTGGCAGGACTGAGATTTGAACTGGTTTCTACCTGGAATCCAAACCCTTCCACTCTATGACACTGCCCTGGAGGCAGGAACGGGATCCTTAAATAGTGGTGGTCTGTCACAGCAGCAGCAGCAGTAACATTGAAAGTAGACCAGGAGAGAGGATGACTTAACAGAGTGACTTAACAGAGGGAGAGAGGAAGTGTCTGGGCCTTGTGGGGTGGGGCACAGGAAAACAACTGTGGTGTTTGTGGGACAGGTTGGCTGGTTAATCGTCACAGTCACCCCCGGAGGTTGGTGCTCTTCTTATTCCCATTTTATAGATGAGGAAACTGAGGCACAGAAGGTTAAGAAACTTGTCTAGGACCACACAGCTAACTAAATGGCAATGTCAGGATTTCAGCTCAGGTAATTGAGCTCCTGTATCCCTCCTGCTAGCCGTCAAGTCACACTGCCTTGAGTGAGATTGGATGATATTATTTGAAAACATTGGCTGGTGGCGGATCTTATAGGCAAAATAAAGAAGACACAGGGAAAGTACTGCATCCCTCCTCAGTGGCTGAAGACTTGAGGGAGTGGGGACTTTGTAGGACGGTCGTGTCCCCTGTGTCAGGGAGGCTGGTGGCATGATCAGCCTGGTACTGCCTTGAAAGTATTTTCTTTGACTCAGTGCTGGACAAATAGATTTGTGTTGATGGCAGTAGACCTCACTGGACAGGTGATGCCTTGGGGGTGTTCCCACGAGGCCCCCATTTCACTCCTCCCACACTGTGGGGCTCTGGGCAGTACGGGGACAAGCTTCCTTGCTACTGCCCTTCCCAGGGGCTGACTTCAGCTGGTGGCCTTCATAATCCACTGTGGTTCAGAGCAGAGCTGAGGGCTTGGAGTCCAGCCAGCTCTTCACTGGCTGTCTAACTGCGGGCTCGCGGTTAATCTCTTTGTGCCTCAGTTTCCTCATCTGTGCAGTGGGGATGGTCCTCGTACCACCTTTGCAGGGCTGTGGTGAGGTTGGAATGAGCAAAATGCTCAGAACCATGCTTTACACACAGCACCCGCCGTGTCTCTTCCTGGTGTCATTCAGATCCCAGGGGCTCTGGCCGCCTGCATGCTGGTGACAGACTCACACCGTGGCTCATGGGCTTCACAGGTCGTGTCCTCACCCGGTCTCTTTGTCGCTGATGCTCAGGGGTCGGTAGGGATTTTGAACACAGCGGGCGGCCTCCCTGAGTCCCTCCGTGGCTGACCAGCTGAGGGATGGACGGCTGACCACCGTAAGGAAGGGCTGAGGCCAGAGACCCAGCCTGGCTCAGCTCTGGGTTCCACCTCTGGTTCTTAATGACTGTGGAATTGCTTTGTTTTCGCTGGTGTCACTGTCTTTTTTGTTTACCGTCTCCTTAGACATCACAAGTTACGTCATCAAGGCCTTCAGACAAAATGAGGGGAAAGGATCTGAGGGCAGAGAGACAGTTCTTGTACCCTTTTCCCCCAAACCGTCTTAGTATTAACTCTGACTGGAGCATCTTTTGTGTGGGGCTCTGGGGAGCGAACAGACAAGCTGGACACAGTCTCAGCCAGAAAAGGGCTTTCAGCCCAGGAGGTGGGGGGACAGTTAAACAAGTGTGAAGAGGGTGTGGTAACGGTTAATTAGGATACCTCAGACAAAGCTCTGCTGAGGGGATTTCTCTGTAGCTGGAGGGAGTTGCACCCAATATGACAGACTGACCAATGTCTGAGGGACGCTTAGGGCACTTTTTTTGTCTTGGTATTAATAAGTCCATTGCAAGGTTTAGTAAAACCCATAGATTTAAGTTTATTTTTATTTATTACAGTTGCCCGGCTTGCAATTAGCTGCAGGTGAATAATCCGCTTTGTAATTGCCCAGGGCCAGTTTTTAGTCCCTGACTGACCTCTTCTACCGCTTTGGTTTTCTCAAGTCACCTGTGCTGCTTTCCCAGGGACCTCACCTGGCACCTCAAATCTGTCCCATTTAACAAACAATGTCTATAATGAGCCTACTGTGTGCTAGGCCTGGGAACTGACAGCTGAATCAGACAATGGCTTCAAATCTGATTCAGTTCAAAGAATTTACCACCTTTTCCTGAAAAGTTGAGCAGGAATTGATTTCTGTACATCTGATATCAACTGTATTAAGAGAGTTTACTTTTCAAAGGAAACTTCATAATCAGTGTTTGAATTTCTCTACATTGGGTGTCTTTAGACTGGGGCATACCCCAACTCATATTAGCTTGAGCTCAAGAAAATTAGGAAGGCAATGACATAGACTTCTAGAACTGAAGGGACCCAGGCACTGTCCAACCCAGCTTCTGGATTTTTATGGAAGAGACCATTCAGACCCTGAAACGTGACATGGCCATCTGGTCCTGAGCTGGTCAGTGGCAGAGCTGGGATCACTGTCAAGTGTTCCTATGTGCCCTGCTGCCTTCTCATGCTCCTGGTGAGGGGTTATCTAGGCTTTCTGGGTTGTCTGCTGGTTTGCACTACCATTCCAGGTTCCCTCCTTCAGTGTAAAAAACCTGGCTGTGTAACATTTCCATAAAACCGGTGTGACTTTTTAATCTTGGGCCAAATTGTCTCCCCAAAGCACTTGTCCTCATGGGCCCAGGTTCAGGCACTCTCCTTCCACTTGGAACTTATGTGCAGAATTTCAACCCTGCAGTAACATTTGGCTCCTTGAATTCACTCCACTCCAAGAGCATGTGTGATACTGACAGACCTCTCCCTCTTGTGCCCAGAAATCACACTAAAGAAGCAAGGACAGATGAAGCCACCACTGCCCTTGGTGGGGGAGGCCATCGAACAGAAGGGCATGAGAGCAGGGATATGACACATGAAGCCTATTGTCCCGGCCTCGGCAGCCCTGGGCACGGCAGCACCTGTCCTTCTGGGCTGCTACCGCTTGAGGCCTGTGGAGTGTGGACGCAGGGTGGGCACGTGGCCCTGGAGGCCGCCCCTGCCAGCAGCGGCCCTGGTGGGAACCGAAGCAGCAAAGGGCCTCGCCTGCTCTTGGTGCCATTCCTCATCTGTTTTGAGTAGCAAAGTACGGACTTTGGCAGTTGGACTCTTCTTGCAGATGGAGACCGGAGGGCTTTGGTGAGATGAGAGATGGACCAAATGAAGAGCCTTTCTTCAGAGTGACCCCCATCTGTAGGGAACGACGTGGATTTTGGCCGTGTCCTAGTTACCCCCAAATTGTCTCCCGGCTGGGATCTTAGAAAAGGCAGCGTCCTCACCGTACACATTCAGAGCAGAGAAAGGGGGAGGGGGTCACTCTGGGAAAATCTCACGGGCTTCGGGAAGATGCTGATTTTCTGCCGAGCGCCTGTAAAACGATAACCAGCCTGGGGAGGAGGACAGGGGACAAAAGCAGATAAAAGACGCAGACAAAGAGCGTCCACTGGGCTCCTCTGTCTTCTTTCAGGGAAAGACTAACTACGTGATTGTGGGGACCTAGAGTTAGGGCGAAGGGGACTGGAACATTCTCTGCTGATTTTCTTTCTTGTCCTTCTTCTATGGAGGGGTGTGTGGAGAAATAGTGGGGTGACGAGAAACTTGTTGAAGAGAGCCGTGCAAACAATGGCTGGTGGATGCCAAAGCTGGCAGTCAGTGCTTCTTAATGTTTGAATGGAAGTGGCTGGAGCTAGCTTTTTCTTTTTTTCTTTTTTTCTTTTTTCCACAGTCAGTGTTGCCAAGAAAACAAGGAGTAGCTGTTTTAAGCATTTACAAATGGTAATGTACCAACAGCTGGTCTCAGTCCAACGGAGCTATTGTAGGGGTATTAAAAAGACAGGCCAGAGTTGGAGATGTACTGCCAACCTCCCTTGCAGAGTTGGGGAACATTTTCCTTGGAAAAAAAAGGTCTTATATTCCTGCAGAGATCGACAGCACGGTTCTCCCGTGGAGTCAGTGCCTTGCTTGGCAGCGGAGGCCGCGTGGGCAGGCGAGCCAAATGCTTCGGCGACAGGGAAGCGTGGAGTCAGGGGGCTTGCGGCGGATTTATCGGCGCAGCCCTGCCGCCTCCCTGCCTGCCGCGCGGCGCGTGTGCGCGTGCGTGGGGACCCCACTGTCGCGCGTGTCTGGGTCCGCGCATCCTCTGACCACCCGCTCCGGAACGTGCGTGGCGGTGGCTAGACAAGTGTCCCCCTCCTGCTCTGAGTCTTGGTTCTCTCCTGTAAATGCATCGCTCTTTTCCTTTCCTCGTTACCCAGGCCACGGCGGGGGAGGAGAAAAATCTCATGAAAACCCAGTCCTCGCTACTCTCCTTCCACATCCTCTGCCCCTCGATGGCATAGAGAGGCACGCGAGGGAAGGGCAACCCACCGTTTCCCCGCTGCTTTTCATTTCAACCCCCAGTCTGGGGTGTTCTTCAGGGTTTTGTTCATTTCAGGAAATTGTAATACACAGAGCATGCTTCTTCGCTAAATGTAATTACCAAGCGGCCCTGTGTTTATGGATGAGGCATGGTGGAAAGTAATAGAAAATGATTATTTTTCGTTCTGAAGGCCTTCTTTATTAGTGGTGCGGTAGGGACGTCAGCTGCCTTCTCTGAATGGCAATGCAGTGTTTTGCTTTCCCCAGCAAGATAAACGATCTTATTTGTTGATGTTTGGTGCTTGAGATGACATTTATGTGAAATAAAAGGGACCAAATTAATAATAAAAAAAATGATTAGCCAGACACAAATGAAAAATGTACATCTCTCCCCACCCCAGTTAAGTTGTTTGTATTTACATGCTATTCACAAATAATGGCAAAATGCCCAATAGTTGGATGGCGAGGATTTTTTTTTTCTTTTACAATCATATGGCTTGATTCCGTTTTCCAGATCTTGTCTGATAGTTGCTATTTGAAATAAAAATGTTTGCAACCGTTTCCTCATTAATCCTTCCGTTGTAATACAACCTGCTGCAGAGAAACGGCAAAACAGATGCAACAATGAAAATTAAAAGGGATGGACACTTATCTTGGGCTATAAAACCTGCTAACCATGGAGGAACTAGAGAGGCTTTTGGACAGAAAATATGACAAATGATAGAAACAATCATCGGACCAAGAGTTTGCTATTTGGAAAACTCTGGTGGGACATTTCTCTGCTCGTAACGGCTGCAGGATCACTCCTGAGTTTAGTGTGCACCAGAGAGAGCGCTTTTCTGCTTTGCCTTGAGGCCTGTCTTCAATATTTGGTGCATCTACCCATCTGGTTTCTCACTGGGCTGGAATTTTCTCGACACAAGCAAGCACTTTGCAAAGAGTCTATGGACCTCATGTTCTGAGGGCTCTATATTTTGCTCGGAGATACTGCTTCCTGCCCTCCTGAGAATCAGAGATTCAGTTCAAAGCAGCATTGACTTTTGGTCTTTATCTTTGCAACTAAATACATTGTATACTGGGGAGGCGTAGGGTTTATAGCATGTGTTGGGATCATGATCTCACGTTGCTCAAACAACTTGGTAAAAAGGAAGAAGGAGGTTCAAATGTGCCTTTTTGGGGCATATGTGATACCGATCTGTATATCATTCTAGGTTTTTTTTTTTTTTCCTTATGGTTGTCTGACGGTATCTCACACAACTCCCGAATTCACCGTGATTTGGGGTCATAAATAGATTCAACCTTTTTGTATGTATTTATTGTGTATCACCTGTTTGCAGTCTGGGAGTAATAAAGAGAGACAGAGAGCAGCAGAAACATGGTCTTTGCCCTTGTACAGCTTGTAAACCTCTTGGCAGAGACTGGATTGGCACAATTAAATACACATAAAGACGAACAGCCAACCAGAGCCGTGCCCATGGGAGGTGATGAGTGGGATATGAGATGAGAATGTGGCTGGGGCAGGACGTTTATTTGGTGGAATCCCCGCACTCGGTGTTGAGAGCATGAGGCCGCTACTACTTGCTGATGGGCTGATCAGACCCTAACAAGTGAACTAAACAAGCGAAAGAGGTGGGAGCCTATGCGTACGGAATGTTTGTCCAATGTGTCGGACCTCTGGTGACTAGCCCCCGGCTTGGAGTGACACAATGGAATTACATTTTGGTTAGGATAGAGGTGCATTTCGGACCTGTCTAGTGGGTCTAGCAGAAGAAGACTAGTGGTAAAGAGGTTCTGCATCTCGATCAAGTCTTGGCTCTGCCACTAACTAGTCGAGCATCCTTGGCCTTAATCGTTTAGTGCCTCAGTTCTCAAATCTGTGAAAGGGGTAGAAGCACAGTGACTACTTTATAGTAACAATATGAGGACTAAGTGATAGAATACAGCACAGTGCCTGCATCAAGTGTGTGTCCAATAAAAGGTAGCATAAACAAAGAATTGTTCTTATCCTCTCTGTACGTTTGTTTTGTTTTCCTTTCTATTTTGTCTAAAATGCAGGGTCAAATGTGTGTTAATTGTTCTACTTAGGATCATCCCCTGACAGAGAAAATTCTTTATCTTTTCACTATAAAGGAGGTCCACTCCAAATGATGTAGCTGAAGGCATGAAGCTGGGCTGAATAACCTCTCATAGTCACTTCTAGGAATTTCGTTCTTGAATCTTTTGAATTGTTCTGCTTCAAAAGCCTTAGCAGGGCTTGGCCACAGGGAAGTATGCCTTTTGGGAGTGGGTAGGCAGGCAGAGGTTAATTTGGTACAGCCCCCAGTACAGACAAAAAGTCCCACTCGTGGTGCAGTTGGGAGTCGCTCTGTTGAGCAAGCGCATCTAGATTTCTGTAGCAGTTTCGTCAGAGAACCTCTCTCGGTGCTGCTGAAACTTGCCACTACCAGGTTGGTGGCCCCGCACATGCACAAGTGCTGAAGGGAATGAGCAGGGAAAGCAGGAGAAATAGTAGCTCAGTACCTGAAGCCCAGTCTGAAGTCGTGCAGGCTGGCAAAAAGTGGTGGCACAAGGACCGAGCTGGCACGGTGCAAGCAGAGATGGATCGGTGGGTGGTAGGAGGAGGGTCAGGGCTGGGGAGATGGCCCTTGTCAAGCTAAACCTTAGGGCAGCTCATAGGGGAGGGACCTGAGTGATGTCCTCATTCATCACTAACTTGAAAGTGAACATCAGCTGGTTACATCCAAATTACAGCCTCCCAAATGTTGAAGGCATTAACTAATGGACTCCTCAAGGGCAAAACCCACATCTTACGCATCTTTGTCTTTTATTTCAATGACACTTGCAGTCCCTGGCCCAGAGTAGGCTCTCGCTATCTGTTATTAGATGACCGACTATGTGAATACTGCACACGTGTAGAGGGCAAAGGAAAACTGCTTCTGCAAACTAACATTTTCTTGCCAAGTTTGGATGCAATATCGATATGTATAGTATTCACAGCTAGAGAGAAAATTCAGGAATTCTGATCTGGCTTTCGCTTCTTTGGTCAAGTGAATCATTTCTGGAGCAAGTTTCTTGCCTTAAGTGTGGATGTCAGTGCATGAAAGGGCTAGCCAGATCTTTCTTTTCCTTTCTGGGAAGGGAAAGATATGTGAAATTCAATGACATCTGCTGAAATTCAAACATATTTTTATTTATTCATGGCCATGATCAGGGCAGAACCTCTAATTTCAACCAATAATTAGACTTGACAATAGATGTGGAAATAAAACATTTTTGCTGAATTCACTTGTCATTCCTCCCTGCTGTAGCTGGTGTAACCCAGATGTCAGCTGTCCCCTTATTTTTCTCTTTGAGCTCCCCCTCTCTCAGTCCATTCATACCGATGCATTAGTGAGCCCTGTGGCATTTACTGAGGGTTTCATGGGGGAGGCAGAGACAGCCAACATTGCATACTTCATAGTCACCCATTAAATATCTCCTGAGATCCAAGAACAGTTTTCTAAAGGCATTTTCATTGCCATTCCACCAAGAAGCCCTTCTTCTTTCCCTCCCCACATACACAGAGCCATAGGTTTCAACCCTGCACCCTCTTGCCATTCCCAACTTCCAATTCTTCCCCTTCCTATTATACAGCCTTGTATTTCATTCTTGATTTAATGCCATCCTGCCTGCTGCTGTTCACGGCCAATTTAAAGACCTTCTGAGCCAAAAGGCTCACCAGCCTTTGCAACTTGACTAGCATTCCTTCTGGAAGGACTTGGATAATTGCCATTTTCTGCACTGATCGTGCAAGCGTTTGTTTATGTTTTTTGCTATTTGGTCCTGGGAATGAAGGTAAGAATTATGAGATGGCTGTATCTGCAGGAAGTCCTTGCTGGCCTTTACTGAGCTTTCAGGAGAGTGTCGGGACATGGGGAGTGAATGGGAGATGAGGAAGGATGGACAGAGCAGACTGCACTTACAGGAAGTTTGCTTGTGAGAGAGAGGAGAGATGTGGGTGGCATGAAGGGTCAAGAGAAGTTTGTTTAATAAAAGAGGAAGATACCAGTACATGTTCAAATGCTGATGGGAAGGAGGAAGTAGAGAGGGAGAGGTTGAGGATTAGCAGGGCATCCTCACGGATGCACGTCTCTGAGAAGGTGGGAGGGCACAGGGTCCAGAGCACTGGAGGAGGATTAGCTACAGCAGAGGGCAGATGTGATGGAGGAGAGAGGGCATAGGGTACGGGGCTGTGGACAGGTTGGTAGTGGGGCTGAGGGTGAAGGGGGTACAGATGAGGCTGGGTGAATGGTGACCTCACGATCGGCTATCTGAGTGCGGGTAGGGGCAGTTCTGTAGGTTACTGTAGCTATTTACCACGTGTGTTCCTGGAGCCCGCCTACAATCCTGGTCTGCAAGTTCCCTATGGACCAGCATCTTCTCAGTGGTCTGCTGGATCCAGCTCACACTGGTGCCAAGGAAGATTGTGAGCCAGTTGTTAAACCATTGGTAGCTTAAATCAGCCATGGTGAGAGAATGTGTACACTACAGAAATTGTCCAGGGCTGTACATCAGGGTCTTTTCTTCTCCCGGGAAAACGGATTGTTCAACATGTAGAAGCATACTGCGCTTTGAACCCTTTCTCCCCACCCCTTACTCTTTTGGGTGCATTGTTTGTCCTTATCTGCCCTGTCTGGCACTCCGCCTGCCACCACCCAGAGTGCACAGGATGGCATTGCCCTACTGTGCCTCAGCTTCCTCCTTGTCCCCGGGTCTCTGCAGCCTAGGAGGCCAGGTAGGAATGGGACACGTGTGGCGTGGAATATGCTTTCTGAGCGGCGTGGTGCCCGTCACTGTGGCAACGCCTGCACTGAGGGGTTCATGGTGCTCTGTTGTAGGAGATGCCCTTCTGTGGAGATGCGGCTGCTTTCTCTTCCCCTGGCAAGTCTGGCAAATTTTGGCTTTAATTGTTTATTTCTGAGCCTGCATGCTGGTGGAAGAGGGATTGCCCACTCCCTCCTACCTCCACAAAACGCACGCACAGAAGCAGGCAGTGCAGCTGCCCCTCTCGCTGAGGATGAGGGTGCCGGCAGAGCAGCGGCAGCTGGTAACTCATGAGCGTCGTGCCCGGTGGGGGCTTCCACAAGCGGCTCTGGTCTTCCCAGCTCTCTAGCAGAGTGCCACGCCTGTCTTCCCAACCCCTTCCCCTGCCATGGCTTCTCCCAGCTGCTCCTGCCCTGGCTGCCACTGGCCAATGACAAATGTTGGGGAATCTGGAACTTAGGACCGGAAATGTCAAGAGTTTGCCATCCAGGGAACATGATGAAGTGGAGAGAGCCTAGCTTTGGAGCCCGAAAGTCCTGGGGTTGAGTTTGGGCCCTGGGAGGTCTCCCAGTGACCTTGGGTAGCCTCAGAGTACTCCTCTGGGAAGGATTTAATGTGATCATGTTTGTAAAGGGTCTGGCATGTGGTGGGACTTCAAAAAGTGTTGGTCAAAAGGACAATGTGGGACTAGGGAAGAATAATTATGGATTCAATATCTCCCTCCTCTAGGAAGCCTCCCTGCACTGCTGTTCTCCTCCTCTGGTCACTAGTCATGGACACTTCTGGTGATATCCCATGTCTTTATGCTTCCATCACATGCTGACACTCATATGAGGATGAATACATTTTATGGTGCAAAAACCTGGGCTGGGGGGCAAGGTGGCGAGCAAAAGTTCACAGCCGCCATGTGCTGCTGAATGTTTAACAGCCAGCTTCCTTGGGGTGGGGAGAATCCCTGATTTGTAGCCTTTGCCGATTTCTGTAGCGTACGCACTCTCTCCTCATGGTTGTTTCTAAGCTGCCAATGGTTTAACAACTGGCTTGCAATCTTCCTAAAGATTTAACAATTGGCACCAGCATGAGCTGGATCCAGCAGACCACTGAGAAGATACTGGTCCACAGGGAGCTTGCAGACCAGGATTGTAGGTGGGACTCCAGGAGCACACGTGGTAAATTGGAACAACAACCAACAGCAAAGCATTTAAGAGTAGTTATAAAGCAGCGCAAGGCAGTGCAAAGAAACCATTTACATCTGAGGGTATTCCATCAAAGGAAGGATCAGAGTTGAGTCAGGGCTGGCGTTCCCGATGAGAAAGGCTTTGATGGAGGGAAGGTAGATCCCTCAGAGTAGGCAAATGGCAACGGTAAAAGCTCAAAGAAGGAAGCTAGAGAGTCAGACTCAGGGGTGAGACAGGAAGAGCCCCGAGAAAGACATATGGTGAGTTGGTGGCTTAGACCTTGGGCTCTGTGGTCTGAGAAGGGCGGTTTTGAATCTTGGTTCCACCACTAACATAGGAGGCTTCACGACCATAGAAAGATAAATGGAGCTAAAATGGAGATGCCATCTACCTTTTAGTGACGTTGTGAGGGTTAAATGAGACAACACAAGTAAAATATTGGCACAGTGCCTGGGGTTGGTGAGGGCTCAATAGATGTTAGCCATTATGATTGCTTTTGTCCTCTTTCTTCATTACCCAGTGTCCCGAGAACGGAAATCTTTTTCTCCATGCCCAGCACAGGGTGTGGCCCATGCTGGGGCCCACCTCGAGTACTCTGACTGATGGCACGCCTCTGGGCCAAGGCTGGACAGCAGGGCACTTGTGGATTGTTTTCTCTCCGGGCCCTTCCTGGCTTTGGTGTCATGGGGCAGCTTTGAGAAGCTTTAGGGTCACCACCTTCTTCTTTGTGGAGGGGCCTGTTGTCTGGAGAGTTCCAGAAGACTGCTGCTCCCCAGGCCTTGTCCTGTCTGCTCGTTCTCCACTCTGGGCAGTAGCATCAGGAAGGTGCTGTCATAGGGGGATCCCTGGGCTTGTTCCGTACATGTTTATGGAGCACCTGGGCCTGGCACTGTGCTCGTCACTGGGAAGCAAGATGAGTAAGACGGAGACCTGCCCTCAAGGCCTCAGCTGACGGTAGGGGTGGGGACACTCAGTTAGGAGCATTTACGTGCCGAGATTGAGGGGGGCATCTGCACCATGGTAGACTTGCGCAATGGTTCCACCTCAGCCTGGACAACAGGCCTGTTCATGCCGTTCGCCAGAGTCTCCAGAAACCCTAGAGACTTCCACAAAGTTCTTTCAAAATTCTCAAAACCCAAATCCTTTAAAGCAAATCAATGTAAACTCTGTCTTCATCTTTTCGGAAAGGGGCGCTCACGGTGTTCCGTATATCAGGTAAAGATGCTGGTGCTGTGAAATGGTGGAGAATTGCCGTGGTGCAGCAGTCCCCCTCCCCCGCTCAACCTCCCCCCCAGCCGTGGAATATTCTGCTATGTGTGGGCCCCTGGGCAGCCCATCACGCTGATGATCTAACTCTGACATCAGTTAGCATTTGGCAGAAGGATATACCCCTACTCTTTCTCCTCCTTTTTTCCCCTTTTCACGTTTTTGTGAAAATGTGCTGCTACTCCCCTTAATCTTCTTCTTTTTAAAAAATGCTTCTCTCTTCAAACCTTCAAAGGTCTCATATATGCACCCTTCAATCCCCAGGGGGTTCTAGAATTGAAGAAATTCCTCCTTCTCAGTTAAAGTTTTTGGCACTGCTTTTCAGCCTGTAGAACAAAGTATTGCTTCCAACTGACCCCCATTCCACTGAGAAGGATGGTCTGTCAGCACCAAAAGTGCCGCTGGAGAGGCAGGGAATCTGAGGTGTCAGGGGTGCTGAGGCCAGCTCAGGAGTCGGGAACACACACACACACACACACACACACACACACACACACACACACACATGAGTTAGGGGCAGTCACAATCCAGGTAGGCCAGCAGATGACCTGAAATTCTGGAGGCCAAGGCAGAAAGGTAGAGAAGAAGGCAGAAAGGCGTTTAAGAACCAAATAGGGGGACCTTCAAGATGGCAGAGGAGTAGGATGTAGAGATCACCTTCCTCCCCACAAATACATCAAAAACACATCTACATGTGGAACAACTCCTACAGAACACCTACTGAACGCTGGCAGAAGACCTCAGACCTCCCAAAAGGCAAGAAACTCCCCACGTACCTGGGTAGGGCAAAAGAAAAAAGAAAAAACAGAGACAAAAGAATAGGGACGGGACCTGCACCTCTGGGAGGGAGCTGTGAAGGGGGAAAAGTTTCCACACACTAGGAGGGCCCTTCACTGGTGGAGACGGGGCAGGGGTGTGGTGGGGGAAAGCTTCGGAGCCATGGAGGAGAGCGCAGCAACAGGGGTGCGGAGGGTAAAGTGGAGAGATTCCCACACAGAGAATCGGTGCCGACCAGCACTCACCAGCCCGAGAGGCTTGTCTGCTCACCCACTGGGGTGGGCGGGGGTTGGAAGCAGAGGCTCGAGCTTTGGAGGTCAGATCCCAGGGAGAGGACTGGGGTTGGCTGCATGAACACAGCCTGAAGGGGGCTAGTGCATCACAGCTAGCCGGGAGGGAGTCTGGGAAAAAGTCTGGACCTGCCAGAGAGGCAAGAGATCATTGTTTCTGGGTGTGCGAGGAGAGGGGATTCAGAGCACCACCTAAACAAGCTCCAGAGACGGGCATGAGCCGCAGCTATCAACACGGACACCAGAGATGGGCATGAGATACTAAGGCTGCTGCTGCCGCCACCAAGAAGCCTGTGTGTGAGCACAGGTCACTATCCACACCTCCCCTCCCGGGAGCCTGTGCAGCCCGCCACTGCCAGGGTCCCGGGATCCAGGGACAACTTCCCCGGGAGAACACATGGTGTGCCTCAGGCTGTTGCAATATCATGTTGGCCTCTGCTGCCACAGGCTCGCCCCACGTTCTGTACCCCTCCCTCCTCCTGGCCTGAGTAAGCCAGAGCCCCTGAATCAGCCACTACTTTAACCCCCTCCTGTCTGGGTAAGGAACAGATGCCTTCAGGTGATCTACATGCAGAGGTGGGGCCACTTCCAAAGCTGAACCCCAGGAGCTGTGCGAACAAAGAAGAGGAAGGGAAATCTCTCCCAGCAGCCTCAGGAGCAGTGGACACAATCAACTTGATGTACCCTGTATCTGTGGAATACCTGAACGAATCATCCCAAATTGAGGCTGTGGACTGTGGGAGCAACTGTAGACTTGGGGTTTGCTTTCTGCATCTAATTTGTTTCTGGTTTTATGTTTATCTTAGTTTAGTATTTAGAGCCTATTATCATTGGTACGTTTGTTTATTGATTTGGTTGCTCTCTTCCTTTTCCTATTTTTCCTTTTTCTCTTTTTGTGAGTGTGTATGAGTATGCTTCTTTGTGTGATTTCGTCTGTATGCTTTTCTTTTACCATTTGTCTTAGGGTTCTCTCTGTCCATTTTTTTTTTTTATAGTTTTTAGCACTTCTTATCATTGATGGATTTGTTTTTTTGGTTTGGTTGCTTCTCTTCTCTCTTTCTTTTTTTATTACTTTTTTATTTTTAATATGTATTTTTTTATTTTAATAACTCTTTTCTTTCTTCCTCTATTTCTTTCTCTTTCTCTCTTTCTTTCTGCCTTCCCTCCGTCCTTCCTTTCTTCTTTCCTTCCTTCCTTCCTTCCTTCCTTCCTTTCTTTCTTTCTTTCTTTCTTTCTTTCTTTCTTTCTTTCTTTCTTTCTTTCTTTCTTTCTTTCTTTCTTTCTTTCTCTCTTTCTTTCTCTTTCCTTCTCTCTCTTCTTCCTTCTCCATTTTCTTCTGAGCCACGTGCCTGACAGGATCTTGGTGCTCTGGTGGGGTGTCAGGCCTGAGGCTCTGAGGTGGGAGAGCTGAGTTCTGGACATTGGTCCACCAGAGACCTCTCAGCTCCACGTAATATCAAACAATAAAAGGTCTCCCAGAGACCTCCACCTCAACGTTAAGACCCAGCTCCACTCAACGACCAGCAAGCTACAGTACTGGACACCCTATGCCAAACAACTAGCAAGACAGGAAAACAACCCCATTAGCAGAGAGGCTACCTAAAATCATAAGTTCACAGACAGCCCAAAACACACAACAAGACACAGTCTTGCCCAACAGAAAGACAAGATCCAGCCTTATCCAGCAGAACACAGGCACCAGTCCCCTCCACCAGAAGCCTACACAACCCACTGAACCAAACTTAGCACTGGGGGCAGACACCAAAGACAAAGGAACTATGAACCTGTGGCCTGCAAAAGAGAGACCCCAAACACAGTAAGTTAAGCAAAATTAGAAGACAGAGAAATACGCAGCAGATGAAGGAGCAGGGTAAAAACCCACCAGACCAAACAAATGAAGAGGAAATAGGCAGTGTACCTGAAAAAGAATTCAGAGTAATGATAGTAAAGATGATCCAAAATCTTGGAAATAGAATGGAGAAAATACAAGAAACATTTAACAAGGACCTAGAAGAACTAAAGAGCAAACAAACAATGATGAACAAAACAATAAATGAAATAAAAATTCTCTAGAAGGAATCAGTAGCAGAATAACTGAGGCAGAAAATGGTTAAGTGACCTGGAAAATAAAACAGTGGAAATAACTACCACAGAGCAGAATAAAGAAAAAAGAATGAAAAGAATTGAGGACAGTCTCAGAGACCTCTGGGACAATATTAAACACACCAACATTCGAATTATAGGGATCCCAGAAGAAGAAGAGAAAAAAAAAGGGACAGGGAAAATATTTGAAGAGATTATAGTTGAAAACTTCCCTAATATGGGAAAGGAAATAGTCAATCAAGTCCAGGAAGTGCAGAGAGTACCATACAGGATAAATCCAAGGAGAAACATGCCAAGACACATATTAATCAAACTATCAAAAATTAAACACAAAGAAAATATATTAAGAGCAGAAAGGGAAAAGCAACAAATAACATACAAGGGAATCCCCATAAGGTTAACAGACGATCTTTCAGCAGAAACTCTGCAAGCCAGAAGGGAGTGGCAAGGCATATTTAAAGTGATGAAAGGGAAAAACCTACAACCAAGATTACTCTACCCAGCAAGGATCTCATTCAAATTCGATGGAGAAATTAAAACCTTTACAGACAAGCAAAAGCTATGAGAATTCACCACCACCAAACCAGCTTTATAACAAATGCTAAAGGAACTTATCTAGGCAGGAAACATAAGAGAAGGAAAAGACCTACAATAATAAACCCCAAACAATTAAGAAAATGGTAATAGGAACATACATATCGATAACTACCTTAAATGTAAATGGATTAAATGCTCCAACCAAAAGACATAGACTGGCTGAATGGATACAAAAACAAGACCCATATATACGCTGTCTACAAGAGACCCACTTCAGACCTAGGGACACATACAGACCAAAAGTAAGGGGATGGAAATAGATATTCCATGCAAATGGAAATCAAAAGAAAGCTGGAGTAGCAATTCTCGTATCAGACAAAATAGACTTTAATATAAAGACAATTACAAGAGACAAAGAAGGACACTACATAATGATCAAGGGATCAATCCAAGAAGAAGTTATAACAATTGTAAATATGTATGCACCCAACATAGTAGCACATCAATACATAAGGCAAATGCTAACAGCCATAAAAGGGGAAATCGACAGTAACACAATCATAGTAGGGGACTTTAACAACCCACTTTCACCAATGGACAGATCATCCAAAATGAAAATAAATAAGGAAACACAAGCTTTAAATGACACCTGAAACAAGACGGACATAACTGATATTTATAGGATATTCCATCCAAAAACAACAGAATACACTTCTCAAGTGCTCATGAAACATTCTCCAGGATAGATCATATCTTGGGTCACAAGTCAAGCCTTGATAAAGTTAAGAAAATTGAAATCGTATCAAGTATCTTTTCCAACCACCATGCTGTGAGACTAGATATCAATTACAAGAAAAAAAACTATAAAAAATACAACTACATGGAGGCTAAACAATACGCTACTAAATAACCAAGAGATCACTGAAGAAATCAAAGAGGAAATCAAAAAAATACCTAGAAACAAATGACAATGAAAACATGACAACTCAAAACATATGGGATGCAGCAAAAGCAGTTCTAAGAGGGAAGTTTATAGCAATACAATCCTACCTCAAGAACAAGAAACATCTCAAACAACCAAACATTACACCTAAAGCAAGTAGAGAAAGAAGAACAAAAATACCCCAAAGTTAGCAGAAAGAAAGAAATCATAAATTTCAGATCAGAAATAAATGAAAAAGAAATGAAGGAAATGATAGCTAAGATCATAAAACTAAAAGCTGGTTCTTTAAGAAGATAAACAAAATTGATAAACTATTAGCCAGACTTATTAAGAAAGAAAGGGAGAAGACTCAAATCAATAGAATTAGAAATGAAAAAGAAGTAACAACTGACACTGCAGAAATAACAAGGAACATGAGAGATTACTACAAGCAACTCTATGCCAATAAAATGAACAACCTGGAAGAAATGGACAAATTCCTAGAAAAGCACAACCTTCTGAGACTGAACAAGGAAGAAATAGGAAATATAAACAGACCAATCACAAGCACTGAAATTGAAACTGTGATTAAAAATCTTCCAACAAACAAAAGCCCAGGATTAGATGGATTCTCAGGCGAATTCTATCAAACTTTTAGAGAAGAGTTAACACCTGTCCTTCTCAAACTCTTCCAAAATATAGCAGAGGGAGGAACACTCCCAGCCTCATTCTATGAGGCCACCATCACCCTGATACTAAAACCAGACAAAGATGTCACAGAAAAAGAAAACTACAGGCCAATATCACTGATGAACATAGATGCAAAAATCCTCAACAAAATACTAGCAAACAGAATCCAACAACACATTAAAGGATCATATATCATGATCAAGTGGGGTTTATCCCAGGAATGCAAGAATTCCTCAGTATACGCTAATCAATCAATGTGATAAACCATATTAACAAATTGAAGAAGAAAAATCATATGATCATCTCAAAAGATGCAGAAAAAGCTTTCAACAAAATTTAACACCGATTTATGATAAAAACCCTCCAGAAAGTAGGCATAGAGGGAACTTACCTCAACATAATAAAGGCCATATATGACAAACCAACAGCCAATACTGTTCTCAATGGTGAAAAACTGAAACCATTTCCACTAAGATCAGGAACAAGACAAGGTTGTCCCCTCTCACCCCTGTTATTCAAAATAGTTTTGGAAGTTTTAACCACAACAATCAGAGAAGAAAAAGAAATAAAAGGAATCCAAATTGGAAAAGAAGTAAAACTGTCAGTGTTTGCAGATGGCATGATACTATACATAGAGAATCCTAAAGATGCTACCAGAAAACTACTAGAGCTAATCAATGAATTTGGTAAAGTAGCAGGATAAAAAATTAATGCACAGAAATCTCTCACATTCCTATATACTAATGATGAAAACTCTGAAAGAGAAATTAAGGAAACACTCCCATTTACCACTACAAAAAAAGAACAAAATACCTAGGATTAAACCTACCTAAGGAGACAAAAGACCTGTATGCAGAAACTATAAGACATTGATGAAAGAAATGAAATATGATACAAACAGATGGAGAGATATACCATGTTCTTGTATTGGAAGAATCAATATTGTGAAAATGACTACACTACACAAAGCAATCTACAGATTCTATGCAATCCTTATCAAACTACCAATGGCATTTTCACAGAACAAGAACCAAAAATTTTACAGTTTGTATGGAAACACAAAAGACCCTGAATAGCCAAAGCAATCTTGAGAAAGAAAAACGGAGCTGGAGGAATCAGGCTCCCAGACTTCAGACTATACTACAAAGCTACAGTAATCAAGACAGTATGGTACTGGCACAAAAACAGAAATATAGATCAATGGAACAGGATAGAAAGCCCAGAGATAAACTCACACACATATGGTCACCTTATCTTTGACAATGGAGGCAGGAATATATAATGGAGAAAAAACACCCTCTTCAATAAGTGGTGCTGGGAAAACCGGACAGCTACATGTAAAAGAATGAAATTTGAAACTTCCTAACACTATGCACAAAAATAAACTCTAAATGGATTAGAGACCTAAATGTAAGGCCAGATGCTATCAAACTCTTAGAGGAAAACATAGGCAGAACATTCTATGACATAAATCACAGCAAGATCCTTTTTGACCCACCTCCTAGAGAAATGGAAATAAAAACAAAAATAAACAAGTGGGACCTAATGAAACTTCAAAGCTTTTGCACAGCAAAGGAAACCATAAACAAGATGAAAAGACAACCCTCAGAATGGGAGAAAATATTTGCAAAGGAATCAACGGACAAAGGATTAATCTCCAAAATTTACAAGCAGCTCATGCAGCTCAATATTATGAAAACAAACAACCCGATCCAAAATGGGCAGAAGACCTAAATAGACATTTTTCCAAAGAAGATGTACAGATTGCCAACAAACGCGTGAAAGGATGCTCAACATCACTAATCATTAGAGAAATGTAAATCAAAACTCTAATGAGGTATCACTCACACTGGTCAGAATGGCCATCGTCAAAAAATCAACAAACAATAAATGCTGGAGAGGGTGTGGAGAAAAGGGAACACTCCTGCACTGTTGATGGGAATGTAAATTGATACAGCCACTATGGAGAACAGTCTGGAGGTTCCTTAAAAATCTAAACATAGAACTACCATATGACCTAGCAATCCCACTACTGGGCATATACCCAGAGAAAACCATAATTCAAAAAGAGTCATGTACCACAATGTTCATTGCAGCTGTATTTACAATAGCCAGGACATGGAAGCAACCTAAGTGTCCATCAACAGATGAATGGATAAAGATGGGCACAAATATACAATGGAATATTACTCAGCCATAAAAAGAAACGAAATTGAGTTATTTGTAGTGCGGTGGATGGACCTAGGTTCTGTCATGCAGAGTGAAGTAAGTCAGAAAGAGGAAAACAAATACGGTGTGCTAACACATATATATGGAATCTAAAAAAATAAAAAAGGTTCTGAAGAACCTAAGGACAGGACAGGAATAAAGACGCAGATGTAGAGAATGGACTTGAGGACACGGGGAGGGGGAAGGGTAAGCTGGGATGAAGTGAGAGAGTGGCATGGACATGTATACACTACCAAATGTAAAATAGATAGCTAGTGGGAAGCAGCCGCATAGCACAGGGAGATCAGCTCGGTGCTTTGTGACCACCTAGAGGGGTGGGATAATGAGGGTGGGAGGGAGACGGAAGAGAGAGGGGATATGGGGATATATGTATATGTATAGCTGATTCACTTTGTGATACAGCAGAAACTACCACACCATTGTAAAGCAATTATACTCCAATAAAGATGTTAAAAAAAAAAAAAACCAAATGGACTCAAGCTTCAAAGAGCTGGAGCTGGGCAGGGTGATTACTAATAAGTAATGAGAAGTGAAATGGGCAGGGCCAGGGGAAGGAGAGGACCCGATGCGAAGACATGCTTTGGGAACAATTTCATACCAGTTCAGCTGCTTTCGCAACAGACGTTCTTCTGCTTTTCCTGCTGGAGAGAATCTGCTCAAAGCCACAGGGAAAAAAGAACATGGGCTGCATTAGGACAGAGGGGACATTTGGTTGGAACACAGCGGCAAAACCCGACAAGCGCTTCTGACTTTTATTTCTGACTCACTTTTCTGGTCAGTGGGTGACTGGACAGTTTTTGCAGGGACCCACTGTGCTTTAAACAGAAATATGGTACCACCTGTCATGTGCTGGTGAGGACATGTACCTGTGTTTTCATTTGTGGGAATGAGTTTGCTGAACCACTCAACTTCCTCCTCAGCTGGGTTGTGGCCCAAGATGTCTGTTTGTGACACTGGATTCAAAGGACTTTTTATTTATTTATTGGGCTGTTGGACTTTGAAATTTGGGTAATTGTTCATGTTTTATTTTTTTTCCTTGGCAATTCAGAACCAATTTGCAGTCCTATTAGGGCACCATTTTATTTGTAATCCACCCTTGGCTTCATGCTAATTTTTCCCTTTTATTTTCTTCACCCTAATTTCCTCACTCGTTTTTCTCAATGTATCTATGTATGTAAGCCACCTTAATTCTTTCAGAAATTAGTCTTAGAGTTAATTAAGTGAACCCTATAATATTTTGCTTCTATATTGAATAAACATATATCAAAAGTCCATAGGATGGATCATGAATCAATGCTTAAAAATCTCAACAAACAATATTGGGCCCTTAAGGGCTATTATATTAAAGAAAAGACAAGTGCCTGCCCTCAAAGAGACTCTAATCCCACGTCACAGACAAAACAGATAGATCTGAGTTAACAGAACTGTTTAGCCACAAAATTAAAGAGGCACTATGAATGGAAAGCTTCCACTTGGTCCTTCATCCCTTCAAGAAACATGACCGAGTACCTACAACACCCAAGGCACTGGGTTATTTCCGGTGGTAAAGCTGTTGGTCCTGGTAGACAGCGTGGTAGACATCTGGTAGACATCTCAGTCATGGTGAGGGTGAGGGCTGGGCTGGCTTTCTGGAGGAGGTAACTTGTGAGAGTGTGCCAGCAGGACGAAGTAGAGTTGAGCCTACTTCGTGAGGGCCAGTGGGTACATGAGGCGGCCAACCCTCACCTACCCATTGCCATAGAAGCCCAGCTATGAATGGCACGTAGATCCCCATCACTGTTGGGAAGAGGGGACCCAGGGTGGACCGAGATGGCAGATGGCTTAGGGTGGCATGCTGTTTTCAGGTCCCTCTACCTTTGTTGCCGGTGCCATTTGAAGCTGCTGGTTACTGTTTTTAGCTTGGCTGTCCATGAGCTTGAGGAGACAGCTTTTGTAGTCACTCAGGAATGCAGGGTATTTTTAGCAAAGAGATTCTACTTCAGGCATGTGCATTGTGTTCTTCCAATTACAGGCATGGCAGAGGAGGGCTAGGCTCTGAAAACTTGGGGGATCAGCTGGATTTATTCATAGAAAAAAAGAGGTGGGGAGGGGATATATAACCGGGACCCTCTGTTGGATCTCTCATGGGATTAAAAAAATCTTTTCTCCTCATTCCTCTTCAGAAGTTGCTGCCCAGGTGAAATGAAGGTAGATTCCAAGAAGGAAGGGAGAGTGGGTCGAAGAACTACCAAAGGAACTCAGGAGCCATGGAACCGCATTTATTAGGCTGGACCATAAGAGAACAGGTGGTAGTGAAATGAAAACTCATTGAAACCTTTCTCTTGTGCTTGAAATCAATTTGTAGTGATTAATTTTTTTGATTAATTCACAAGAAAGAATGAATGTTTGCCCAGATATTTATTCATTCATACTATAGCAACATACAACTTTCAGTCTGGGAGATGTATGAATCATCTAGCTTAATCCATTCCCTTACTTCTCTTCCCTGCCCGACAGCCCCCTCTCTGCTCCTTTCAGAGACAAGAAAACTGAAGCCCAGAGAAGTTAAGTGACTTGTCCAAGGTCACACAAATTAGTAGCAACATGGGACTGGAAACCAGATGTTCTGACACCAAATTCCCTATTCTATATTGTTTCTACATTGTCTACGTTTATTATATTGTTGGAAACATCTATGTTTCCTACCTTTTGTTCTTATTTTAATGAACAAATTAAAATGAGAACTTAAAAGACTGCCTGAGATAGGGGTGGGCAGGGGCCATGCTTAGAGTCTTGGAACTATGAGAATGTTTTTTCTTCCTTCTTGGCTACCTTTTTTGGTTTCTTTCTGCTGAATGTAGCTCCATTTGTTGAGTACCTGCTACAGAGACGGCTCTGTGCTGGGTCCATCCACATGGATAATTTTGCAAACTCAATAGCCTTCAATGAAAGCGTCAGACCCATCTTTTCAAATCTGAAGACTGAGATGCAGAGGGGTGAAGTGGTTTGCTTAAGATCAAATACCAGCAAGTGACAGAGCCAGAATGAAAAGCCAGGTCTGTCTGCCATAAAGACCAGTGCTCTTTCCACTGACACCCAGATGTTTTCAGAATACCTTAGGAGCTGTGTTCTGTGTCTCGGGCACAATGGTGGACCCTCTGATCAGTGGCATGTGCTATGTTCACTTGCAATGTGGATTTTCAGGGAAATGTAGGAGGAGACGCCGTCTGTTCCCTCACACTCTTAAATCACTAATGAATAAGATGTCTCCTTTTGTCCTCAGAACTATCTCTAGATTAAGCACAGACAGTTAGGCCACCTCCTTTCTTGGACTCTCAGCTTTGCTTTAGAGCTGCTATCAATACTTGTGTGGCAGGGCTCTTACCTTTGTTCCAGAACTCTGTATATGTTTTGTCTCCTGAATGGATTTTCACAAAATACAGTTTAGTATAAATGAATAAGTGTTTATTGAATGCCTCCCAAGGAACTAGGAGCTGGGTCACAGAGGTGATTCTGTACTTTGGATCTCATGACAGGACCCGGCCCCGAGCCACTCATTTATTCTTTTAACAAGTACAGGGCCAGGCAGCCTCGAGGTGTGAATAGTCTAATAGGGGAGGGAGACAAGTACACAGGTTAACCCAAATGTCCCAGACACCTCCAACTCTGTTGGTCAAGGGTGCTCACCCTGACATTGGCTGCTCAGCAGAACCCAGCCCCACCTGCAATCTGTTGGTGTCTCCAAGTCTCCAGGAGAGAGCTCACTACCTCTCCTTGACCTCCATAAGAAACTGGCTTCCCATTAGGCTGTGTTCCCAATTCTTGACTTACCATTACACAAAGATTTCAACATCCCATCTGGAATACTGAGGACACCAAAGGTCTTAAAAGGATATGAAGAAATAATGAGCACTGAGAATCTAATTTTTCTCAGGCAGTGAGATTCCCAGGTTGGACAGGAGGAGAAAAACCATAAACTCCATGAGTTAAGAGACTTATCTGTCTTGTTCATCTTTGTATCCCCAGCTCCTACCATGGTATGTGGCAAATACACCTGATACTGAATGAACAAGAGGATGCATGAGAATGGATTTATTAAATGATTTCTTCCCTATAAACTCATAGGGAGATCTGTAACAGTCTGAAGAGTTGAAAATTGACACGTTAGTATAGAATAGAATGGGGTGCGTATATCTTTTTGAACTAGTGTTTTTGGTTTTTTTTGGATATATACCCAGGAGCATGCAATGTTCATAGCAGCATTATTTACAATTGCCAAGATATGGAAACAATCTAGGAGTTCATCAACAGATGAATGGATAAAGAAGATGTGGAGTATGTGTGTATATATATATATCTATATACACACAATGCAGTATTACTCGGCCATAAAAAAGAACGAAATAATGCCATTTGAAGCAACATGGATGGACTTAGAGATTATCATACTAAGTGAAGTAAGTCAGAAAGAGCAAGACAAGTACCATATGATATCACTTATATGTGAAGTCTAAAAAAATACAGGAAACTAGGAGCAGACTCACAGATCTAGAGAACAAACTAGTAGTTACCAGTGGGGAGTGGGGAGGGGCAATAGAGAGGTGGTGGAGTTAGAGGTACAAAGTATTGGGTGTAAGGCAAGCTACAGGGATGTATTGTACAACATGGGAAATATAGCCAATATTTTATAATAACTGTAACTGGAGTGTAAACTTTAAAAATAGTATAAAATAAAAAATTAAAAACAAATTAAAAAAAAGAAAAGAATAGAATGGGCTTGGGATCATTCTGCCTTGAGAACAGGTTATGGAGCAATTAAATAAACATATTTTTTTTTTTTTTTTTTTTGTGGTACACGGGCCTCTCACTGTTGTGACCTCTCCCGTTGCGGAGCACAGGCTCCGGACGCGCAGGCTCAGCGGCCATGGCTCACGGGCCCAGCCGCTCCGCGGCATGTGGGATCCTCCCGGACCGGGGCATGAACCCGTATCCCCTGCATCGGCAGGCGGACTCTCAACCACTGCGCCACCAGGGAAGCCCTAATAAACATATTTTTAAAAATTAAAAATATGATTTTTAAAGAAATGCTGGATGTCATTTGTTCCTCCAGCTCCACTGTCACCTTTTCCAACTTTGCTCTCTGCTGGGAGAGGCTGGACTTTAGGCCTCCTTAATGACTCCCTTGTCTTCTGGCTTCTCCCTGGGGGTCCTGGTAGGAGGCAAAGTGAGTGCAGAGGGTGAGATCTGGGCATTTTCCCCACTGGCTCTCTCCCTGAGTGGTGCCCCTGAGCTGTCTGTATCTATGACTCTTCTTTCCTTTTGTAACCACTTTCCCCTGTCTCTTGAGACCCCTCTGTTACTAGCCCTGGGTATCACCCCTTGTGATTTCCTTGTACCTTGCCCACACTTTTGAAATAGTTCCTATATTAGACCATCTTCAAATTATCCTAATTCAAGTGTGCCATCTGTTTCCTGGTTGCAACTGGATAAAATAGGTGCAGGTCCTCATGTCTTGAAAACCTGTTTAAGGTTTCTCCCGGTTTCTCCATCTCCTTCGTGTTTTAATAGTTTCTTCCACCAAATATGTCAGTCAAGATGGAGAGGCTAGTTTATTTTTATGGATAAATACACACTAATCTGGGAAAAAAGGCACTGTTATGTCATCCAGACACATACCATCACACACAAAATGACTTAATTTGGTAACAGCCCATGTAGGGGGCAGCTTGCTCTTCATCTCAAGAGAAAGCGAACCTGGAAGTGAGAGGTCCCTTTATTGTCTCCCGACTGGACTTCTCTGTCTTATTTTGGCTTCCCGCAAAGCAGAGCTTGAGACAAGGATTTGGGTGTCTTTGGCTTATGGTGGGAGGACCCTCAGAAGAAAGAAGGAAGCAGGGTACCACCGAGAAAGTGCAAAGCAAGGATGTGTTCCCAGCTGAAATCTGGCCTCAGCCTGATCCCCAGGGAGCTCTGGAGCATAAAGTGTACCACAGAGCTGGGCCCACTTTGAGGCAAAGGTGTTGCCTTTGTACCCCTGTGTCCATCAGTTATTGGCTGTGGGCTGACTCTGGGGAAGGGCTGTCATCTGGGGTCAGGTGGCTGCTATTCTGCTGAAGCCAATTCTTTGAAGAAGGGGGCAGCTGTGGGCCAATATTCACAGCAGCTGTGGGGCGTGGGAGCACCGGCCTGGCAAAGAGCACCTGGGCGGGGCCCCATAGTGTGGACTAACCCCCTTAGCCTTGTTCAGTGAGTACAGAACTACCATTGCTTTAACTTCACTGGTCAACACATACTTTTATCCTCTCCCTCCTCTCTCCCTCTCTCCTCCCCCCCCCTCCTTTTATTGTTTTTTAATAAATGTTTAGTGAGCTCCTGCTATGTAAGGACCAATGGGATATCCGAGAGAGATGAAAAACATGGCTGCCTCTTGGAGGCTCTTCCTGTCTCATTGGGATGACGTGACCTGCCATACTAGGCAATGTGTGAAGCCATATTTAATTGCATGTTCACTCGTGTGGCTGAGAGAACGAGTACCCCAGGAGCTGAGAGAAAGCAGCAATCAGTAAGGACTGAGATCATCATAGCGGATTTAAAGGTGAAATCAGTTTTGAAGTAATTGGTGCCAAAAATGGCACCCAGAATCTCCATCCCCCCTCCCTGGGCTCTTCCTTCTCAAGCGATACTGATGGAAAACAAATGCTGTGTTCAGTTCACATCCCTATTTAATTCGATTCCTTTTAGGCCACACAAAGTTTCTGTTTCAACAAAAGCCTCCATAGTGGCAGCTCTGCAGATACCTTCTTGTTCTGCTCCAAAGCAATGGGGCGGGGACAGATCGTGGTAGAGTGCGGTGGAGACTGTGGCCACCCTGCCCGAAAGACACAAATGCGGCCTTTCAAGGCCGGGGCTGTAACTTAATCTCTCTTTCAGTTCTATTTGGGGGATGAAACCCGGTGGAAAAGCGAGGGGGGGAGGATATTGTGGCAGTTTTGACCTATTCAGGGAGTGTGGAAAAAGGAGTCTTTCTTCACCTGGGAAACAAATGTGCAGTTAAAAAAAATTAAAGTATAGTAGTTGTACCATATTACATAAGTTATAGGTATATAATATAGTGATTCACGTTTTAAAGGTTACACTCCATCTATAGTTATTATAAAATATTGGCTATATTCTCCATGTTGTACAACATATCCTGTAGTTTATTTTATACCTAACAGTTTGTACCTCTTAATCCCCTACCCCATACTGCCCCTCCTCCCTTCCCTCTCCCCCTTGGTAACCATTATTTGTTCTCTCTATCTGTGAGTCTGCTTCTTTTTTGTTGTATTCACTACTTTACTGTATTTTTTAGATTCCACATGTAAGTGATATCATACAATATTTAATAAATGTGCACTTTTGATGCTACCCATGTTTGTCTCTGTCCGTCTCTCCATTTAGGGCCTCTGCTTTGGGCCCTAGACCTCAGGCCAGGTCGATCAGAGTTGGAATACAGAGACCAAATCCTTGGGCAAAGCCACAGGACGTTTCTCCAGGTTCTCTGGCTCAGTCCCACTGAATGTGTAATCAGCATCTCCAAGTCACAAAATGTCGGATTGGAGCTGCTGTAATTGGAAAGAAGGGAAATTGTCACGTGGTTCTTGTCCATGGCAGTGCTCCTGAAAGGTTTCCTGTTTGACGTTTTATTTGCATTAAAAATAAAATTAGCCAGCATCTCCAAACTGGAGAGGATTCAGTGTGTGTGTGTGTGTGTGTGTGTGCTTCATAGGTTGAGGGCAGTGTGGTGGGAGCTTCCATACCACAACACCGCCCTCCTCAACAGCAGCCACCCCTCAACATGATCCTTGTGTTTGCTTGGCAAAATCCAGGATTGGAAAAACAAAAGGTTTCCTTGCCAGATTCCATTAATTTCAGCAGCAGCAGTAGCAGCAGCAATCTGGTTCTGTCGGGTGAACGTTGACAAGAACAGCCAGGAGTGAGGTCTGGGAGTCTTTTGGGGTCTTTTTCAGTGAAAGTCTAGGCTCTCTCTTCCCATCTTTTCTTTTCCATAAGAACACGTGGTCACGATGACAGGAGGATGGGCAGAGGAACTGGCAACATCCCATGAGTGGGTGAGAGGACGTGGGTGCTCTGGGAGGGAGCTGAGATGTGGAAGAAATGGACAGTGTGGGCTTGTGGCGGGAGTGTCCCCTCTGACCCAGCCAAGGGAGATGTCAAGGGTCACTCCTCACCTGCTGGGGGCTGGAGAGTGTCCAAGGGGGCCTGGTGCTGAACTGTGAGGCCATGGGATAAATCCCAAGGTGTCTGCTCTCTGGGGTCACAGCACATTGCCTGGAAAACAGGAGCTGCCTGGTTATAAAGGGTGACCCAGAGTGAGCAGGAATGGGGCTGGGGAATTTCCACTGGTTCCATGGTGAGGTTGGCTTGTGTGTGACCTGCTTGGAATTTTTTAGGAGTCCTGTAAGCAGACTGGAGATGCCCTCTCAGGGGTAGGGCCCTAGAAGCTGGTCCTGCAGTTTGATGATGATCCTGGACAAGGGGTTATTTCGCTCAGTCTTTTTTTTTTTTTTTTTTTTTGCGGTACGCTGGCCTCTCACCGCTGTGGCCTCTCCTGTTGTGGAGCACAGGCTCCGGACGCGCAGGCTCAGCGGCCATGGCTCACGGGCCCAGCCCCGCTCCGCGGCATGTGGGATCTTCCCAGACTGGGGCACGAACCTGTGTCCGCTGCATCGGCAGGAGGACTCTCAACCACTGCGCCACCAGGGAAGCCCAGTCTTTTTTTTTTTTCAGTTGTGTTTTCTTCCTGGCCTTTTCTTAGGTTTTATGATCCGGGGAAAATCTTTATGGAATTAGGAGGATCAATGAGTATGTGACCATCCTAGTGAGCTCATTGGATGGTCACCAGCCCTCCCAGGGAAGGTGCATGGAGCCTGGAGAGCTGGACTGGCTCACGCTCAGGTGTAAAGAGCTCCTCATCACCCTGTCGGATTAGATCACTTTCCTGAATTAGCAAGTTCATCACAGCTCTTCTACATGGACCGTGAGGGTCCAAGGGTTATTTACAAAAAAACAGCCAGCAAAGGCAACACCCCACCCTCCATCCCCCCAGATGTCTCACAGCCCTCTGACAAAGCGCTAAGTCATTCTGACGGTGATGCTGAGGGTGATGATGAAGCAGCTTCACTTACTGAGTCTTTGCTGTGGTACCTCGCCCTGGGCCGAGTGCTGGACTGCACTGTCACGTTCAGTCCTCTGTCATTCCTGGGAAGGCATACTTATATTTTCTTAAAAACTTTTTTTATTGAACTATAGTTGATTTACAGTATTGTGTTAGTTTCAGGTGTACAGCAAAGGTGTACAGGAAAATATATTCTTTTTCATATTCCTTTTCATTATGGCTTATTATAGGCTTATTACAGGATATTGGATATAGTTCCTTGTGCTATACAGTAGAACCTTGTTGTTTATCTATTTTTTATATAGTTGTTTGTATCTGCTAATCCCAAACTCCTAATTTATTCCTCCCCCACCCCCTGGCATGGTTATCTTTACAAATGAGAAAGCTAACTTGAAGACCTTAATCTGCCCAGGGTCACGTAGAACTGGGACTTTAACCCAGATTTGTCTACCTGTTTGTTTGTAAGTTCTGTTGGAGCCCCCCAGAGAGGGCAGGGTCCTGGTGCTGAGGCCCCTCTGCTCAGCCAGGTGAGGAAGAAAGGAGCAAGGTCCAGCCCCCGAGGTCCTCCCTACAGGTGTGACGTCCTGGAGGGGAGTCAACCCACTGAGCATCATGCCAGTGCTTGAAGCTGAAGACCGCATCTGGGTTCCTCATTCTACCTGCTTCCAGGATATAGATTTCCTTTTTTTTCCCATTTAAATTTTATTTTATTTATTTTTTTATACAGCAAGTTCTTATTAGTTATCTATTTTATACATATTAGTGTATATATGTCAATCTCAATCTCCCAATTCAAGGGTATAGATTTCTTGTGTGTGTGTGTGTGTGTGTGTGTGTGTGTGTGTGTGTGTGTGTGTGTGTGTATTTGTGTGTGTGTGAGAGAGAGAGAGAGAGAGAGAGAGCGCAAAGGAAGGCATGATGCCTTGGAATAGATGATTTGGGAAGTCCCGGTGGAATGGATTAAGGGGGTCAAAGGTTTTTGCTCATGCTTTCTGCATATGTGTGAAGGACTAAAGAAGGGATAGAAAGGGGCTGAGACTGGGCAGAAACAGCCTGGTAGCCATAACTATTGTCTGGAATTCTAAGACCTAAGAATTGTAGGAAAGAGCTTGTCTGTTGCTGTCTGGTGCTTTGACATGTATCTGTCGACTGAAACAATATGCACAACCTGAAATTTGAGAATTATGTTTAATTAGGCAGACTTTCTGAGGACTTCAAGCCCGGGAGGCTTCTTGACACAAGTGAAAGTGTGGGATTTATGCTTCTTTGCATTCTCCAAGTACATAGTAGGGCTTGATAAATGGTGGTTAAATTGAGATTAGTGAAACTTGGTCCACTAGAATATAAACTCTACAAGGTAAGGAATTTGTCAGTTTTGTGCATGGCTATATACCTCAGAGCAGTACCTGGCACATAGTAGATGCTTAATAAAATGTTACTGAATGAATCCCGTAGCTACAGACTTAGAAGCTCTATCAATGACCTGAATCTTTCCCTTACTAAGGCCTCTATTCTTCTGTCTGTATAATGTAAGGGCCTGCCTGTCTCTTTCAAACTGGAGAATCTTTTCTAAATCCAGCCACAAGAATCCTAGGTGAAAATGGCTAGTGAGAAGCTAAAGGCTAAAATCACACTTTATAGTCCCTACTCTAGGAAAGGTGGGTACCCCTGTGTAGACCACCACGATGTAGGACCTCATACCCCTTCACTGCTGATGGGCAAGGTTGGTGACGTTTCCCTATATCCCTACGGATGTTTCCATCGATTACCTCATCTCCTTCCATGGGGTGATGGTCAATTTTACATGTCAACTTGTCTGGGCTACAGTACCCAGTTATTTAGTCGAACCCTAATCTAGGTGTTGCTGTAAAAGTATTTTGTAGATGTGGTCAACATCTAGGATCAGTTGACTTTAAGTAAAGGGAATTACTCTTAAAAATGTGTGTGTGCCTCATCCAATCAGTCAAAGACTTTCTGAGCCAAAACTGAGGTTTCCCAGGGAAGAAGGGATTCTGCTTCTAGACTCAGCACCAACTGCTGCTGAGTTTCCAGCCTGCTGGCCTGACCTACAAATTTCAGACTTGCCTGTGCTATGGATTTTTTGGTCTTGCCAGCTCCCGTAATTGCATGAACAAATTCCTTGAGATAAATCTCTTTACACACACACATACACACATATTCCATTACTTCAGCAAAAAAGACACATGGGTCTTTTATGTAGGTCCTATTAAATCATAAATTCCTAATTCCATAGGGAGAGATTGTGTTATTATTACTCAATAATTACATTCATTGAGCTGTGCAGCTTGATAAGTTCCGTAATAAAGGGACATTCTACCCTGTGCTCTATGCTTTAGAGCCAAAGTGGGGAAGAGCATGGCTGTTTCTCTCAAGGGACTTACATTACAGTCGAGAAATACTGCACCCCACTTTCTCCTATTCTTTTTTTAAAAAATACATTTATTTATTTATCTATTTTTTGGCTGCGTTGGGTCTTCATTGCTGCTTGCGGACTTCTCTAGTTGTGGCGAGTGGGGCCTACTCTTCATTGTGGTCCGCGGGCTTCTCATTGTGGTGGCTTCTCTTTGTTTTGGAGCATGGGCTCTAGGCGCGCAGGCTTCAGTAGTTGTGGCGTGTGGGCTCAGTAGTTGTGGCACGTGGGCTCGGTAGTTGTGGCTCATGGGCTCGGTAGTTGTGGCTCACAGGCTCTAGAGCACAGGCTCAGTAGTTGTGGCGCACAGGCTTAGTTGCTCCGCAGCATGTGGGATCTTCCTGGACCAGGGCTCTAACCCATGTCCCCTGCATTGGCAGGCAGATTCTTAACCACTGCGTCACCAGGGAAGTCCTCTCTTATTCTTTGATATCTCCTCTTAGAGCCTTTATACTTTTACTGGGAGGGTCTCTGTCTGCTCGAGAGGTGAGGAATTTGTCTGCCCTGAGATAGAAACCTGCTGGAGATGGTTGAGCAAGTGGGAGTCTGAGGGAGTGATGATGTAAGGGCACGTTTGAATGGACTGGTTTAACATTTGCCTTCTGCTTTCAGTTCAACTCATTTATGACTGCCTCACTGGGGCGTCTCACTCTTGTCTTCTAGAATTTCACACAACGGACTACGACACAAAGTTCTGAGATGCCATGCCGGAGCACGAAGCAAGTGTTAAGGGATACGATGAAGGGAGCTAGCTCTGACAGGCAAGCCTTCTCAGAGGCACCATTATAACTGAGATGATGACTCACCTTTGGCCAGAGGTGCAAAGGTGGGAGTAGAGACTGTTCCGGGGAGAGTGGCAACAGCTCCAGGGAAGGCACAGGGACAAAGAAGCCTGAGGCACATTCACACAGCTTTGAAAACATGTTTAATTTTCAGCTTAGTTGATGCATGGGTTGAAAGGAAAGAAGGAACACTGAGTAGGATGTGGACCTGAATAGGAAAAGAACTGAATTTCAAGATCAGACTTGGGATCATCAATAGAGCAGAATAATGAAACTTTAGGAAAGCGTGTTATTTCCCATTTCAGTTCAATGTGTTACACGGCTTTGACACGCTTAGTGATTACTCTGTAGTAGGATGGGTAGGATAGTGCGTCTGAAAAACACAAGATGCAGCCACAAGCTTAAGGAGTTTATAGTCGTCCTGAGGTGATAGGTCTTGCGTTTAACATTCGTTTGAGAAGCTTTCATTCAGTGTCTGCCATACTTCAGAAACTGTTGGAGCACGTAACATCAAATCTGGGTGTGTTGCTGCCCTCAAGGAGCTTACAATTGAGTGAGAGAAGACAGAAAGGTAAATTATTTTTTATACCTCAGTGTTTAAGTGCTGTGATGGAGGAATCATATTGGTGATTTGGGAGTCCAGAGGGTTGACTTGAGGGGGTAGGAAAGAAAGACTCTCTGGAGGAGTGTGTTTGTATTTAAATGGCAGAGACGTGAGCACATTTAAGAGACAACGGGATGGAAAGGAGGCAGCAGAGAGGGAGAGACTCAAGACGGGGGGTGGGTGGGGTGATGGATGATGAGGGGTGGGACCCAGAGCCGGACGGAGGATCTGCCTTGGACAGAAGGGATGCCTCAGAAGGAAGGAGGAGAGGACAGGCGACGGTAGAGACAGGTTAGTTGTGAGGAGGAGACAGAGGGAGCATGTGCCCTAGGTTCTCAGTATCTTTAGTGCAGAAGTAGGCAAGACTGAGATGGAGTGAGGAGGAAGGTGGTAGAGGAAGATTTTGAGGTGAGAGAAGATACCCAGAAAGGTGGGTGAGGAGAGGAGAGGAAGGGCGTGGTGGCAGGGTTGAGGTTGGGAATCCATGGTCTCAATGATCATGTAGCTTCCACTGGCCGCCCTCAGCAGCTTGGCTGCAGGATCAAGGGAGTTTTACTCTCGAGGAAAACAGCGAGGAAGTGACTACATGCATAGATTGTGGGGTGTTTGTTAGAAAGGGAAGAATGTGAAGCCAGATGAGAGGTGATACATGGGGAGACATTTATTTTGTCACAGACAGAAAGTATCCATGAGATGAGAAAACAATAAAAGTCAACTGAGGAAAAGAAAGATAACAGATTGTGCTCATGTTCTCAGAGTAAGTGATTGGCTTTTCAGATGGAAGGTTTTGGAAGGCGGGGTGCAGATTTGAAGGGGTCAGAGTCAATCGAATAGAACGGGCCAAGGACTATCAGGATGCAGTGTGCAAGTGTTGTCCTTCTATCCAGGAGGGCTCTCTAGATGATGGCAGGACCAAGATGGAGAGTAAGACAGCTGTATAAATAAGGGGAGTGACAGTGAGGTCAGAGCAAATGACCTCCCTTCCTCTCTTCCTCCTGAGGGCTGTCATCGACAGACTCCTTTTCCTGCCCCCTTCATTTACCCGTTTACCTGCTGTTTAATTCTTTAGCCCCATTTTAATGGAAAACACTTATCTATGATGGTAAGGCCAGATTTCAGAGGACCCAGAAAGAGGTGGAGGGAAGTCAAATGAGAAGGAAGGTCAGGGAAGGGGCCTGGCAGAGGTGAAGGCTCATCTGGCCAAGAGGGAGGAGCTGGGGTGTGAGATGTTTCTGAGGTGCTGCAGTCCCCTGAGAAGATAACACTTCTTGTCTCTTGTGGGACAGTGGATCCTTGCGCTTTTGCTTAAAGTTCCCGAGAGAATCTTAGAAATGGTGCTTTGGGCCTTCGTAGAGCTCAGACTTGCCTAGGTGGAGGGCTTGCTGTGGCCTGAAGCAGGATGGAAGACACTGGGGTTTTCAGTGCTCTCTGACCTTGGCCAAGGTCATCCCTGAGCCAAAAGGGAGGATGAAATTGGCTGGTGCCATGATGGGAGAAGTGGGCACTCCTGGGCATCCAGGTTGGTAGTGATTGGCCCCAAGTGACTGAATGGGTTGACTCAACAAACCTTCAAGGCAACATTTAATCAGTTGCTGAAGGTGGTGGCTCAGATGGAAAGTGTGGTGGGTCATCAGGCTAAAATCATCAAAGAGGAGTTTCTGGGGTGTTGGGGCCATTAAAAATGGATGCCTTTCTACAGCCTGGGAGTGGAGGTGGAAGTGGGTTGAGCTCTGCAAGGGGTGGTGCTTTAGAGCGGTCAAAGACTGGGTCCTATGCAAGGACCACTGAGTTCCCTATTTGGCTTCCGGCAGCTACAACATTGGGTACGGGGTGAGGGCATGTGGCAGGCTTCTTCAGGGGATAGCAATGGGCTTAATGAGTTGTTTATTCAGCAGATAAGCAAAGTCTTGGCTTCCTTGCTGGTTTTGTGGGTGTTCAGATGTCTTATTGCTCAATCCCAATCTGCCCACTTGCTTTCACGGCAGGTACAGGTTGGCTGCTACATTCAACCACCCCTGGAAGCCTTGGTAAGCAGAATGATAGGCCTGGGCTGCTCCCCATGATTTTGTTTGCATCATTGGTTCCTACTGAGACTAGCTAAGTCCCTTTTGTTTGTGCCTGGCAGACCATGATGGGGTATTCCTATCTAGCAAGGAAGTCCTCATTAGTTCTGCCTTCAGAAATGAATTCTATTCTAAGCCATCCATCCTTAGATCTGCAGAGCAAATGGTAGATGGGATGGGACTGGGGTGGGAGCAGGGGAGAGAGAAGGCTTCACAGCTATGGTGAGAAAGATGAAAAAGAGGGAGTGAGAAGACACCTTCATGCCATTTCTTTGATGAGGACACTGTATGCTAAGGCTTAGACCAAGGAAGCAGAAGAATGAGCTGTAGCTCCTGGCCATCTTATGTCCTGCTTTTCCTCTGCCCCCAATGACCCCTTCCTTCTCTGCAATGGTGTCTCAACATCCCGAAACGTTTCCTGTTTGGGGGCAATTCCCACATTGTATAAAGGTCCCTGCTACCCGCTTTAGAAGTTGAAGTGGGGCAGGTTTGCCCCGTCCTGCTCCCTGGTATCTGGGCACAGGCAGGTGATGCATTCTTGGACAACTGGATGCTTCCAACTATCTGGTAATGGAATTAATAAGCAGGGGCAATGCATATTCAGTGATAGGAGAGGTACCTGGGGCCATAGGCCAGACTGTGCCTGTGGGTGGGTTGGCTGCCCCTACGCTGCCTGGCCTCCTTGTTCTGCCTGTTGGCTGCTTCTCTTGTATTTCCATCACCTCTACGAGCTCTCAGTTATCCTTCCAATAAATCTCTTTCCCATTGAAGTTAGAGTTGCTTTCTGATTTTGGCAGCTGAGAATCCTGACTGAGAAGCATTCCCCACGAACCCACAGAGTTCCTTCTACCTTCTCTTAAATTCAGAAGCCCTTGGTATATGTTGCTGTTTGAGTTGGGTTTAGAAATCTTGTCTTCCTGTGTTACAAGCTCCTTGAGAAAAGGGATCATGTGAAATTTTTCTTTCCCAAGAGTATCTATGTCATTTTGTTTGCTCTGAAATATTTACGGAATGATGAACAAATGAATGATTATGTGGTTGAGTATGTGTATTAGCTACCTATTGAGGCACAATAAATACCCCAGAACTTAGTGGCTTAAAACAGCAATAACTATTTATTATCTCACACAGTTACTAGGAGTTAGGAATTTGGAGTGACTTAGCTGGGTGGTTTTCTCATGTGTTTTCAGTTAAGATGTTGGCTGGGGCTTTTGAGTACTGGACTAGATCTGGAGAATCTTAACACCAAGGTGGTTCGCTCAGGTGGCTGGCAAGTCAGTGCTGGCCGTTGGCAGGAGCCCTTAGTTTCTATCCATGTGGACTTCTTCACTGGGTTACTTGAGTACCCTTCCAACATGGCAGCTGGCTTCCCCCAAAGCAAATGAACCAAGACAGAGCAAAGTACATGTTACGATGCCTTTTATGATTTAGCTTCAGAAGTCACACTCCTTCATTTCTGCAATATCCTATTGGTTACACACATCCAGTCTATTTGGTGTGGGAAAGGTCTATATAAGAGCACCATCTTGGGGGCTGTCTGCTGCTACATAGCTCACGAAGACACTAGGAATGGATTTCAGGGTCAGGGCCTACCTCAGTCAGATACTTTGGCGATCGTAGGGGAAGCTAAAAATGATGTTGGCCAAACCGGCTCTGAAGATTAGTGTTTGCTTGGTCTCGCCCAGGGGTCTTCACTTTCAGTTTCCTGATGTGATGAATGACCCACCCCACCCACCTTGGTGTCCATACTCTGATCATCAGAGGCCTGGAGGTGGGGCGGGGGAGGTGAGGTGGGCAGAGTTGGGAGGCTTCAGTTGGAGGAACCTTACCCAAGCCTCTCATTTCCACAAACTTTCCTCATCATTTATTCCTCTTGTGATCACACTAAGTTCTAGCTTCTTCTCTTGCTGTTTGGCTCTAGGAAGGTGGAGTGGGTTGAATCCCCAAATTCACATCCACCTGGAACCTCAGAATGTGACCTTATTTGGAAATAGGTTCTTTGCAGATATAACTAAAGTAAGGATTGAGAACATATTGGATGAGGGTGGGCCCTAATTCCAGTGAAAGTGTCCTTGTAAGAGACAGAAAAGGGCGAGGACACAGAGAGGGAGGCAATGTGATGATGGGGACAGAGATGGGAGTGATGTGTCTGTAAGCCAAGGAATGCTGAGCATTGCCTGCCAGGAGAGAGGCAGGGAAGTTTCTCCTTCAGAGCCTCCAGAAGGAAGCGATGCTGCCCACACTGCTTTTGGACTTATGGCCTCCGACATCGTGAGAGAATAAATTTCTGTTCCTTTAAGCCACCCACGTTTGTGGTGATTTGTTACAGCAGACCTAGGAAACTAATACAGAAGGGGAGAGAAAATACAGTCTTTGAAAGATCTTCCAAGCCTGACGGTGCTTCAGAACTAGTCATTGAAGCAGGAGCAGGGTTGAGGCAGGTGGTCTGAGGGGAGGGAGGGGTCTTTCTTCACAACCTGGAAAACCTCAGGGCAGCCTGTTCACCTCTGGCCTCCCCACCCCCAATGGTGCTCTGCCTGGGAAAGACCCTGGGATTGTTGACACTTTGGGGTGGGGTGGAGGTGCGGCCAGAGGGCCTTGTATCTGAACAGGTAGAGTGGGAAAATGGGACCTGTCCTAACCAATGGCCCATTCATTGACTTAATCAACAATTCACTCATCGATTAACTAGTTAACTAATTAATGGATTAACTAATTAATTGGAAGCAAAGCTGTGTGGTTTCTTTCTTCCCTTTTCTCTAGTTGATTCCTATACTCTGCCAGCATCAAATGCTTCTCCTAAAACTGAAGCCCTCCCAGCGAGGTGGAAAGAATCTGCTACACTAATTCACACTAACGTAGCAGACTGTTATTAGTGATCAAATGGCTTTTTCCTCAACAGGGTATTTGAATTTTAAAAGTGAGATCCGGAAAGCTCAGTAATCGCTCTCTAGCGCTGGTGATGTGATCAAGGGAGGACTTCTGCTGAATACAGCTCATCCCACAGCAATGATTCTGCCTGAATCCGTCATGACAAGCTAAGGGAGTGGGTTTCTCTGTGCCGTCCGAGGTGGCATAGGATGGGGTTTGGGGACAGGAGAAAGGGAGGGAACCCTCTCTGCCCTTGGGCAGCTTTATACCCAGTTCCGTAGGAGAAGGCTGGAGGCGGGGCAGCTTAGCCCAGGGCTTCCTCCTTGGATGGAATTGACCTTGAGGGGAGCAGTGTTTTCCCCAGTCCGTTCCTCTGGGGCTCTTTAACGCCAATCTGAACAGTCTGGAAATGGAATCCCTGGGATCCCTCCCCATCATCATTAGTATAATAAACTCCAGGATTGTAGCCTCGGAGCCTCGGGCTTCAGGAATGCAGCCTCTAATTACCTCGCTTCTAAATGCTCCTGGTAATGGATGATGAGACCTCGTACATCGGACCCGTTAAATTGTGTGACTCGGCAGATGACATGCTCAGACTTGGCATAGAGAGAGAATGTGAACTCTTTGGGAATTGATAACTTTTAGAACAAATAGGAAAGCGCCAGAGAAGCCTCTGGAAGGGGGAAGTTAAATCAGTGAAGTCTTGGACCTCGCGTTATTTTCCATGACCACCTCCCTTTACTGCCCACCTGGCCCCATGGTACAGGGATCAGAGCCTGGAGGCTGTAGGGATGCCCAGGCACTCTGCACGCTGGATGTGGGGGATGAGAAGTGCTGGAGACGAGACCACGCAGGGTCTCTGTCCTCTAGGTGTTTATGTCTGGTGAGGGGCAGATCCCCACACATCTGTTTCATGGGCCACACTGGGACCCATTCTACAGAGTTACAAACTGAGGATCTGGGGCTTAATGGAGACTGAGTAATCTTGCCACGGGGCATGGGGAGATTACGGAAGGTGTTATAGGAAAAGATTATTTGAATTGCTCATTAAAGAATGCACAGGATTTGGGCAGGCTGAAGGGGAAAATGAGGGAGTGACCAAGATGCCTCCTTAGGAAGGAGGCCGTGAGCAATGTGGCGGGTCGTTAGGTGAGGGGGCAGGTGAAAGGGGAGGGAGAAAATGAGAGGGTGGCACTGTTTCCAGGAAGCTGGGGCAAGGCTGTGAGGCCAGATTCATTCCTTTTCTCAAGGGAACATACATGAGCAGGCCTCACCAGTAACACTGGCTGCCTCACCAAACCCTGGGGTTGTGCCTCTGAACAGAGAGACTGGTCCAGGTGGGGCCTGCCGTGTAGGGCAAGGGGCCTGAGTTAGCTCAGCGCTAACTGACTACAGCTCAAACCAGCTGGATGGCTTCAGAGCTCCCAGGCACTACTCCTCCACTCTCTTTCCTGCCATGTCCTTGAAGAGGGACTCGGGTCTGTGCGTGGTCATCCCTACCCCTGGTGTGATCCTCTTCTCTCCTCCCCTCTCCCCTTCCCTAGTTATGATCTGAAAGGGTCAGCCCTGGCTCCAGAGAACTTGACCTTGGGGTGAAAACCCAGTGGCAAGGAGGTTTTTGCAGGCGGACTGCAGCTGGCCATGTGCTGGTCTGGGGCAAAGCGCTCCCTGGGGCCTGTTCTGTCTGCGTAAATGGATATGTGATGTGGCACATCCCAGCAGCCCGGGATGGGCTGCTGTCTAAGCTCAGAGGGGCCATGGGGCTCTCGCCAGCCTCCCCTCGACCGTCTCTTCCTTCTTCCTGCTGCCTTTCATTCATTCGCCAGGCCCTGACGGCTTCCAGAGCTCCTTATACATTTGCTATGAATCTTTATTTCCAGATTAGCCACCATGTACACAACATGGAACGTCTCTGATTTGAGGAGCAAAAACAGTGATTACTAGATTGGTTCTCTCGCAGAATGTGGAGGAACAGACAATGCCACACAATTTCCGTTTGTATAGCGTCTTTCAAACCACGCAATGCCCCGGGCACAGCGCAGAGTTGCTGTAAATAATACAATCGTCGAGATGAACATTCTAAACATCTTTGCATCAAGCTTCATTTCGTCCTGCCATACCGGGCTCTGGAGGCTAGAGTAAAAGAGAGGGGGCTGGTGCAGCCCAGACCCGGGGGGAAGCCAAAGGGGTGCGGCTGGAGGAGTGGCGGAAGGTAGATGGGGGACCGCGGTCTGGAACAGCTGAATTTAAATGAGAGCAGGAAACAGGGTACAAAGCAGGGAGAGGTCGGCGGAGGTTGGTCCTGGAGAGCGAGCAGGGGCCCAAACAGGGTCAGTCTGCTCCGGAAGGGTCCGCCTCCACCTCGGACAGGACTAGGGAGAGGCAGGTAGAAGCAGGACAGGAGAGCTTTCTCCTTTTATGGAAGGCTTTAGGGCGTCTTGAACGAACACAGGGTGATAGGGCTGGCTGCGTTACTTACATAACCTGTTGCGTGACTCAGTTTTGTCTCCCTGACCTCGGTTTTTCCACAAAGGGGTCCTGTCGGTTGGTCATTAAGTTCCATGGCAGGCCTGATGGTCTCTGAGCCATTGATCCTGTGGCCCCCCACGGAATCCCCCTGGTGTGAACCCATCAGGGGTTCTGGCTGCCTGCCCTCTGCCTGGGGGGAAAGGGCAGAGCCCCACCCCCTCTTCTTGCAGCAGGTGCCTCCTCTCAGCTTCCAGTGGAGCAAAACCCCCGCCTCCTGGACCCTGGACCCGCTCTGGAGAAGGGGAGGGTGAATGAATAACCAGTCCACCTCTGAATCCTCCTGTGGGACCTTGGGCAAAAGACAGCCTCTCTGACTCTCCATTGCCAACTTTAAATAGGCATAAAAAAATAGGTATGTAAATAGGATTTTGGTGAGGATTAACTGAAGGATTAACATGTCTAAGGTCCCTGGTATACTGTCTGGGACACGGTGAGTGCACAGTTAATGGTGGTTATTATGATGATGATTAGGGAACACACAGCCCTGGGGGGAGCGCTTGGGGACTGAGGGTAGGTGGCAGGGGCGCAGGGACACCCTACCCTGCTGGACCCGCCCCCCGGCGCCCGCCGTGCCTGCCTCTGGGATGGGCACCTGGAACTCACTCTCATTTTCAAGTTGCTGGAGTTTTGTTCATCAGTGCCTCCTAATTTGGGTGAAGTTCGCCATATGGATAGCAGGGAACAGTGTTGAAAAAGCTTTCACACATAGATAGCGCAGCACTTTCTCTGCTAAATGAGGACTCTCTTCCCCAGCGCAGATTTCACACGCCGATCTCCAGGGTGTTGAGTTCCCCCGTCAACAGGGGTGGAGTTGTCGAGGCTCCTGGAGCCATTGTCTCCAGCTGGCGGAGTCCTGTTACGACCCCAGGAGAAATCCCATCTTCTTTTTCCTCCCCAGGGGTGAGGGTTTTCCAGCCCTCTCAGGTGAACCCACTTTGCTTCCGAGACCCGGCTCAGCTGCCAGGCCCGGCTCGCCGGGGTCTCCCGGGGATCCCTCTGGATGCTGCTCTGGTTTCCCGTCTGGAAGGGAGCTGGGCTGTTCTGAATTGAGCCCAAGCCCCCTGTTCCCCAGCCCACGGCGCAGTCTCTAGAACTTTCTCTCCCAGCCAAGACATCTGCCACAGTGTGCTTCCCTACCGCCCGTCCCACTACTTCCTGGCCTGACTGCACCAGGATGCCTGTTGCGGTTGGTAAAAATAAATCTCTTATTTGTCTACTGGAGGCTGAACCGGTGCTGTCCTTCCCCTCCAGTGGTGGCACCTTTCTTGCAGGGGCTTCAGCCAATAGGACTGTGTTCTTTCCCAGATGTCACACTGTCTGGCTTTGTCTGCTGGGATGGGACTGCAGTTAGCTAGGGGTCATGGGCAACTTGTTTGACCTCAACTTCTTCCTTAGTGATCATGATATGTGTTGGTCCTATATATTATTATCTCATATCCTACTTGCAATAACCAGGCAAGATCTGTGTGAATATACTGATTTTAAAGAGGAGGAACTAGGACTTCCTGGGTGGTCCAGTGGTTAAGACTCTGTGCTTCCAATGCAGGGGGCATGGGTTTGATCCCTGGTCACGGAACTGAGATCCCACACGCCTCGTGGTGTGGCTAAAATAAAAAAATAAAATAAAATAAAATAAAAAATAAAGAAGAGGAATCAAAGGCTCAGAGAGGTTAAGTGACTGGCACAAAATTGCACAGCTAGTTAGTGGCAGAGAGGATGTACAAACCCAGATCTCTGGACCCCAGATCTTGTGCAATTTCCATCAGCCTGTTCCCCTATCCTTGTCTTAGTGCTGACACCCTGTTGCATCCAAAGATGCCTCACACTTGGGTCAGGGGCCAAAACTGCATAGAAATACAGTTGAAGACTGAAACGTAAAGGCTCCAGGAAGAGAGTTAGAATTTTCCTAGGCTTGCTGACTTTCTGGAATGGCATCCTGTGTTAGGATAGAGAAGTGAGAGACAGTCTGCCAGCGTCTATGCCTTTGTTCCACTGGAATTCTGCCACCCGCATGGGTTTGGCTCTCCTTGGGACCCCTGCACAGCACTGCAGGGGCTGACTTCACCACCCTGAGGGAGGAAGAGGAGCTTGAAATTGTTTTTGAGATGTTTTCATTGATTTTCTTTAATGCACAAAGACATTTCCATTCCCACATGGGCTTAGTCGAGGGGGACAAAAGAAAAGATTTGACACAAATTTAGGGAGCTAGGTGGAGCTCAGGGAGGGAGCCTGAGTGCCTTGTTAATTGCTCTTCAATTTATCAGTATTTTCCCGGAGTTCCTTTGCAAAGCCCTCTGCTTAATCTCGCTGGTGGGTGAGGATTGGAAGAGGAGATGTGGCTTCCAGACCAGTTTAGGCCTGCAGCTCTGCCCCTGCTCTGTGTAAACCATAGTCCCAGAGCTGTTTTGTTTTTCTCTAAGAGCATCTGGCATTCCGGCTAGATTTCTACATTCCCAAAAGGAAAAAGTGGGGTAAAGTGGTGCAGTCCGTGCCCCTATGTGGGGCATAGGACCTGATAGGAGGCCTCGGTACGTAGAGTTCCGGTGTTCTTGCACCTGTAATTTACAAGGGAAACAATTTCGTACAGTGAAACTGCTGTCAGAAGTACTGATCAGGTTCCAACAGTGTTTACAAATGCCATGAAAATAAAAATAAAAGCAAAACATCATGATCAAGTTCTTAAAGAGAGCTGCCCTGGATGGGTGAGCAGGAGCAAGGAGTGGTAAGAGGGAGGAAAACGGGGAATCCCAGCCTCTGCTCCCTGTCCGCCTTCTCCTGAGGGCTGCTGGGCATTCCAGGGCCCTCAGGTGAATGTTCTCCAAAACCTCCAAGAAGACTCCTTCTCAATTTTCCTTGGTTGGCTCCTGGTTCAAGTTCTAGGACTACTGTGACAAAGTACCACAGACTGGGTGGCTTAGAACGACAAAAATGTATTGTCTCTCAGTTCTGGAGGCTGGAAGTCTGGGATGAAGGTGTCAGTAAGTCTATACTCTCTCAGAAGGCACTAGGGAAGGATCTGTCCCAGCTCTCTCTCCCAGCTTCTGGTAAGGGAGAACAGCTCCACTCTTCACGTGGCATTGTCCCTGTGTCCGTCTTTCTCTGTACAAATTTCCCCTTTTTAATCAATTAATCAATCAATTAATTATTTTAACATCTTTATTGGAATATAATTGCTCTACAATGGTGTCTTAGTTTCTGCTTTATAACAAAGTGAATCAGCTATAATATACATATATCCCCATATCTCTTCTCTCTTGTGTCTCCCTCCCTCACACCCTCCCTATCCCACCCCTCTAGGTGGTCACAAGGCACTGAGCTGATCTCCCTGTGCTATGTGGCTGCTTCCCACTAGCTATTTTTACATTTGGTAGTGTATATATGTCCATGCAGCTCTCTCACTTTGTCCCAGCTTACCTTTCCCCCTCCCCATCTCCTCAAGTCCATTCTCTACGTCTGCATCTTTATTCCTGTCCTGCCCCTAGGTTCTTCAGAGCCATTTTTTTTTTTTTTTTTAGATTCCATATATCTGTGTTAGCATAAGGTATTTGTTTTTCACTTTCTGAGTAATATTCCATTGTATGTATGTGCCACATCTTCTTTATCCATTCATCTGTCGATGGACACTTAGGTTGCTTCCATGTCCTGGCTATTGTAAATACAGCTGCAATGAACATTGTGGTACATGACTCTTTTTGAATTATGGTTTTCTCTGGGTATATGCCCAGTAGTGGGATTGCTAGGTCATATGGTAGTTTTATTTTTAGATTTTTAAGGAACCTCCAGACTGTTCTCCATAGTAGCTGTATCAATTTACTTCCCAGCAACAGCGCAAGAGGGTTCCCTTTTCTCCACACCCTCTCCAGCATTTATTGTTTGTAGATTTTTTGATGATAGCTATTCTGACTGTTGTGAGGTGATACCCCTTTGTAATTTTGATTTGCATTTCTCTAATGATTAGTGATGTTGAGCAGCCTTTCATGTGTTTGTTGACAATCTTTTTATCTTCTTTGGAGAAATGTCTATTTAGGTCTTCTGCCCATTTTTGGATTGGGTTGTTTGTTTTTTTAATAATGAGCTACATGAGCTGCTTGTGAATTTTGAAGATTAATCCTTTGTCAGTTTCTTCAGTTGTGAATATTTTCTCCCATTCTGAGGGTTGTCTTTTCATCTTGGTTATGGTTTCCTTTGCTGTGCAAAAGCTTTGAAGTTTCATTAGGTCCCATTTGTTTATTTTTGTTTTTATTTCCATTTCTCTAGGAGGTGGGTCAAAAAGGATCTTGCTGTGGTTTATGTCATAGAGTGTTCTGCCTATGTTTTCCTGTAGGAGTTTAATGGTGTCTGGCCTTACATTTAGGTCTTTAATCCATTTTGAGTTTATTTTTGTGTATGGTGTTAGGGAGTGTTCTAATTTCATTCTTTTACATGTAGCTATCCATTTTTCCCAGCACAACTTATTGAAGAGGCTATCTTTTCTCCATTGTATATTCTTGCCTCCTTTAGCAAAGGTAAGGTGATCATGTGTGCATAGGTTTATCTCTGGGCTTTCTATCCTGTTCCATTGACCTATATTTCTGTTTTTGTATCAGTACCATACTGTCTTGATTACTGTAGCTTTGTAGTATAGTCTGAAGTCTGGGAGCCTGACTCCTCCAGCTCCGTTTTTCTTTCTCAAGATTGCTTTGGCTATTCGGGGTCTTTTGTGTTTCCATACAAATTGTGAATTTTTTTGTTCTAGTTCTGTGAAAAATGCTATTGGTAGTTTGATAGGTATTGCATAGAATCTGTAGATTCCTATGGGTAGTATAGTCATTTTCACAATGATGATTCTTGCAATCCAAGAACATGGTATATCTCACTATCTGTTTGTATCATCTTTAATTTCTTTCGTCAGTGTCTATAGTTTTCTGCATACAGGTCTTTTGTCTTATTAGGTAGGTTTATTCCGAGGTATTTTATTCTTTTTGTTGTAATGGTAAATGGGAGTGTTTTCTTAATTTCACTTTCAGATTTTTCATCATTAGTGTATAGGAATGCCAGAGATTTCTGTGCATTAATTTTGTATTTTGCAACTTCACCAAATTCATTGATTAGCTTAGAAGTATTCTGGCAGCATCTTTAGGGTTCTCTATGTATAGTATCATGTCATCTGCAAACAGTGACAGCTTTACTTCTTCTTTTCCGATTTGGATTCCTTTTATTTCCTTTTCTTCTCTGATTGCTGTGGCTAAAACTTCCAAAACTATTTTGAATAATAGTGGTGAGAGTGGGCAACCTTGTCTTGTTCCTGATCTTAGTGGAAATGGTTTCAGTTTTTCACCATTGAGAACGATGTTGGCTGTGGGTTTGTCATATATGGCCTTTATTATTTTGAGGTAAGTTCCCTCTATGCCTACTTTCTGGAGGGTTTTTATCATAAATGTGTGTTGAATTTTGTCAAAAGCTTTTTCTGCATGTATTGAGTTGATCATATGGTTTTTTTCCTTCAATTTCTTAATATGGTTTATCACATTGATTGATTTGCGTATACTGAAGAATTCTTGCATTCCTGGGATAAACCCCACTTGACCATGATGTATGATCCTTTTAATGTGCTGTTGGATTCTGTTCGTTAGTATTTTATTGAGGATTTTTGCATCAATATTCATCACTGATATTGGCCTATAGTTTTCTTTCTTTGTGACATCTTTGTCTGGTTTTGGTGTCAGGGTGATGGTGGCCTTGTAGAATGAGTTTGGGGTTGTTCCTCCCTCTGCTATATTTTGGAAGGGGTTGAGAAGGATAGATGTTAGCTCTTCTCTAAATGTTTGATAGAATTTGCCTGTGAATCCATCTGGTCCTGGGCTTTTGTTTGTTGGAAGATTTTTAACCACTGTCTCAAGTTTAGTGTTCGTGATTGGTCTGTTTATATTTTCTGTTTCTTCCTGGTTCAGTGTTGGAAGGTAGTGCATTTCTAAGAATTTGTCCATTTATTCCAGGTTGTCCATTTTATTGGCATAGAGTTGCTTGTAGTATCTCTCATGATCCCTTGTATTTCTGCAGTGTCAGTTGTTACTTCTCCTTTTTCATTTCTAATTCTATTGATTTGAGTTTTCTCCCTTTTTTTCTTGATGAGTCTGGCTAATGGTTTATCAATTTTGTTTATCTTCTCAAAGAACCAGCTTCTAGTTTTATTGATCTTTGCTATCATTTCCTTCATTTCTTTTTCATTTATTTCTGATCTGAAATTTATGATTTCATTCCTTCTGGTAACTGGGTTTTTTTGTTCTTCTTTCTCTAATTGCTTTAGGTGTAAGGTTAGGTTTTTTATTTGGGTTGTTTCTTGTTTCTTGAGGTAGGATTGTATTGCTGTAAACTTCCCTCCTAGGACTGCTTTTCCTGCATCCCGTAGGTTTTGGGTCGTCGTGTTTTCATTGTCATTTGTTTCTAGGTATTTTTTGATTTCCTCTTTGATTTCTTCAGTAATCTCTTGGTTATTTAGTAGTGTATTGTTTAGCCTCCATGTGTTTATATTTTTTACAGGTTTTTTCCTGTAAGTGATATCTAGTCTCACAGAGTTGAGGTTGGAAAAGTTATTTGATACAATTTCAATTTTCTTAAATTTACCAAGCCTTGATTTGTGACCCAAGATATGATCTATCCTGGAGAATGTTCCATGAGCACTTGAGAAGAAAGTGTATTCTGTTGTTTTGGGATGGAATGTCCTATAAATATCAGTTACGTCCATCTTGTTTTGTGTGTCATTTTAAACTTGTGTTTCCTTATTTGTTTTCATTTTGGATGATCTGTCCATTGGTGAAAGTGAGGTATTAAAGTCCCCTACTATGATTGTGTTACTGTTTATTTCCCCTTTTATGGCTGTTAGCATTTTCCTTATGTATTGAGGTGCTCCTATGTTGGGTGCATAAATATTTACACTTTTTATATCTTCTTGGATTGATCTCTTGATCATTATGTAGTATCCTTGTCTCTTGTAATAGTCTTTATCTTATAGTCTATTTTGTCTGATATGACAATCACTACTCCAGCTTTCTTTTGATTTCCTTTTGCATGGAATAATTTTTTCTATCCCCTCACTTTCAGTCTGTATGTGTCCCTAGGTCTGAAGTGGGTCTCTTGTAGACAGCATATATACGGGTCTTGTGTTTGTATCCATTCAGCCAGTCTATGCGTTTTGGTTGGAGCATTCAAATCCATTTACATTTAAGGTAGTTATCGATATATATGTTCCTATTACCATTTTCTTAATTGTTTTGGGTTTATTATTGTAGGTCATTTCCTTCTCTTATGTTTCCTGCCTAGAGAAGTTCCTTTAACATTTGCTGTAAGGTTGGTTTGGTGGTGATGAATTCTCTTAGCTTTTGCTTGTCTGTAAAGATTTTAATTTCTCCATCAAATCTGAATGAGATCCTTGCTGGGTAGAGTAATCTTGGTTGTAGGTTTTTCCCCTTCATCACTTTATATATGTCCTGCCACTCCCTTCTGGCGTGCAGAGATTTTACTGAAAGATCAGCTGTTAACTTTATGGGGTTTCCTTTGTATGTTATTTGTTGTTTTTCCCTTGCTGCTTTTAATATGTTTTCTTTGTATTTAATTTTTGATAGTTTGATTAATATGTGTCTTAGCATGTTTCTCCTTGGATTTGTCCTGTATGGGACTCTCTGCACTTCCTGGACTTGATTGACTATTTCCTTTCCCATATTAGAGAAGTTTTCAACTATAATCTCTTCAAATATTTTCTCAGTCCCTTTTTTTTCTCTTCTTCTTCTGGGACCCCTATAATTCAAATGTTGCTGTTTCTTTTTTTTTTCAGTATGCAGGCCTCTCACTGTGTGGTCTCTCCCATTGTGGAGCACAGACTCTGGACACACAGGCTCAGTGGCCATGGCTCACGGGCCCAGCCACTTCGCGGCATGTGGGATCTTCCCGGACTGGGGCATGAACCCGTGTCCCCTGCATTGGCAGGCGGACTCCCAACCACTGCGCCACCAGGGAAGCCCATGTTGGTGTGTTTAATATTGTCCCAGAGGTCTCTGAGACTGTCCTCAATTCTTTTCATTCTTTTTTTCTTTATTCTGCTCTGCAGTAGTTATTTCCACTATTTTATCTTCCAGGTCACTTATCTGTTCTTCTCCCTAGTTATTCTGCTATTGATTCCTTCTAGAGAATTTTAAATTTCATTTATTATGTTGTTCATCATTGTTTGTTTGCTCTTTAGTTCTTCTAGGTCCTTGTTAAAATTTTCTTGTATTTTGTCCATTCTATTTCCAAGATTTTGGATCATCCTCACTATCATTACTCTGAATTCTTTTTTCGGTAGTCCACGTATATCCTCTTCATTTGTTTGGTCTGGTGGTTTTTTACCTTGCTACTCCATCTCCTGTGTGTTTCTCTCTCTCCTCATTTTGCTTAACTTACTGTGTTTGGGGTTTCCTTTGTGCAGGCTGCAGGTTCGTAGTTCCCGTTGTTTTTGGTGTTTGCCCCCAGTGGGTGAGGTTGGTTCAGTGGCTTGTGTAGGCTTTCTGGTGGAGGAGACTGATGCCTGTGTTCTGGTGGATGATGCTGTGTCTTGTCTTTCTGGTGGGCAGGACTGCATCTGGTGGTGTGTTTTGGGGTGTCTGTGACCTTATTATGACTTTTGGTAGCCTCTCTGCTAACAGGTGGTGTTGTGTTCCTGTCTTGCTAGTTGTTTGGCATAGGGTGTCCAGCACTGTAGCTTGCTGGTCGTTGAGTGGAGCTGGGTCTTAGCGTTGAGGTGGAGATCTCTGGGAGAGCTTTTGTTGTTTGATATTACATGGAGCTGAGAGGTCTCTGTGGACCAATGTCCAGAACTCAGCTCTCCCACCTCAGAGGCACAGGCCTGACAAATGCCTGGATCACCAAGACCCTGTCAACCACATGGCTCAGAAGAAAAGGGAGAAAATAGCAAGCAAGAAACATAAAATAAATTAAAATAAAATTAGTTATTAAAATAAAAAATTTTAAAAATTATTAAAAAAATTAAAAATTAATAAAAAAAGAATGAAAGAAGAGAGCAGCCAAACTAAATAACAAACCCAGCAATGATAACAGACGCTAAAAACTATACTAAACAAACAAACAAACAAAATGGACAGACAGAACCCTAGGACAAATGATAAAAGCAAAGCTATACAGACAAAATCACACAAAGAATCATACACATACACACTCAAAAAAAGAGAAAAAGGAAAAAAAAATCTATACATAAAAAAAGAAGGGAGAGAGCAACCAAATCAATAAACAAATCTACCAATGTTAATAAGCTCTAAATCCTAAAGTAAGATAAACATATAAATCAGAAACTACTCAATCGCATACAGCAAACCCAAAGTCTACAGTTGCTCCCAAAGTCCACCACCTCAATTTTGGGATGATTCGTTGTCTATTCATGTATTCCACAGACACAGGGTACATCAAGTTGATTGTGGAGATTTAATCCACTGCTTCTGAGGCTGCTGGGAGAGCTTTCCCTTTCTCTTTGTTCTCACAGCTCCCGGGGGCTCAGCTTTGGATTTGGCCCTGCCTCTGTGTGTAGGTCACCTGAGGGCATCTGTTCTTCGCTCAGACAGGACGGGGTTAAAGGAGTAGCTGATTCGGGGGCTCTGGCTCACTCAGGCCGGGGGGAGGGAGGGATATGAATGCGGCGGCAGAGGCCGGTGTGACAGTGCAACAACCTGAGGTGTACCGTGCATTCTCCTGGAGAAGTTATGCTTGGATCCCGGGACCCTGGCAGTGACGGGCTGCACAGGCTCCCTGGAAGGGAGGTGTGGAGAGTGACCTGTGCTCGCACACAGGCTTCTTGGTGGCTGCAGCAGCAGCCTTAGCGTCTCATGCCTGTCTCTGGGGTCCGCGCTGATAGCCGCGGCTCACACCCATCTCTGGAGCCCATTTAGCCAGCGCTCTGAATCCCGTCTCCTCGCACACCCCGAAACAATGGTCTCTTGCCTCTTAGGCAGGTCCAGAGTCTTTCCTGGACTCCCTCCCGGCTAGCCATGGCGCACTAGCCCCCCTTCAGGCTGTGTTCACGCCGCCAACCCCAGTCCTCTCCCTGCGATCCGACCGAAGCCCGAGCCTCAGCTCCCAGCCCCCGCCTGCCCCGGCGGGTGAGCAGACAAGCCTCTCGGGCTGGTGAGTGCTGGTCGACACCGATCCTCTGTGCGGGAATCTCCCCACTTTGCCCTCCGCACGCCTGTTGCTGTGCTCTCCTCTCCGGCCCCAAAGCTCCCGCCTCCACCACCCACAGTGGCGAAAGCCCGCTAAGGGGCTTTCTAGCGTGTGGAAACCTTTCCTCCTTCACGGCTTCCTCCCAGAGGTGCAGGTCCCGTCCCTATTCTTTTGTGTCTGTTTTTTCTTTTTTCTTTTGCCTTACCCAGGTACGTGGGGAGTTTCTTGCTGTTTGGGAGGTCTGAGGTCTTCTGCCAGCATTCAGTAGTAGGTGTTCTGTAGGAGTTGTTCCACATGTAGATGTATTTCTGATGTATTTGTGGGGAGGAAGGTGATCTCCGCATCTTACTCCTCCACCATCTTGAAGGTCTCCTCCAAATTTCCCCTTTTCATAAGGACACCTGTTTTATTGGATTAGGGCCCACCCTAATCATATCATTTTAACTTGATTACCTCTGTAAAGACCCTATTTCCAAATAAAGTCACATTCTGAGGTAGTAAGGGTTAGGATTCCAACCATTTTTTGTGGGGGACACAATTAAGCCCTAGGAAACCCACTCTTCCCGAGACATTGTTTTCAGTAAGCTGTTCCTTAAATTTGAAAGAGAATTTACAGTCACAAACTGCTAGTGTAGTGAGAAAAACATGGGCTAGAAATTTGTGCAGGTCTGTGTTCAAACCCTGGCTCTCCAATTTACTAGCTATGGGGTTTGGGACATCCATCAATCTCTTAACTCTGTTTGCTTGTGGGAAGTTGATGGTAAAATTTCCATTTTATTGGTTAAATGTGAGGTCTGATGAACTAAAGGACCTGGAGTGGTGCCTGACACACTGTAGGTTCTCAAGAAATGGAGGCTCATCATTACTCTCCCCTTTTGTGGATGAGGAAACTGAGGCTCAGAGATAACCTAATCTAGGGCAGCATGAATGCCATCTCTCCAGACTCTGGACCCCCTCGGCCCTCCACCCCCCACCTGCCCTTATACCCCATTTCCCCTTGTTCCCTGTGTGGGTATGGTACTCACCTCACAGTATTGTACTCACTCTATATTTTTTAAACCCGTCTTCTTCCCTTGCTCCAAGTTATTTGAGGACTATGATCAACCTTATTCACTTCTTTTTGTATTTGATTTTCATTGCAGTAAAATGTACCTAACAGAAGACTGACCATTTTAACCATTTTCAAGTGTAGTATTCAGTGGCATTAAGTACATTCGCATTATTGTGCAACTATCACCACCATCCAGCTCCAGAATTTTCTCATCTTCAGAAACTGAAACTCTGTACTCATTAAACACTAACTAACTCCCCCTAGCCTTTGTCTCTATGAATTCGACTACTCTAGGCACCTCATATAAGTGGAATCATGCAGTATTTGTCCTTTTGTGACTGGTTTATTTCACTTAGCATAATGTCTCCAAGGTTCATCCATGTTTCCACGGTTCATCCTTGTTGAAGCACGTGTCAGAATTTCCTTCTTTTTAAGGCTGAATAATGTTCCATTGTATGTGTACACCACATTTTGCTTATCCATTCATTCATTGATGGGCATTGCGTTGTTTCCACCTTTAGGCTATTGTGAATAATGCAGGTGTGAACATTGGTGTACAATTATCTATTTAAGTCACTGCTTTCAGTTCTTTTGGGTAAATACCCTGGATTAGAATGACTGAATCTAACCACATTCACCTTTGTATTCTCATGGTTGATTGCAGTACCTTTAGAATCTTATTACTTAATAAATGTTTGTTGAATGAATATAGTAAGGAACGAATGATTGAATGAGTAATAAATGAAACAAGGAACAGAAACCTGGTACGGAAAGAGGAGGTCATTTTAACAGTGGGAGGTTCAGGTGAAGCCCATGGACCAGATTAACAGGAAGGAGAAGGGAGTGGTCAGCTTTTGCAAGAACTGTCCGATACAGTATTTGTACCGGCTCCATACACAAGCAAGAATTCAACCAAGACACTTGGCTCATGCTTTCCTCAGAGAATTCTTTCTGAACTAATGAAAGTACCAATACATTGATGCTCTTGATTAGTTACTGTGCTCGAGGACATACTGGAAAGTGACCTGGAATTCTGGACTTCAGGTAACAGCCCTCTAGGCCTCCTCACCCACAGATAAATCCGGAGTCTCCCTGGCAAGGATTCCCCACGGCTCCTTCAAGCACCTACTCCTAGGAGCTCGCTTCACGCACCTGTTCTTTGCCCCCCAGAACCCGCTACAGAAGCTGCCTGTCCTGCTCCTGTTTCATCTGACACGAATGTCATGCAGCTGAATGTGACTTTATTTGTTTTTCTTTTGTTTGGAGCTGAGGACAAGCTGCCCGTCTTCCTCCTAGCCCTGGATGCTGGGAGGCTGTGATTGGCAGTGGCCCAGGATGAAAGAAAAATGTGCCTTAGGTAGCAGATCTGCCAGAAAAATTCTGGCTGGTCTGAGCTCATCTCACCCCATTCTTGATGGCAGGAGTTTTGCATTTCTCTGGCCCACTCCCTCCTCTCATCCCTCAGCCAGCCCCTAAGAAACTCAAATCCCAGAGGCAACAGCATTGGATCTGAAGGTTTCTTCTCATTCTGTCAGCTCATCGCTCAGATTCAGCTACAAGTTTGACAAGAAGTGTACCCAGGAGGGTGGCGTCAGGGGGTGAGGATGGTGACCGTAAATGGTTTAGCCAAGGCTTACCGCTGCTGCAAACTTTATATAAAAATTGCAGGATCTCGCCAACCTTTTCTCTCTAGGTAGATAAATAAGAAGCCAGTGAGAGGAAGGACATCTTTTCTCCATCAGACCTCTGTCCCACCCAAATGAAAGCAAATGCCCATCTTGAGGCCCAGTTTCTTCCTTATTTTGCTGGTAAAGCAGGAGAGTTGGTGGGGGAGCTGCAGGGGGCTGGGGAGTGGTGAGGCAGCCCAGAGGGGAGGCAGAGGGGAGGAGGGGGCATGGGCTGGGTGAATAGGAACTCAAGAGCTCTTCTGCACAACGAGATTAGCACGATGTGAGCATTTCCATGCCAAGGTGCTAACGCAATAATACACGCGAGTTTGCCAACTTTTCAAATTGAATGTATTTGATTATTTGCTTTTAATTAGTGTGAGTTTTGGAGTATGTACAGGATTGTCAGGGATACACGCAAAGCCTCCTACAGCCCATGAAGCCTCCCCTCCGTAAAGACGAGGCCGGGATTGTTCTTTTTGAGCTGTGGAGAATGAGATTTAACAGCTCTGTTAAATGTTTTAGCCAATTTCCATTGTGCCTCTGTTTCAACCTATTGGCAAGACCAATCGAAGTGAGAAAATAAACCTCTTATCTGATCTGAATGCTGAGCGCTGCTCCTAAGAAGAATTTTCCAGCTCAACTTCGGCTTTCCACGAACATCTCTGTTTTGCGTTGTGTTGTGTTTTCTTTTTCTTTCTAGAGTTGGCTATTAAGCTGACTTTTTCTCTTCTCCCTTCCCTGTAAGGATGCTTCAGGAAACATCTATACACATGAAAAAAAAAAAAAAAAGTGGGCATGGAGAGAGGGAAGGGAGAGGAGAAGATATGTGTCTCTATAACTTAGAAGCGTTTCGAGGGCTCTTTCTATCTGCTGGAGACTCGAGAGCATTCTGGGTTTGGTGTCTCTCCAGATAGCGGGTGTGGCTCAGGATGATTCGAGGCCCTGGGAGGCTGCAGAAAGGCTGGTCTCGCCAGGCCAGTGAGGAAGAGAGTTGGAGTTGAGCCTTTGAGCCCTGCTGCCATCTGTGCCTTGGGGGACAGTGCTATCCTGGCTGGTGTACCAGCTACCGTATCTTTCATTTTGTTGTTATTTTACCCAAGATCTCTCCCGACGGGAGTTTTGCAGGCAAAGGTCATTTACAAAAACAAAACAAATCCTTCTTTAGCTGCAAACTTCAAGAAGCAGAATGAGGTGGAGAAGTCAGTGGACCAGTTATGTCTCCTTTGCCTCTTCTCCATCTCTTTATATTTGCTAAAGAGGAGAAGGATGTGGCGTGAGGCTTTTTCCACTGACACTGCTTTCTTCCCAGTCTCCTCAGGCCCAGCACTCGGCTAGCCTCTGCCCCAGGACACTAGGGACACAGAGACTGAAGCCCACCCTAGCAGGGCCGGCCACTTTGTCCCTTCCCGCCCCAAGCCCATGTCGCTGTCCCAGCAGCTCACTTGGGCCACGGAGGAGCCGCCATGTAGCAGGGAAGCAAGACCCCTCATACACATTCTGCGGATGAGCTGCCTGCTCACCCATTACCTACACAATCTCTCAGTTACATTAAAAAAAAAAATCTTTCCCCCCCTTAACAATAGAGAGGAACAAATGGTTGACAAATAACAACAGCAGCAGCTCTCCAACAAAAGCACGCAATTATTACAATTATACTATCCTTGATTAGGCTGCCATGCATTGCATTTCAATGTAATTGATGTTGTAGGTTGACATATCGGACACCAAATATTCTCGCCTGTCCCTTCTCTCTTTTGTTTCAGAAGCTGATTTGCATTTTCTATGCTTTTAGTAATGAAGACTTAGCACTTTTCCTCCATTAGAAAAAAAAAGAGAGATACAATAATCTGCAACTCGGCACTTGTTTAAGGATTCTGACCCTCGAAAATACCACTTTGCTTCACACATTAGCTGCTTACAAAGAAGGAAGCTAATGTATCATCTAATTGGGCAAACCACTGCATCTGATTTCTCTCAATCAGACTATTAGCTTCGTAATTACCCATCTGCCTCGTGTGGAAAAACGGCAAGGCGCACACCCAGCTAATAACGTTCTCAAGAGCTCTCCACCGCAATGAGAGGAGGCGCCGTGGAGGGATGCGGTCTCTAACCATTTCGGTGCCAAGGTGGTCACACAATGCAGGGGGCCTTTGCCAACCTTCCCCTGCCTGAATGTGTTTCATTATTTGTCTTTAATTAGCTGGAGTTTTGGGGGTCTGTTCAGGATTGCTGTCACTGCTGCTGCGGTGGTGGTGGCCGCGGCGGATGCTGAAGGATGGTGACCAGCGGGAAGGCGAGAAGGAGGCTGCCTGTGGCCTCTACCGGAGATGCTGGGGTTGAAGGAAGATGTACCCTGGCTTGCCAGGTGTCCTCAAAAGGGAGTGAAGATTCCACCAAGATCGAGCAGGGTGTTTCACTTCTCTTGCTTTTCCTTTTCTTCTTCTGGGGTTGGGTTATTCCCTATTCCCTCCTGGGTGAAGAGGCATCACTTGCGCCCCTGCCAGGGCTTGCCCAAGGAGGAGGATGCCAGAAACGGGAACCTATACCTCCTGGTCTGTGTGTGCCCTGGCTTGTCATGATTTCTTCTGGCTCACTTTCCAAACGCCCTTTTGTTTGACTCCGGGTGGCTGGGCTTTTCTGTGGTCTTAAGATTGTGACCTTGGGCGAGTCAGGGATGCCTCCTTTCTCCTCCTCCATAAACTGAGAGGAGGTTGGGTTCTTTCATGTCCTCAGAAACCAGGGTGTTAGCATGTGGGTACATTTGGGAGGGCAGGTGGGGCCGATTTTAGTGCCAACTGAAGTGAGTTATTGGGGTCCCCTAACCCCTCAACTAGAATAGCTCAGCTACTGTTTGTATATCCGTCTATGTCAATTTTATTTGAACAAAAAGTTCCAGATAAAATTTTTGAGACTAACTGGACACACATGATCTGGCTAGTAATGTCCTATGACAATGTCTATTTCAAGTCAGTAAACTGTGCCTATGTGGACACCAATATTCACTGTCTAATAGTGTGGTAATTTAGCCCATAGCTGCTGCCCCTTAAGCAGGAGTTAGCATATCAAAATGGAATCTTTTAAGGCTGACATAGTGATGAATTTTGCTTTTGTGGATTTTTTTTGTAGCCCAAGTTTAATTATGATATGATCTTAAACACTCACTGATAGCTAATACTAAAGTATTAGATTGAGAACAGAAATTTACATATTCATTCTATCACCCATAGCAGGGTTTCAAAAAAACCCTACTATGTGTGTGCTGTGGTGAGAGACCCTACAGATATTATTTATATTGGACATAGTCCCTGCATAATGTAACTTTGGTAAATAAAAGATAAATTTTCCCTTTACACAAGTAAGAGACAAAGTATCAGGATTCATTTGGTCTTGCTAAATGCACCATCAAGCTGGCCAGATTTTCCATGGTGGAGGCATGACACATTCATTCATGAGCCCAACTCAACCAAATTACTTTCATCTCTTAGTGCTCAGGCTTCCAGCAATCAGTTCTTTTTGACTTCATAATACCCTCTTGGAATAGTTTGGTTGATCTGTGGTATCTTTCCTAGTCTATCTGTAGAGAAATTGGGGACCTTGATAGCCACATGTATCTCTTAGGGTTTAGGAATTTTGTAGAAGATGCTGTCACTGCATCATATAGAATCTTTTTTTTTTTTTTTTCATATAGAATCTTATAAAGACCTTCTAAAAATTCCTTCCAGGTATCTGTTTAAGGAAAGGTTTGGCTTCCTTTGCACTACATGTACACCTTGTATTTTATAACTGATCTTTTCCGTTTTGCTTTGGCTGCCCAGAAGCTCAAAGGCCAAATTTTAGCCTATCTTCACTGGCTTAAGAAGACTATGTGTCTTATGTTTTATGTGTGAATGCCACTAAAACTATAATTTTTTCTGTTTATAATCATATTTTTCCTTTGCTGTCACTCCTGCAACTATTTATTTCTCTTAAATCTTTTTGTACTATATGCATTTTTGTACAATATCTAAATACTTGATGGGAAAGGTTCTGGTGGAAACAAGAACCAGAGAGGCTAAGGAATTTGTCTACATTATGCAGTCAAGAAATCTTCCCAGTGCTAAGAGCAGATTTTCCCAGTTGTTTTGATGTTAGCTACAAAATATGCTAAAATGAGTTTACCTTGAGATCTGCTACAACTTCTTAATTTCTCTTTGGCTAATTCACATAATTTGTTAGCCTCCATTAGAGCTTTTCACTCTTCCCTGGGATGCTAAGCAGTCTGAATCCATGAAACCACATCCAGGGACAAAATTAAGGGAAAGATGGTCTCGTGGCCTTCTGTGCTCAGGGGTTGGGTTCCTGATCTTCACAGCTGTGGTTCCACCATCATTTCTGTCATACTCTGAGCTGTGCCTTCAGGGCTCCTCCTCTGAGAAGGCAGTGTTTGCTACAGCCTCTGTGCAGCCCCAAGGTCAAGGGGAGAAGGGACTTGAGAGTTGCCGAGAGGGTGAGTGCAGAAGAGCAGTGGACAGGTTTTCGCCTCAAACTCTCAGCGACCTCACATAGGCTACCTCCTCACAAACCGTGTATAAGAGCGACTGGCACTTGTGAAATATGCTACCTGGGACATTTTAGCCTAAATGATAATTATCTGTTTGGGTCAAGCCTTTAGCAATCACCTGATTCTTCATTTGTCTCCAAGCCTAGTCGCTATTCTCCAGAGGCCAATAATCCCAAAGGACTTCCCCAGGGAAGGAGATCCCATAATGCAGCCATTCCAAACCTTTTGGAATTGGAACATCCTATCAATTATTTTTTAACACTGCCCTTTCCTTCTCTACCTTTTGATTGAACAGTCATATGACCTTTTTAATAAATATAGATCTTTTGAGAATTTGATTATCATCACCTCTTCCCCACCAACTTAGACCTGGGAAAAACTGGACCCAAAGGGCAGATACTACAAAATAAGACCCCAAATGCAATTCTATAATAAGTTCTAGTCTGAACAACTCTCAGGAAGTTCTTCCCTATCTCTAACTGCTATCCCTCCTACTGCTTTTTATTTCCTTTCCTCTGGGACTTTCCTCAGAGGAGATGAGCATCATACTAATACCCAGATAATTGGAAATACAACCAACTTTCTATTGATTATGTCGCAGTTTATCTCTGGCAAATCTTGCTTTCATCTCTTAGTTAACATCTCCACTGCTTACTTAATTTCTTTACTGCTTTTATAACCATTGTCATCTGCTCCTGAGATTGGAGTGCAACAGGAACTAGAATATTGAAACTTTCAAAATGTAAATAATGATTTTTGAAAGCGATGAGACTGGGAAAGATAGAGGTCTTAGAGGAGAGAGAGCTCCGCTTAAACTGACCACAGGCTACTTAGAGTCAGGTTGGCCTAAGCAATCATCTGGTCATCTTCCACTAGGTTTATCAATGAGGAAATCAAGATCTTGATCAGGTAAGAGTCTTGTCAAATGTCATAGAGCTATTTGGTGGAAGCTCTGATACTAGGATCCGGGTCTGGGTATCTTTATAAGTCTATCACAATTCTTATTTATCAGCCTGAAAGGTGAAATTGTCCATTTCTAGCATGGAGTGTATGGCTGGGTAGACGTGCATATTGGGACAGAACTGAAAAATGGGATGGTTCTGTGCTTCCCAGCTCCTCTAGAATTTTGTCTTCATGATGCAATTTCATGATTTTGTGTGCAATATCATGAATAACTAGTTCATCAGCTATCCCCACTAGAAAAAGTAAGCAGCACCATAGACTGTAACGCATATACTCCAAAATAATTTGACATAGAGAAATTATTTTGTATCTATCCACTGTTTGGATTACCTTTGTGAGGATCTCTTGCATTTCTGTGGACGATGAGGAATTGCTGTTATTTATGCCTTCATGTAGGAGTCGGAATATGTGTAACATCGTCAGCATCTGGACCAAGTCCAGTCTGTATTTTTTTTCCCCCATCTGCTCCTGGTATTTTAAGTAAAAGTGTTTGTATCCGCATCCCCCAAGCCCTGTTGTAAATTGTAAATCATGCCATTATATCTGGTAAAACCACAATGTCAAGCAACAATTCACAAAGCCACAAAGATTCTCCGGAGTAATTTTCCTGTTCTCATTGATCAATTTTATATTTTCCCCTTGGCCATATGCACACATTAAATGGCACTAATTCAGTGAGGAAACTCATAAGGGATAATATTTCAAGTGGCACAAATGGCAGCGATGCCTTTACAAGTATCTATTTTATAATTGCCTCTGCACTCTACCTGAATCTGCTCGTCTCTGTTGTTTCAGCTGAGTGAAATGGATGCAGAAATGGAGTGAGGGGCGGGGAGTGAGGGAAGGGGGAGGAGAATGGTTTAGTTAAATTAGGTGTAAAACCAGAAAAATCTCAAGTCAAAAATGGTGTGGTTGCAATTATTTCTTTCTTCTGGTGAGGCTGTTTATTGTCTTATTGTCTGATCTGGAGAAATGACAGGTAGGGGAGCGCAAGCTAGTGCTGGCTAGTCAGGAAGGATGCTTACAGTGGAGCATCTCCCACCTATAACTTGAAGGCAGGACTTTATCTAGGTCACTGATTTCTTCTTTTAAATTTTTTGATTTTTTTTTAAATAAGAAATTGTTTTACTAAACTTTAAAATTCAAGTACAGTGTATACACAGAAAAGTACATAATTTATACTTATAGAAGATAATTTTTTTTTTTTTTTTTTTTTGTGGTACGTGGGCCTCTCACTGTTGTGGCCTCTCCCGCTGCGGAGCACAGGCTCCGGACGCGCAGGCTCAGCGGCCATGGCTCACGGGCCCAGCCGCTCAGCGGCATGTGGGATCTTCCCGGACCGGGGCACGAACCCATGTCCCCTGCGTCGGCAGGCGGACTCTCAACCACTGCGCCACCAGGGGAGCCCAGAAGATAATTTTTTAAATTTTTTACAAAGTGAACAACCTGTGTAACCACCACACACATCAAGAGGCAGAACCTTATCAGCTGCCCAGAACAGTCCCTCTTATCCTCTTCTGGCCAACACCTCCTCTCCCCCAAAGGTACCTGCTATTCTGACTTCTAACACTAGTCATTATTCGGTATGTACTCTTTGGTGTCTTGTTTCTTTTACTCAATGAACATTGTATTTGTGAGATTCATTCATGTTTGAGAGTATGGCAGTATTTTTTCATTTTCATTGCTCTATTGTATTCTATTGTGTGTGTGTAGTGTCTATATGTTATGTATTATTTATTCATTCTTTTATTGATAGACATTTGAATTGTTTCTTGTTTTTGACTTTTATGAATAATAGTGTTATGAACCTTTTTGTACATGTTTTTTGATGCACATTGTGTGCATTAGGACGGGCATATACCAAAGATGGAATTACTAATTTATAGGGACTATATATGTTTAGATTTAGTAAAGATTTTTCAAAGTGTTTGAAATTTAATTACAATTAACACTCCTACCAGTAGTGTGTGAAAATTCCGATTGCTCCATACCCTCACGAACATTTAGTTTAATGTTTTTAAACATTTCTTGAAACTTTTAACCATTCTGGTGGGTGTGCACTGTACCTCATTGAAGTTTTAATTTTCATTTCCCTGATGACTAACGATAAGGACCACCTTTTCATGTGGTCTTTGGCCATTTGAATATTCTCTTTTGAGAAGTTCAAGTCTTTTGCCTGTTTTAAAAAATTGGGTTCTCTATCTTTCTTTTGTGATTTGTTGTTTTTTACGTATTCTGGATACAAGTCCTACATACACACACAACTTATTAATATTTATAAAGCAAATATCTTTTACTACTCTATGACTTGCCATTTCACCCTCTTAATGCTGTATTTTGATGAGCTTTAATTCTTAATTTTTTAAATATAATTTACGTCATTTTATTTATTTATGTATTTATTTTTGGCTGTGTTGGGTCTTCGTTTCTGCGCGAGGGCTTTCTCTAGTTGCAGCGAGTGGGGGCCACTCTTCATCGCGGTGCACGGGCCTCTCACTGTTGTGGGCTCTCCTGTTGCGGAGCACAAGCTCCAGACGTGCAGGCTCAGTAGTTGTGGCTCACGGGCCTAGTTGCTCCGCGGCACGTGGGATCTTCCCAGACCAGGGCTTGAACCCGTGTCCCCTGCATTGGCAGGCAGATTCTCAGCCACTGCGCCACCAGGGAAGCCCCTTTAATTCTTAATTTTAATGAAGTTCAATTTATCAATCATTTCCTTGATGATTGTTGCTTTTGGTTTAAGAAATTTTTATGTATGCCCAATGTCATGCATATATTCTCTTATTTTATATTCTAGAACGTCATCATCTAATACAGTCATCACTAGCCTCATGTAGCTACTTAGAGTTCTTTTACAATAAAATATTACAACCACTTTGGAGAACAGCTTTTCAGTTTCTTAAAAGGTTAAACATACACCTACCACATGAACCAGCCAATCTGCTCCTAGGTATTTACCCAAGAGAAACGAAAGGAAATGGACATCACAGAGCAGGCAGAATAATGGCCACCACTGCCCACTTCAAAAATGTCCACACCCTGATCCCTGAAACTGTGATTATGTTACTTTACACAGCAAAAAGGACTTTTCAGTTGTAATTAATGTTACTGACTTTGAGATGAGGAAATTAGCCTGAATTATCTAGGTGAGCCCAATCTAATCACATTAATCCTTAAAAGCAGAGAATGTTTCTTAGTTGTGATCAGAGAGAGATGCGGCAACAGAAGAAAGGTCAGAGAGATGCAATACTGCTGGCTTTGAAGATGGAGGAAGGGGCCACAACCAAGGAATTTGGGTACCTCTCGTAATTGGAAGAGACCAGGAAATGGATTCTCCTCTAGACTCCCCAGAAAGGAACTCACCCCTGCTGACACATTGATTTTAGACCATTGTCAGACTTCTGATCTGTAGAACTGTAAGACAATAAATCTGTTATTTTATGCCACTAGGTTTGTGATAATTTGTTATGGCAGCAATAGAAAAACTAATATGTGTTCAGAGCAGCTTTATTCATAATAGCCTAAAACTGAATATAACCCGCATGTTCATCAACAACTGAATGAATAAATTGTAGTATATCCATACAATGGAATATTACTCAGCAATAAAGAAGAATGAAATATTGATACACTCAACAACATAATAAATCTTTAAAATAATTATGCTGAAAGAAGCAGAACAAGAACAAAAGAGTACATGCTGTATGATTCTTTTTATATAAAATTATAGAAAATACAAACAAATCCATTGTTACGGAAAACAGATCAGTGGTTGCCTGAAGACAGGGGGAAGGTTGGGAGGGAAAGATTGCAAATGGGCACAAAGAAACTTTTGGGGGTGATGGATATGTTTATTACCCTGATTTTGGTAATGGTTTCACAGGTATCCATAAGTCGAAACATATCCAATTGTATGCTTTAAAATGTGTAGTTTATTGTATATCGATTACACCTCAGTGAATCTAGTATTTACATTTATATCAACTGTTCATAAGAATTCTAGCTGCTCCATATACTCACCAACACTTGGGATTTTCTGTTGTCTTTTTGAGTATAGCCATTTTAGTTGGTGTGTAATGGTATCTCATAGTTTTAATTTGAATTTCCCAAATGACATTGAGCATCTTTTCATGTGCTTACTTGCCATCCTTGTATCTTCTTTAGTGAAATGTCTGTTCAAATCTTTTGCCCATTTTAAAGTTGTTGTTTGTTTTCTTACTATTGAGTTTTGAGAGTTAAAAAAATATTCTGGGCTTAAGTCCTTTATCAAATATGTAACATGCAAATATTTTCTCCTAGTCTGTGGCTTGTCTTTCCATTCTCTTAACAGTGTTTTATGAAAAGCAGATTTAATTTTGACAAAGTCCAATTTATAAATTTGTTCTATTATACATCTGCTTTTGTTGTTGTATCTAAGAAATCTTTGCCTAACCTAAGATCGCAAAGATTTTGTCCTTTGTTTTCTTCTAGAAGTTTCATAGTTTTGGTTTTCTCATTTAACAAAATGTAAAAAGAAAAATGTCTTACATATTTATTGATTTGGCTACCACTTCTGCTGCTCTTCTATCATTTGTATAGATCCTTATTTCCATCTATTATTATTTGCCTCTGCTTGAAGGACTTTCTTTTATATTTCTTGTAATATGGATCTCCTGGTGATGAATTGTGTCAGATTCTGTATGCCTGAAAAAGTCTCCAGTTCACCTTAATTTTAAAAAATATTTTTACTGGATATAGAATTCTAGGTTAGCAGTTTTCTTCCTCTTACCTATTTTAAAGATGCTGCTCCACTGTTTTCTCATTTGCATTGTTTCTAGTGAGAAATCTGCCGTTATTCTTACTTTTATTTCTCTACATAACGGCTTTCCACCCTCTGATTGCTTCTAAGATTATGTGTTATCACTGGTTTAGAACAACTAGACTATGATGTGCATTGGTGTATTTTTCTCCATATTTCTTTTCTTGTGGGGGTTCATAGAACATTTTGGATTTGTGGTTTTATAGTTTTCAACAAATTTGGAAACATCTCAACCATTATTTCTTCAAGTATTTTTTTTTCTTTTTCCTCCCCCTGTCCTTCAGAAATTCCAATTACTCATATAACTAGGCTGCTTGAAACTGTCTCACAGCTTACTTTTGCTCTCTTTATTTAAAAAAGTATTTTCTCTGTGTTTCATTTTAGATAGTTTTTATTGTAATATCTTCAAGTTCACTAATCTTTTCTTCTGAAATGGCTGTTCTGTTGTTAATTTCATCTAGTGTGTTTTTTGAAATTTGATATGTCTTTTAAATGTATTTTTCATGCCTCTACTTGATATTTTGCACATATGGAATATAGTTATAATAACTATTTTAATATCCATGTCTGCTAATTTTAATTGGTTGTTTTATCCTGTTCTTTGCATGCCTGGGAAGTTTTTATTTTTTATGAGGCATTGTAAATTTTACCTCACTGGGTGCTAGATGTTTTTATATTCCTATAAATATTCTTGGGCTTTGTTCTGGGAAGAAGTTATTTGAAAGCAGTGATATTATGGGGTCTTGGTTTTAAGTTTTATTAGGCAGATCAGAGCAGTTTAGGTTAATGTTTGCTCACTGTTGAGGCAAGACCCTATGAGCACTCTGCCTGATGCCCTGTGAATTATGAAGTTTTCCAGTTTGGCTGGTGGCAACAGGTAATATTTTCAGCTTTGTGTGAGTGCTTTATACTAGTCTTTCTGATTATTTCTTGTGGTTTTTCCCCTGGCCTTGGGTAGTTTCTTCATACATGTGCGGATCAATTCTCTGTTCAATACTTGATGGGACCTTCTGCAGATCTACAGAGTTCTCTCTGTATGATGCTATCTTTTTTCTTGGTACTCTTTTTTGCCACTCTAGTAGGCTTGACTTCCTTGGACTTTCAACTCCATCTCCTCAACTCTGGAATTTCTCTGGGCTTTGCTTGGGTTTCCTCTCCCTGCACTGTGGAAACTCTCTCAAGCAGTATGTTGAAGCAATCATAGGACTCACCTTGTTTGTTTCCCATTTCTCAAGGGTCACTCTTCTTTGTTGCTTGATGTTCAGTATCTTAAAAAATATTGTTTTATTTTTTTTGTCTTTTTGTTTGCATTTTTCAGGTAGAAATGTAAATATAGTTTTCCAGTTCATCTATGCTGAAAGCAGCAGTCTTTGTGACAATTTAAATTTGAATTATTTGATATGAATAAAATTTTAAAAACTCAATTTTCAGTCATTTTAATAGACACATTTCAAGTCTTCAAAATCCATATGTGGTTAAAGGCTATGACATTGGATGGTACAGATATAAAACATTTCCATCATTATAGAAAGTTTAATTGGAGAACTCTGTTATAGAAGTATAATATTTTAATTTTACAAAAAATATGGGTTTATAGTTGTGTAGGTATGAATTAAGGGTCAAGAGAATGTTGTTTTTCCAGTATGGATATCCAGTGTGTTGTTTATTCTTTACCATTGCATTTCCACTAGATTTTTAGAAGTAGTTATCAGTTTCCAGAAAAAAATACATGCTGAGATATTGATTGGAATTGCATTGACTCTATGTATCAATTGAGGGAGAACTGACGTTTTTAAAACTTGCAATCTTCCCATCTATGTATGTGGTTTATTCCTTTATTTATTTAAGTTTTTCTGATTTCTCTCAGTAGTAATGTTTCATAGTTTCATGATTTATTCTTAGGTATTTGATATTTTAGTTGTTTTTGTAAATAGTATCATTTTAAAATTCCATTTTCTAATCTTTTGTTTCTAACATATGGAAATGTGATGCAATTTTGTATTGACCATTTATCAGTGACCTTGATGAAATCAATTATTTATTTGAACATTTTATCTATCTATCTATTATTTGAACATCTATCTATCTGATTATTTTTGGAATTGTATGTAACCAATTATGTATCTATGAATAATAATGATTTAATATCTTATTTTCAAATTTTTATATATTATATTTCTCTTTCTTGATTTATTATACCAACTAGGACCTCTAAAAGTCTACTGTTAAACAATAGTGGTGATGATGGACATCCTCAGGGTAAAAACTTTCAGTATTTCACCATTAAGTATAATGTATGAAACATTTTATTTTTGGGGTAAATATCCTTTATCTTTTTTACTTTTTGCCTCATTTAAAGACAGTTCCATTTGTATTTCTTGCTTGATTAATTTCTTAAAATTTCTAGCATGAAATCAAAACTACAATGAGGTATCACCTCACACCAGTTAGAATGGGCATCATCGGAAAATTTACAAACAACAAATGTCGGAGAGGCTGTGGAGAAAAGGGAACCCTCTTGCACTGTTGGTGGGAATGTAAAATGCTACAGCCACTATGGAGAACAGTATGGAGGTTCCTTAAAAAACTAAAAATAGAATTACCATATGACCCAGCAATCCCACTACTGGGCATATACCCAGAGAAAACCATAATTCAAAAATACACATGTACCTCAATGTTCATTGCAGCACTATTTACAATAGCCAGGACATGGAAGCAACCTAAATGCCCATTGACAGACGAATGGATAAAGAAGATGTAGTACATATATACAATGGAATATTACTCAGCCATAAAAAGGAGTGAAATTGGGTGATTTGTAGAGACGTGGATGGATCTAGAGACTGTCATACAGAGTGAAGTAAGTCAGAAAGAGAAAAACAAATATCGTATATTAACGCATATATGTGGAATCTAGAAAAATGGTACAGATGAACTGGTTTTCAGGGCAGAAATAGAGACACAGATGTAGAGAACAAATGTATGGTTACCAAGGGGGGAAAGAGGGTGGTGTGACGAACTGGGAGACTGAGATTGACATATATACACTAATATGTATAGAATGGATAACTAATAAGAACCTGCTGTATAAAAAAATAAATAAAATTCTAAAAATAAAATAAAATAAGAAGAGGAAAGAAAAATAATTTCTAGCATGATTTTTGAAATCTCAAACAGGTGTTGAATATTATTGCATGCTTTTTTTGCATCTATTGAGATGATTACATGTTTTTATCTTTATCTTTTGTTAATATGATAAATTACATTTATTGATGTTCAAATTCTAAATCAACATTTTATTCTTGGATTAAAATATGTTGTTTGTGTTGTCTTTTCCTTTTTAGATATTACTGGATTCTATTTGCCTATGTTTTTAGCTGAGTAAGACTTTTCAAAAAGACTTTTGAGTTTACATTTTTTAGAGATCTTGGCTTAAATATTTTTCTTAAAATAAGCTTACTGGTTTTGCTATCAAGATTATGCTGATTTTATACAATGAACTTGGAAATGTCAGTATAAGATCGGTGTTATTTCTTTCTTAAATATTGGGAAAGATTAACTGATAAAGCTATCCGGGCCTGGAATTTTCTTTGTAAGTTTTAAGTTATGAATTCAGTTTATTAAATAGATATAAGCTTTCAGATTTTTAAATTTGTCCTTGTGTCAGTTTTTCTAAGTTGTCTTTTTTAATTAATTAGTCTGTTTAAATTTTCTTCCTTATATTTTCCTTGTGTATAATTTGCCATTAATTTTCCTAGCTTCTTGAGCTGGATGCTTTAGATAATTGATTTTCAGCCTTCATTATTTTCTAGTATGTTCATTTAAACTATAAATTTCCCTCTAAACTAGGGTTTTGTGGTATTTTACAAGCTTTCATAATGTTGTATTTTATTGTATTTATTTTTTTCATAATGTTGTATTTTATTATCTTTCATTTCCAAATATTTTCTGATTTTTCATTTTGATTTCTTCTTTGCCCCATAGGTTATTTATAATCTTTTTCCTTTGTGTGTCTGTCTTTATATTTTCTGCTAATCTATCTTCCAGTTGAATAATCTCCTCTTCTGATAGTAGTAATACGCTGTTAAATCCATCTCTCTACTCCATGATATCTGTAATTGCATTTTTTTCTGTTAGAAATTACATTTGATTCTTTTAAAAATAATTCAATGGTGAAATTTCCATCTTGTCATGCATTTTCTTGAACACATTAATCATAATTATTTTAAGTTCCATGTGTGATAATTCAAATAAATGGATCATCTGTGAGTATTTCTATTGTCTACTTTTTCTCTAGATGTTCAATCTTTTGGCCCTATCTTCTGGCGTGCTTCATAATTTTTGATTAAATGCTGGCTATTGTATTTGAAAAATTCTAAGGATCTTGATGATATTATTTATCTCTGGAGAAGATTTATTTGGCCAGCAATTAGACTAAGGGCAGATTACTTTGATTCAATCACGTATTGAGATAGTTCAAAACAATTTCAGATTATATGTGGACTCTCTGTGGGCTGCTTAATTTCTGGTTTCTCCTTTTGGTGTCTCAACTAAAAGTTTGGTGTGTAATTGGGGCTACTCCTCCTTTGAGGGCTGTTGTTCTAATTTTAGTCTTTGCAATCAATACAACTGATAATTTTTTTTTAAACATTTGTAGCCACTTAGCAGCTATTTTTACTTGGTTTCCCAGCCTCTCATTCAGGGGAGTGTAGGATCCAGCAAATACTTCAAAAGTAAGAGCTGCACAGAATTTTAAGCTTATTTTGCTGAGGTTCTTTTTTCTCTAGGATCCTGATTTCTTAAGTAATAGCCACCTTGGTATCCCTGAATCCCAACTTTTGTCTCCCCAGCACTGTGGGACTGTCAAATGCTCTAGATCATTGTTTGGAGCAATGAGAGAGAGAGAGAGAGAGAGAGAGAGAATAAGCCAAGTAAGTGACACAAGCTATTGGTTAATGGCACATTACTGAAAGGGGCTTTTACGGCACAAACCCTACTAAAGCAATGTCCACCTCCTGCCCATGGTGCAAAGCCACACTACTGTGTTGTTTTAGTTATAATGACACACCTTCCGTTGTTTGTTGTTTATGAGAGAATTGCCTTCCATAAGAATGTGTTTAATTATGTGCATAATCAGATATATTGCACTGCAGGGGAGATGGGAAAATCTTTAGCTCCTTTGTGAACTTTGTCACTTCTTGTCATCCTTCCCCCAACCCCTGCCAGCTCAGAATCCCAATCATAGCTGGCAGAAACACTCCAAAAGGAATCATAACAGCAACAGTCACTGAGCCTCCTATGTGTCAGGCACAGTTCTAGGTGCAGGAGACTTGAAGACAAGTCACAACCAAATGATATAACAAAATTCACAAAGAGATCTAAGAGAGAGTAAAGGGAATGGGGAGGTGGATGTGAGGATGTCTATCTTCTCCTACAGTTTAAGAACATTCTCTTTATTCACGTGCCAACTCAGTTCTTTCTGGGCTAAACCTTCTAGGCTAAAGAACTAAAAAGTTCTTGGGAGGTGCCATGTTTGAACTGTAAAATGTTAATATAAACATCTAAATACCTTACAAAGACTATTATTAAACTGGGGGGAAAATCACTATAAGGATACATAGAACTAGTGCAAAACCAATTTCATATATTAAGGTTTTACTCTGTCCTAATGGTTGTAGCAGTTTTTCTAACAAAGAAAAGATTGGGATGCTGCCTGTTTATACGGAAGCCAGAGAAGGTAGAGACGATAGCTGAGGGATAAAAGAGCTCCCTGGTTGGTTAGTGATCATACAATATTTCCATCAAGTATGTAGTGAGTGTGAGGCATGATGAAACATTAAGAAATGATTGAGGTGCCCATGGTATGTCTGGGTACCCTCACAGCTGTGCAGGCAGTCCTTCCTTAAGGGGAGGAGCTGGGTGGCACATCCCACACCTACCACAGGAAGTAACAGGAGGAGTGATGGGGTGGGGGGGAAGGAAGCCATACAAACAAATGACGGCAATACCAGGGAGATGGTGGCAAGTCATCATAGAGCTCCATTATCCCATACACTGTGTGTTTTGCACAAACCAAGCCCAATCAAGAGGAGGAGACTGGGAAAACTTGATGGAAGAGGTGAGATTTGAGTTGTCGCTGTCAGGGTGGATAAGACAGGCTCCCTGTAAGGTTTGTCAGAGATGGAGTCTGTTTGTGGATAACAGTGATAAACGGCTAACATTTACCTAGATCTTATTCTAGGTCAGTCTCTGGGCTGAGGGCTTCCCACGTGTTATCTCAGTTAAGCCTCAGAACCATCGTCTGAGGTATAGAAAATTAGCACCCCTATTTATACAGAGGGAAACGAGGCTTTGAGAGTTTGGACTTGGAGCACCGGCACACCCTGGCTGCACGTGAGAATACACAGAGGAACTTTGAAAAACCACCCATGCCTGGGCTCCACCCGTTCACATTGAAGCTAATCTCTAGACATAGGGCTCAGCCATCGGTACCTTATATGAGCTCTCCAGGTGATTCTGAGGAACAGAGAGGGTTGCGAAGTAGTCATTGAGAGGAAGTTCAGCACTACCCTCAGCATAGACCACTTTAAACAAATATTATGAGATAGTTTGAACACACCAGCGGTTATAAAGGCAAATTGAAGAAATTTCCCTACGCCTAATACCCAGCTTAAAATGATAAACACCGCTGATCTAGTTGGAGTTCCCCAATCTCATCTCTCTCTCTCAGTCTCCCTCTCCTAGGGAGTCACTATCCTGAACTTTATTCCCATGCATTTCCTTACAGTACCTTTTAAAATCTGGGATGGGACACTTTGCACCTGGAGCTCTTTAAGCTGTGATCTGAATGTGTGTTGGAGAAGTGGGCATACTCCTTAGGGGAGGACATATCAAAATCTCTTGGTGAAAGGGAATTTGTCAGATTTGGAAAAGAAACCCAGGCAATTTCAACACCTGACCCCCCGTGTCCCCAGGAGTGCCTCCTCAGTTATGGTATGTGTTCATCTATTTGTTTATTACCTATACCCTCTGCCCTGCCACCCCCCATAACACCACATAACTCTCTTGAGGGCGAGGACTTTATCCTATTTATCATTCTCCCCCCAGCACCCAGAACATTGCTTGCACTCGGGAGGTGCTCAATAGATATTTTTTTGAATGAAGGAAAGAATCACTGAACTATAAGCCTCTCAAGAGCTGGGAGATTTTTAAATAATACAGTATACCTGAGGGGTCAAGAGCATGGGGTTCGGGGGGTAGAAAACTTGGATGGAATCTTAACCCTGCTATTTCTGATCTGTTATATATCTTGGGCAGAGTTACTCAACCACTCTCAGGCTCAATTTCCTCAACTGTAAAATGGAAGCAGCTACTCAGTTGTATTGTGGTGGGGATTAAATGACACAATGCATGTATATCTTAAACGATACAGTGCATGGGAAATGCATGGGAAACTTGTTTTGCAAAGTGCTTGGTAGTAGCAAGTGTTCATATTAGCTTTAGCTGTGGTGGTGGGCTTCTATGTATGGGGTTATTTCTGCCCTGCACCCCTCTTTTCCTGGGAAATGCCCCTCCCCCTCCAAATGGCTCCCAGCGGCAGTTCTCATGTTCCTACATGGCCTTGCCTCTGTGGTTATACCTTGCTGTCTCCTTCTGTGCACTTGATCCACTCTTGGAAGTGTGGAGGAAAATTGGAATTAAGTCGAAAAAAATATTGACTATGTTCAAGGGAAAGAAGCTGGGTTAGAAGTGACCTTGAAGATGCCTTTAACGCACTCGTGAAAATGACGTCAAGGAAGCAGGAACCGTACCTTCTTGCAGAGTATTCCTTTTTGCCCATGAGACCACTCCTGATAGAACAGCAAAGAGTCTTCTTTGGGTTGGGGTCAGCTAACACCTCGAGGTGGCACACAATGTTTTGAAATTTTTTTCCCTATGTGAGTATCACCGGCATTTATTAGGATGATATCCACAACATTGGCTTCATTAGCTGATGCTTCCCAAGTGCCTAGAATAGTGCCTGGTACATAGCAGATGCTCAATAATTATGTGTTGAATGAATGAATGCCTGAGTATCATGTTCCAAGTGACTCTGTTCTGTGTATTGGCCCTGGATCTAGGTACAGGATCTCCCCATTTTACAGATGAGGAAACAGGCCTAGAGAAGAGAAGGTCACTCAGTTAAAAGCTGTGTGATGACAGGGACTACTTTTTCTCTGTCTATAAACCATCGCTGCCTGGCTCCCCCTCCCAGTTCGACCACATTGCTGTGTGGTTGGACGGGGTCAGTCAGAGACTGAGGATGGGGAATCTCTCTCTATGGGAAACTGATCCCGGGGCAGGAGTGGGTGTTGTGGCTGCCCTTGCTGTTAATGGAGTGAGCACAGGCATGAGAAATGCACACCCACCGTGGACAAACTCATCAAGGCTGTAAGGACAGGAATCTTCATCAATACTCCTGAATCTGGTCATTCCGAACTCCATGCAGTTTGGTGTATTTTTCTCTATGGAAGTGACCTTCTTGCCTTAGTTATCATTTCAGGGCTGGGGAAGGCAGTCCAGGGAGAAACTCTGGTGAAATTCAGGGACTTTCCATAGCAGGCAAGGGAGGTGGGCTAGGGTGCAGGCAAGTGCCCAGCAAGCTCCAGCTGGCTGCCAGGCTCCAGGGAGAGACTCTCCAGAGAGGGGACCAGGCTAGCCTGTGCTTTACTAGGGAAACAAAACACAACAGAACAGGAATCTGACATTGTGGAGGAAGCCATACGCTAGTTACTGTGGCCACACTTTCTCCTGGGAAGGGGTACTGGAAAGCGACAGAAGGCAGATTTTGCTGCAAACGGACTGCTAAGGAGCCTGTTTCTGGCTCTGAGTGCCCGGTAGCCCTTCGCATTCATGGTACACAAAGCCCTCCCAGGCCTTTCCTAATGGGAGGTGTTATCTCCATTTTCCAGGCTGAGAAGCCCCGTGCAGAGGGGAAACTGGCCCTTTTCACCCTCACGCCTCCTCCACCCTTGGCGGGCAGCAAACGCGGTCCAGGTCTTCTGCTTCCAAACCCGAGCTTTATCTCCCACACCGTGCTGCCTCTTGGAGCCTTCTGGAGAGGCCCCTGCTGTGGAAATGAACATCTGTCCAAACTTTGGAGCCTGGCCTTCAAGGGCCTGAGCAACTTTCCACTCGGTGTCTGGTCCCCGCCGTGCCTCATGCCTCCCGCTCACGGGTCTCCACACTGCCAAGGGAGCCTGCAAGTGATTTCTTGCTTCTTTGAATCCTGGCAGGCCTTTGCCCACACCCCAAATTTCCCTTTTCTCCCTGTTTTATTTTCTTTCTTTATATGGATCTTGGACAATACATGGGATGATTTTCTTTTATAGTCACATACTTGGTATATAATATTTGTCATCTGTAAAGCGTCTTCGTTCATCCATTCACTCCTAGATCCATCCTTCGACATACGTTTATTGCGTTCCTACTATGTGCTATGCACTGTGCTAGACAATTGGGGATATAGAAATTTGTAAGGATGGACCAAGTACTTCTCTAGAACATGCAAACCCAGAGGACTGTCAAAGATCAAAATGTTGATACGCCTCCTATTCTGTAGCTCAGGCTCATTAGATGAACTGCAGGAACTCTTGTCCTCACCAGCATCCTTACTCTGGTTCAAGATGGAGGGGGTGGGTTTTGTAATCCGTCATCTTCTGTGTTCTCTGTAGCCTCCTGGTTTCCTGGGCATGGTGAGATGTCCAAACCCTCTTTCCAGATCAGGGGTTTGGCACTAATGCTGCTACTTCAAGAGTGTAGTGACTGGGCTTTTCAGGGCTGTTTCTCAACAGCACCTACAAGGGTTTCTCTTCTCTGACCAGCTTTGGTTCTGGGCAGTAAGGCTGAGTCTCTGCATGACACCATGTCCTCTAACCCAAAGCAGACACCTCCTGTGCAGTTAGAGAGCCCAGCCCGGGCCGTGGTCAACACTGTGTCCCACTGCAGCCTGGGGCAGTTTCCATGGGCAGTTGCCAGTGTTTCCTGCCTTGCTAGTGTCCTGCTTGGCCACCCCCTTCTCTCTGAGAATGCATGGACAAAGCAAGTAAAAACATGGAATTCAAATCAAGACACATTAGTTCTGAGGCCTAGCTCTGCCACTGATTGGTTGTGAGATGTTTGGTAAATTCACTAATCTCAACTATAAAACAGAAAAAACCGTGTGTCCCTGTATCAGTCAAGGTTCTGCAAAGAAATAGAACCAATAGGAGATACAGACTTATTTTAAAGAATTGGCTGACTCCATTTATTTTCAAGAATTTAAAATAATTTAAAGTGGCTGACAATTTATTTTAAGGAATTGGCCTACACGGTTGTGGAAGCTGGCAAGTCCAAAATCTTTAGGGCAGATCAGCAGGCTGAAAACAGTAGGCGGTAGCTGACGTTGCAGTCTTAAGGCAGAATTTCTTCTTCAGGAAACCTCAGTGTTTACTCTTATGGCCTTCGACTGATTAGGTGAGGCCCACCCACATTATCAAGAGTAATCTTCACTTCTTTTTTTTTAAAGTTATTTATTTGGCTGTGCCGGGTCTTAGTTGCAGCACGCAGGATCTTTGTTGCGGTGTGAGGGATCTGTTTTAGTGGCGGCATGTGGGATCTAGCTCCCTGACCAGGGATCAAAACCGGGTTCCCTGCATTGGGAAGCGTGGAGTCTTAGCCATTGGACCACCAGGGAAGTCCCAAGAGTAATCTTCACTTAAAGTCAACTGGTTGTAGCTACAAACTACATGTACAAAATACCTTCACAGAGACACCTAGGTTAGTGCTTGATTAAGTGAATGAGTACTACAGCCTAGCCAAACTGACCCATCAAACTGACCATCTCACTCTCTCATTGGAGAGTTATGAGGATTAAGTAAAATAATGCATGCAAAGTTTTAAGCATAGAACCTTGTATGTGGTAAGTATTTATTCGTTATTGATATTGTTACTACTGTTATTACTTTTAATTTTCCATTTATTTTTGGTCTGCTGCCAATTCAACAAAGCCTTGTGCTCCATTCCAAGGTATTTGCTACTCTGATACATCACAGCCCCTAAGAGCAGGATCTGTGATGTGGGAACTCACAGGTGGGAATGTACCTATCAGTAAGCTCCTGGGGAACAAGCATATGTCTGGTTTATACACAGCTCAGAGTAAGCGTGCAATAGATACCAAGAAATCAATGCACAAATGAAGACAATGTCCTGGTAAGAATGGGCTCTCCAGTGCACATGTAATACAAGCCTTATTTGTAATTTAACATTTTTTAGTAACCATATTTTAAAAAGAGACACTAATATCCAAAATATTATTATTTCAAAATCTAATCCATATAAAATTATTAGACATTTAATATTCTTTTTTATATACTAAGTCTTCTAAATCCAGCCTGTGTATTATATTATACTTACGGCACAGCTGCATTTGAACTGGCCATGTTTCAAATGTTCAATAGCTACATGTGGCTAGTGGCTACTGTATAGGATAGCATAGGATTAGAGGAATATTTCTCCAAGCTTAGTTCCTGAATAATTGCATCCTAATCACTGGGGCTGGTTTATGGAGTGGGCAGCATGTTAATAATGGGCCATGCTCTAGAACAAGCTCAGTACGACTCACTGACTTAGGCCTGCCTCTTCATAGACTGTTGATGATCGGTCCTCACCAAAATAAGAACAGAAAGTGACAGCAAGCATTCAGAAAAGTTTATAACAATCTGACAGAATAATTTTACATCCATTGAATCTAATAACAAAAAAAATTAGGGATTGGATTAGTATGTGCTATTTAAAATTTAATTTTTCTATAAATCCATTTGTATTGCATTTTACAAAAGTACCTGTCTATGATGAAGTGGAAATAGGTAAAACCTGGCCCTTCACCAAAGAGAGTTTGAGAAGCGCTGTCTCTGGGGTAGATATTAGGAATTTATGTTTTTAACAACCCCCTGATGATTCCTAGACACATGGAAGTTTGAACCCTCTAAAATCAGGCCAAAGCCTCCAAGAAGTGTAGACCTCATTTTATTTTTATTTTATTTTTTTCCTTCAAATTGCTGTGTCCAGAAGCAGAGCTTCAGGCCTGGGTGGTTCTTCATAACAAGGGCAGCTCTGCATACTTCAAAGACACTGTCCCAGCGCCAGTGGGGAGCCCTGTCTTGCCCTGATGTCCACACCAGCCAGAACACGAGGACCTCACAGTCCTGCTTCTTCTTGAGACCCTTTGTGAGTCCTCTAGGATCCTGGGATTTTCAAGGTTTTCTCTGATCCTCCACACAGAGAATACAACTTTTCAATCTCCATCTCTTGGAGCAGACAGGCAATCTGTTTAAAAAAAAAGAAAAAAATCTCTAGACCCAAAGGAACTCTATTTTTTCTTGTCCTTGCTCAAAGCTTTTATAGCACATCTTGAGCTTTCAAAGGCAGTGCGCGTATTGATTTTTTGTCCCTGACCCCCAGGGTTCATTGCTGCTGTGTTTTGGGCTAAGGCTCCCTATAGAAATCCCAGTGGCCGCCACTCGGGAAGTCTTGGTGATTGGATGATATTGGAAGCAGTTTCCTTATATAAACCATCACAGATATCCTTTGTAATTTGTCATCTTCTCTTTCTGTGAGGCTCTCCTCACAGGATCTTTCCTGTGTGCCTTGAAACTTTTAAATCAGCCTTCAGGCCAGAATTTCTGCAAAGGAAATGGAGGCCTTTACCTCTGGCTCAGCTTCCAGTGAAGATGCTTTAGGTTCTGGCTCCCACCCCACCAGCCCAACACTCACCTGGACATAGATATCGTCTCTTCCCACAAAATCTCAATATACTACTGTATTAGTTTTCTAGGGCTGCCATAACATATTAGCACAGACTAAGCGGCTTGAGCAACAGAAATTTATTTCTCACAGTTGTGGAGGCTGGAAGTCCAAGATCTAGGTGTTGGCAGGGTTGGTTTCTCTCGAGGCCCCTCTCCTTGGCTTGCAGATGGCCACCTTCTGGCTGTGTCCCCTCCTGGCCTCTACTCTGTGCAAATGCATCCCTAGTGTCTCTTCCTGCCCTTATAAGGACACCAGTCTTATTGGATTAGGACCCCACACTTAGGACCTCATTAACTTTAATGACCTCATTGAAGGCTTTACCTCCAAATATAGTCACATTGGGGTTAGGACTTCAACATATGGATCTTGGGGAGGAGCACAATTTAATCCACGACAACTACTAAGTTGGTGTCTGCTTATGGCCCAACTTCCTCTTGGATTCTGGGGTTCTTGCACCTGATGGCTGTGTTCTCTGCCTCTATAACCAATGTTTGCTTCCCACCCCATCACCCCCTGGAGGCTGTTGCTACACTGGGTAGAGGCCTGTTTGACATTTTTGGGTGTGGACCAAGGTCTTCTGCTGTCAAAGCCGTGTTAGATTCTGCCCATGGTGCCATTGCTGGCTCTCAGATGAGTGTTCTGTGGTCACTGGTGAATTCCATCAGAGACTGCTCTCCAGCTCCTGTCTTCAGAAATGATTCCAGGCTTCATGTAAAACCTGATTTTTTTGCGCATGACACCCGTTCCCTTCTCTCCCATGGAGACCTGTCTCCCCTTCACTGCTCCAGGTTCAGAGGCAGAACAGGGGCTAGTCACCATAAAATCCTTGAAGCCACTAGCACTCCTACTCTTTCCATTAGAAGAGTGGGCAACTACTTCTCTCCTTTTCCAATCCATTTCACGGCAGGAACCCAGGACCATTTCTACTTTCTTTGCAGTCATCAAACAAAAAACAAGCTAGGGCAAAACAGGTGGATTTATTTATTTATTTATTATTTTAAAATTTAATTAATTAATTAATTTATGGCTGCATTGGGCCATCTATTTCTAACACAATTTTCACCGACTTACACACAGTTTCAACTCCTCTAGTGCCCTCCCAGTGTTTACAACATGACATCTTTACTTTAGCTGAACGTTTAAATTTGCTATATTTGGCCTAACTTTACCTTTTTAACATTTTTTATTACTTCCTGTTACTCTACATCCACCAGATCATTCTACTGACTGACTTTGAAAATGTGTGCATATTCTGACTTCCACATCCTAGCTCATGCTATGTTCTTTTTTTTAAAAAAATTATTGAATTTATTTATTTCCATTTTTGGTTGTGTTGGGTCTTCATTGCTGTGCACAGGCTTTGTCTAGTTGTGGTGGGCAGGGGCTACTCTTCGTTGTGGTGTGCAGACTTCTCATTGCGGTGGCTTCTCTTGTTGTGGAGCACGGGCTCTAGGCACTTGGGCTTCAGTAGTTGTGGCACGTGGGCTCAGTAGTGGTGGCTCACGGGCTCTAGAGTGCAGGCTCAGTAGTTGTGGTGCACGGGCTTAATTGCTCTGTGGCATGTGGGATCTTCCTGGACCAGGGCTTGAACCTGTGTCCCGTGCATTGGCAGGCGGATTCTTAACCACTGCGCCACCAGGGAAGTCTCTGTGTTCTCTTTTATTCAATGTTCTTTGACTTCTCTTCTAAATATTACCCAAACTTCTAGGCCTAGATTGATTCTATCTCTTCTAGGGAGCTAACTCTAAACGCTTAAGACCTGAGGAGATGCTCTGTCTCTTTCTGCTGTCTTTTTCTGGGTCTTTGGATCCCCCGCTCTACAGTGCTAAGCAGATTGTAGATGTTCTTGTTCATGCTGCTTGATCAAATGGAATATTGATTGACTTGAGGTCTTGAAAAGACATTTCTTTTGTCAAACTCTTATTTTGCCGGAGGTTGAATCCTTGCAGCCAGCATTGTCACCTCAAAAGTCATGGTGTCATAACAGGATTTCCAAATCTCAGCTGGCTCCAAATCCTGCTCTGCCACCTACCAGCTGTGTGACCTTGGGCAAACTACTTAACCTCTCTGTGACTCAGCTGGTTTGTAGATGTAACTGAATACATGTTTGCTATTGTGGTCAATTTTTTTTCCCTAACTACCAGTCAATCCTTGGTAAGAGTTCCTTGGTTTGCCATTTGGTCTTCTCAAAGCCAGCAGGTTAAAAGACACTAGCAATGACTGAGCTTGTAGACATTTATTTGAGGGTAACCATAATAAAATCTCTTCCTGATATACACCCAACTTATCACCACCAGGTGGAATTAAAACCCCATGCCTGCACATTGCCTGCTCTACCTAATTCAGGTGAGTCTTTAAAATAACCCTAGTGGGATGCTCTTAACTCTCGCCTGCATCAACCCCACCTTTTCTTGTGCTGATTCTCTGTTGTGGACTGTCCTCTCTTCTCTCCACTTATCTAAATTTGACCCATCCTGAGACATCCATCAAGGGGCCTAAGAGTACACGCTGTGGAGTTTAGCCCTTGCCTCCTGCAGTAAGGAACTGAATTTCATCCTTATTTTATGGAACTCAGAGAACTCATCTCTGTGCTGAGCACATAGCAAATGCTTCAGAAATATTTACTGGTTAACCAGTTGTTGATCAAAACCATTAAGTTACCTAGAGCAAGGTTATTGGAGAAAACACTCACTTACCCCACATTCAAAAGAGCACTTACTCCTGGGTCTAAAGGGACAACTGGTTCTGATTCTTCTCCAAATTCCACTGAATTCGGAACAAAGAGGGGAGTAGAAGACAGTGGGAATATTTTCAGATTTCTCCCTAATTCAGTATCACAACTAAATATAGTGTTATTTGGCATTATGAAATAGGCCCATTTTAGGGCCATTTAAAGTCAACCTGTACGTTGAAGCTTCAATATGTTATGTGGGTCACCTGGATTCTCAGTGAATACGAGAAAATGAACCAAATATATTTTAACCAAAGATTTCTGTTGGATTTTACTTCCTTAGTGTCCTCAAGCTCAACTCATGGACATGGTTTCATCTACAAGCCCATTGGGCAGGAAGATTGCACAGAACAAGGATGTTCCTTTCCCTGCCCGCCCCCGCCCCCCCCCCAGCCCTGTCGATGAGAGTTGCACATGTGTCCCTGAATCTTCCTCTTTAAGGCCTGTTTTTCTAGTATCTTGGGTGTTCTTGGGCGATTCCCACAATCTCCATGTTCCTATATGCAACACAGAAGCTAGCTGATCTCTAACATACTCTTCACCCCCATCAGCTTGTGATGCTAGAAGATGCAAGATGGGCTTTCCCGGAATTTCACAATAAGGTGAGCCAGATAATCCTGAGCTGGGGCGAGAACCCAGGCCTATGAAGTGTCAAAAGATGCGAGGAGGTGAGAGGCTCGGGAGCCCGACACGGAAGGTTATCCTTCACTGGCAGTAGCCCCTGGGGTCCCCTCTCCAGCCGCCCACCTTTCCAGCTAGGGCGGCGGCACGCAGCGGCTCTTCAAGGAGAAGGCGAGGCTTCGAGATGAACAAGGCTCTTTAGAAACACCGGAGCTGACGGTGTGATAAACACTCAAAAGCCAACCGAACAGCTGCAAAATATGATAAAAATCACTTGAAAAGTTCATTGATTTTGCAGCAAAACTGCAAGTACTTCACTTTATAATAATTGTTCCCTCGCACTCTCGAATCTTGTACTTGAGCTGCAAGGGCGTTCGGGTCGGGGCGGCATTCAGCGAACGGCCCGGAGAAGACAATGGTACGGAGCTGAAGAGACACTTTCATCATGAGCTAATTTACAAACCAAAGCAAAACAGAGTCGGGTTTTGTCTAAGATTATTAGGAGATGTTAATTTTCTTTATTTTTTTGATTTTAAAAAAATTATTTTTTTGGAATTTTTGAATTTATTTTTTTATACAGCAGGTTCTTATTAGTTATCTATTTTATACATATTGGTATATATGTCAATCCCAATCTCCCAATTCATCCCCCGCCCCACCCCCCTGCCACTTTCCCCACTTGGTGTCCATACTAGAAGACGTTAATTTTCTGCTTAAATTATTTATCTTCCTCCTTTCCCCCCAGCTCATAACTGAAAAAGGAAGCAGCATCAACCCGATCTTGCCTCCCCAATTCTTATCTTCCTAATTAAACTTTGTGACTTGGCATACAAGGGTGGGTGGGTTACTTTTTCCCCTTTCCTCTCTTCTCTCTGAGGACAACGTATTTGTTATTTAAATTTATATGATGTTTGCTTTTATACCTGGTAGGATGGCTGTTAGTCCTTTTGCCCCATTTTTTCCCTCTGGGTTGGGAGACACAATGAAAGGAACTGGGGACAAAATGAGGTCCTCGTGGTTCTTGACCCAGTGGACCTCAGCGGGCTGCTCGGTGGCCAGTGCTGTCTCTGTCCAGAGCAACAGCGGGCTCTGTCCCGCCCTGTCCTGTCTTGCTGGCCACACTCTCCTCCCAGGCTGGCTGGATTTAAAAGTAGACAAGTAAACAAAGCCCAAACTGGACTCACTCTCAATTATCCGCATGAGCGGAGGGTTAATCCAATATTCATTTTTACTTGGCCTTGGAATGCCTTGTGTGGTTTGAACAGGACAGATTTACCTGGCTGTTTCCGCTTTGCTTAGATGAATAGTGTTACCATTTTCACCATGTCCACAGACTGCTGGTGAGGCTAGCACCCCGGTAACATTCTGGGGTGGATAGGAAATCGATCTGGGTGGGAGAATCTGACACGTAGAATGTCACCGAGCTGGCTGTCACCCCATCCCTCCATCTCGTGGCCATTTTTTTGAGTTTATTATTTTCATCCACTCAAAGCATCAGGGTAGATTCCAGTATCCTGACTCATTTCCCCTCTCTGATGGTAAGGAGAAACAATTTACGAATTGATTCATTTATTCCATAAGTAGTTATAAAATATCTCCTACGTGCCAGACACTGTGCTAGTGGCTGCGGCCACAACTCTCAAGTCATACGGAGCTGATGGAGCTTACACACGTATAAGATAGTCTTGTCCACAGACACTTATAGGTGAGCGTGATCAGTGTCGTGATGAGAGAGGAGCAGGTGTGACAGGATCAGCTGTTTGGGATGCCTAATGGAGACTTCTTAAGAAGAGGGGAAATCGTACCTGAGACCTGAAAAACAGGTAGGAGTTGTTCAGAGGCTGGGCATGGGGGCAGGAGTGGCATGTTCTACCTCCTTGTGCTAAAGGCCAGCGGAGGTGAATGCCGGTGTGGGGAGCTGGAGGACCTGGACAGGCTTCAGAGTGGTTGGAGCACAGTTAAGAGGCTGGAGGAGAGAGAGGCGAGGCTGGAGACGTAGGGGCTGGGGGAGAGGTCATGAAGGCTCTTGGAGGACAGTAAGGACTTTGAATTTTACCCCCGACTCTCTGGCTGGGAACTCTGAGGGACGTTGTCATCAGTGCTCTGGGCTGGTGAGGAATCTGATGCCCCTTCAAGGAGCTATTAAAAACAACAACAAAAAACCTAAATGTTTATTTATTTATTATTTCTTTTCATTGACGTATATTTGATTTACAGTGTTGTGTTAGTTTCTGGTGTACAGCAAAGTGATTCAGTTATACAAATATATACTTTTTCATGTTCTTTTCCATTAGAGTTTATTACTAGATATTGAATATATTTCCCTGTGCTATTCAGTAGGACCTTGTTGTTTATTTATTATATATATAGTGGTTTGTATCTGCTAATTCCAAACTCTTTATTTATCCCTCCCTCAACCTCCCTTTCCCCTTTGGTAACTGTAAGTTTGTTTTCTATGTCTGTGAGACTGTTTCTGTTTTGTAAATAAGTTCATTTGCATCATTTTTTTAGATTCCACATATAAGTAATATCATAAGATATTTTTCTTTCTCTGTCTGACTTACTTCACTTTGTATGATAATTCTCTAATTCCATTCATGTTGCTGCAAATGGCATTGTTTCAGTCTTTCTTTATGGTTGAGTAATATTCCATTGTATGATATCTATCTATCTATCTATTTCACCTTCTTTATCCATTCATCTGTCAATGGACATTTATGTTGCTTCCATGTCTTGGCTATTGTATATAATGCTAAATTAACATTGGGTACATGTATCTTTTCAAATTAGAAAAACTATATTTAATATTTATTTTTATATGAAAAAGAGAAACTGATTTTCTGTTAATAAAAAATTGTATATCTCTTTCTTTGTTTTCAAAATAAGGAGTTAATTCTTTCCCCTGAATATAACATAACAACTTAACATATTTGGATTATGTTTTCTTCTGTCTAAACTTTATATATATATATATATATATATATATATATATATATACACACACACCTGGAAGGTGTTAATCATGCATAGGTGTAACTCACACAAATGTGGTTACATAATCTTGTTAAAAATATTTAAAATTTCTTCTTTTTTGGTTTTCATGTAGATAAAAACCATTCCCATTTTACTGAGTTTTTTCCTTCTCCTGATTTTTTTTTTGCATGTGTGTGTCATTTTGTGAATAAGACAACTTCTTGCAAGACTTCAAATTTTATTTATTTATTTAATCAATTAATTATTTACTTAGGTCTTTTTAAATTGAAGTATAGTTGATATATAACATTATATAAATTGCAGGTGTGCACTATAGCGATTCACAAGTTTTAAAGGTTATACTCCATTTATAGTTGTTATGAAATATTTGCTATATTCCCCAATATATCCTTGTAGTTTATCTTATACCTAATAGTTTATAATTCTTACTCTCCTACCCCTATATTGCCCCTCCCCCTTCCCTCTCCCCACTGGTAACTACTAGTTTGTTCTCTATATCTGTGAGTCTAATGGCCTTCAAATTTAGATGAGATAAATCACTTGTTTGCTAATCAGAACTGCATCATAAATAACTGAGTTTCAGTATTTCAGCAGACAGAAACGAGTGACTTCAGAGGCCTGCCATCTGGATGGTCTCAGGTTGGCGGTGTGGACTAGCCTTCACCAAGAAAATCACTTGGTGACTATGAGAAATACTGCAGTGCTAGGTCAGCTCTTCTGGGGACACTATCCACTCCGGCTGGATGGGGACCATTTTACACTTTGTCAATGGTGTTTCACACACAGGAGCCTGAGTTAACTGGCACCACATGTTTGATCTGCTGGAATGACGTCTCAAGGTGTCTTATAAACTGTTGCCCCAGGGAGCTTCCAGGTCATCTGGTTCCATGATAGGGTTCTGTCTGACTCCAGTGGACGCTAGGTTTGAGGGGAGCAGAAAGGAGACAGAGGGAGAAGTGTTGGTGACCTGGGTGAGGGATCATGGTTGTCTCAACCAGGAAATTCATACGGGGGACTGAGAGGACTAATCAAGTTAAGAAACACTAAAATGTGCAATTGACAGAACTTGGTGATTAGATTTGGAGAATGAGGAAGATACGAAGGATAGTGCCTGGGTTTCTTGTTTGAACAACTTGGTGGATGCTAGCTATCAAGGTAGGAGACAAAAGAGTGGCAGATGTAGGGGAAAGATGCTGAGTTCAGTCTGGAAGTAGGAAGTTTCAGGTGCCTGTGGCCTATCCAAATTGAGATGTCAAATAAACAATTGAGTGAACAGTGTAGCTCAGGAGCCCTATTCAAGTGAGAAATATAAAATCTGGATATTATTCACATAGAGAAGGGAGTGCTGGAATTAGACAAGATAATGCAGAGAGAGTGGGGAGTAAGTAGAGAGAAGGGCTCAGGACAGAACTGGAGGAAAACCAGTTTTTAGGGAGAAAGCCAAAGCATAGAAACTATAGATGAAATTAAGAAAAAGCTAGTAAAGAAAATTAACCAGTTATAAGAAGAAATTCTGAATCTTGTCTCATTGTGTCTTTAAAAATTTTATTTATACTTAATTATTTTATTCATATATCTTTACAATGAAATATTTCAGACATTCAAAAAGGTATAGGCTACAATAATATAACAAACACCCATGAACCCCCCTGGTGTTCTGTGCACATCTTCCTGATCACTCTCCCCACCTTCCCCTCAGGGGTAACCTATTCTGTAATTCCCATGTTTGGTCTTTATACTTTCATCATTATACCTCATGGTGTCATCATGCAAAAGAAAACACGCTTTTCCATACGACTGAGACATGATCCTCAAATTTTGAAGCAATGAGCATCGACAAAGTGCCTTTTAAAGAAATGACAGGTGTGCTTCTATTTATCAAACGCCAGTCACATTTGGATTGCTAAGTGTACCCAGTTATCAATTCATCATCTCTCAGCTCCAAATCCAGCCTTCCTTATCCTGCTTTCTGGTGCTGGAGCTGGGTGTTGTAACATCTTTTTTCTTTGCCAGCTGATGCAATATTACCCTTGCCAGTAGAGGACGCTGAGAGTTCCTTCCTGGTTCCGGTGTGCAGCTTCCTGCTCCTACTCAGTGGCCACTGACTTGCAGGTCATCCACTGGTGCTCATTTTCTAGTGAGTTTCACTGGCATCCCAGTGGGTGGCTTTCCAGGGAATCTCACGGTGCCCTCTCCACCCCCAGCAGATAGTTTTCTGCCCTCCAGCCCTGGCATGTAGCACTCCAACCTCTTCACCATCCAGTGGGCCACAGCCACATCCTCCCCAGTGAGCTCTAGCCCTCAGCCCTAGGGTGGTGTTCCTTCCATAGGTGCCGTGCCTCTGCCCTAGAGGTAGTATAGGGGGTAGTCACTACCCCTATATCTGCTCCCTATGCCTTCAAGCCCTTTATTCTCCAGAGTTCTCTTTACCCTTTAGTAGTTAATTCCCTGTTACTTTGAATAATTCTCATATTAAACTTTTCTTGTCCAAACTATTGTGGAGATTGTGTCTCCTCACTGGATCCTGACTAATAAACACTAGAAAGAACACTAGACTTGTGGTAACAAACTCTGACTTTGCACTTTTCTTATGGGTGAGACATTAGCAAGTCATGTCATCTTTCTGGATTTAAATTCCTCTTCTATAAACTGGGGATACTTCTATTCCCCCTACCAGCATTGTTCCAAGAATTACATTGGATAATGGCTGTGACTTATGAAGGTGTAGAGTAGAGGATATACACATTCAGTCTGAGTTCAAGTAGAAAAAAACCAAAGGGTTGGGGGAGAATAAAAGAAGATGAAGTAGAAAGTATTGGGGAGTAAGACTGTGATTAGCACTTATGACTTCATGTTACCTGAAGCCTCTTCTCTCTGTTCTTTCTGCTTAGTGGAATGGAAAGAAGTAAGACTCTGAGAACAGGGAGCTTGAAAAAACAAAAGTTCTTTCCCTTAATGATCCTAGAAGTCTAGAAAGAAATGACTTTATATTAGGCCCCTGGGAGCTGAGTGGCTCAGGAAGCTTGGTGCCAGGGAAACCTAAGAACTGAGGATAAACCAACTTTAGGGGCTTTTGATTTATCTAAAATTTAGGGTGAACTGTTAAGATTGCAATATGGATCAGAGAGAAAGATACTAAATTGTACCTTAGAATTTTTAAATTAAAATTTTTTTGCTCTAAAACAATTACTTATTTTTTAGGCCTTGCTTTATACGAGTTTTAATATCAGATTATATTGTTTTACCAAAAGAGCAACCCTGGAGCCTTGTTGTTTAGAGTGTGTCTCTGTGACATGACACATAGTGGCTAAATATCTGAATTGCAGGTTTAGTTTTTTGTTCGGTGGACAAAGCAGGCAGTAGGCTATAGCTATGGTAACCATATGAGAGGTTACAGGCTGCAGTTAGCAACCATATACCTGGGATGTTTCTGAGGAAGTCCTGTTTTGTGCAGTTTTAGCACAATTTGTTAAATGCACAACAAATGTAATTTTATTTGATATCCATTAAGAGTGTTCACAGAAATAAATTTGTCATATGTCCAGAGTTTTTTGTTTTTGTTCAAGAGCCTGGTCTTTGTAGTAGGTATGGCAGAAGGACCCAGGCTAGGATATTCCTTCTGCGATCCCTTCCCCTGCTTGGTCCTTCATTTACTGACTTGTGAAACCAGATAGGTTGATTTGTTCAGTAACTTTAGAATTTTAAAAATTGTAACTGTAGTGGAAATTACTTTTACATCATATTATTTCTCTTTGTCTCTCTTTCTGTCTGTGCCTCTCTCTGTCCCTCTGTCTCTGTCTCTCTCTCTCAGACACACACATACACACACACGTGCACGTGTGCACACACATGCCCCCTCAAATTTCCATGAAACAATGCCCAGCATCACTAAATGCAATGCATTTAGTTCCATTCTATTCACAACAAAACTGAACAAAAACCGATGGGTTGAGAGCTACTAATTCCATGACCTGCAGGTGGGTGTCACCCCAAAGTCCAAAAATACACTGAAGAAAATAATCTCTAACATACAATCTAAGTCTGTGAGACTATTTGCTACTTGATGATAAAATCTCCTCACAATGGGTCCCTTACAACTGCTACCACCACCTGCCTTAGCTCTACCAAGCATCTGCCATGAGCAAGTCCACAGTCAAAGAGAACCAAGTATGAATACAGAATAGGTGCCCCATTCCTACCAGTACCTGGTATTTGGAATTAGTTTTATGCTCAAAACTTGGCATGTTATGTCCCTCCCTGAAAAGATGTCTTCTTGTTGGCCTTCTGCCTTGGTCTCCTTTGCTTGTGGGTCTGGCTCCCTGTTTAACTGTAGAGGTTGGACCCTGCCTCCTGCGTCCCAGCCCCTAGCTGTGTCCTGCTTCATTCTGGATAAACCTTTCAAGAAGCATAGTGATACCACCTGTTTGGCAACTGGATGTTTTTGACTCTGATGTCTGTCCTGAAAGTATCTTCATTCATCACTTTTCTTTGGGCATTCTGAATCCGACTGCTGGCCTCCCTAACTGGTCCCATGGTTCCTTCTCCTGTCTGCCACATGAAGATTCCAATAAGCCTCATGTTCCAGCCTGGTGGATCGGGGAGTGCTAAACCTACAAATTTACGCATTACGTACAGATACACATGGGCCATGGGTAATTTAACTTTCAATTTGCCTATTAAAAATTTCTATGAAGCATTTGCTATTCTATAATCACTTCAATATACCATGATAATTCACCTTAAAAATTCATGAACTAATTCCATTTTTAAAATAACCCCCCTTCGTAACACTAAAACGCATTTTCCCTTCTTTATCTAACCCTTGTCCCACCACTTATCTGTTTTATAAGACCACAGTTTTGTAGATAGTTTCTTTAAGTGGGTGTGAATCTCTTTTTAGCTCAGGGAAGTTTATCAATATATTTTTGGGGTCTTGTATTTCTTCTCTAGCTCCTTTAGGGATAAAGTTTCAAAACACCCCAAGGAGAATTTGGGGTAGAGCTCAGGGAGAACTTCCTGACAGAAGGAGGTTGTGGAATGTTTCCTTTAAAATAATAGTAATAATAAAAAAGGGGGGTGGGGTGAGAAGGTGGTCCTGATCTGTGAGGGCTGGAGGAGGAGAGGTAAATAACTTCTCAAAGTCTGATCCAGCCCTAAGATCCTTTGATGTGATTGCTCTGTCCCTTCTAGCTGTCTGGTTTTGATCTAAGGATCTGTTTGCTGGAGCCCTGAGCTCTGAGTGAGAAAACCCCAGCTCTACACCACCCTGGGCAACCCAGGGCCTTGCACCAGCTGGCTGGCCTGTGTGTGCTCTCTGGGAATTCTAGACTGGACTGATGGGCTCCTCTGATTTGCTTTGACTGTTGAGTTCCAGGGAAGGCCCATGGCACGTGCAGCTAAGGAGACCCTTCCAGGGACCTACTGCCTCCATGAGTTAACTCATTAGGGGCTTCCCAGGCATCCTCCCACACTGAGCAGAGTCTGCCTTTCACCTTGTCTTTTTTTGCATTTCACTGGTTATGCGTGGTTGACTGGATAACTCACTTCTGCAACCAACCAGCTCGTCAGAGTCCACCCTAATTATTGAGTCCCCAGATATGGCTCAAGTTAAGTAGGAGTCGCTTTAATCCCTTTTAGAATACAAAGTAAACAGCAAGTGGAGTGCTCTAGATATATTAATAAATGATTTGGGGAATAGGATGATTTTAATGTAATATCCGTATGTCCACTGCAAGGAACAAATAGATCAAGAACTTATTTGCTGGGTTTGTATATGTTTTAATGCCATCAACTCCTGGATAGGCTGAGACCCATGTGAATCCCCATATTCATAAATATGAAACTGCTTGTAAGACTCTTGGCTTTTTTCTGAATCACATTCCTATTTTGTGACTTTTCATCTTTTGTGAACCCTTATCTCTTACTTGATGAGATATTTTTATAACAGTAAGTGTACTTCCTGAAACCATTTTACAAATTACTTTTCTTTGTATTTGTGTATGCAAATATATATATATATTTTGTTGTTGTTGTTGTTGTTGTTGTTGACTGTTTAGTTTTGTCACTCCTTGCTGTAAGATTAGAAGGAAGAGGGTAGAATAGGCTGGTGATTCAGACAAGGTTTCCTGCAGGAGCTAGGAACTGAAATGGTACTTGAAGTTTGGGTGACATCCCAACAAGTGGAGAGAGTTGGGGAGGGGGCCCCAGGCAGAAGGAACAAGAGTTAGGAAGTGCAGCATGGTGTCATAGAAAAAGCATGGTTTGGTGTTGGACAGAATTGGGCTCAAAGTGTCAGTGGCGTCTGGTACTTATGGAACATCTGTGCAGGCTTTATGTATGTTTTAATTATAGTGATCTCATTGCAGAGTTTGGGTCCAAGAAGAGAGTCACACTAAAAAAAATTTCACAGGAAATTCTTTTCTCTTTCCCAAACTACATACAAGATTGAAGCTGTGGTTGTATATACTTGCATATGCATGCATGTATTTAGCTTCTAAAGCCCCCTTTTTATCATAAAAGTAGTGAAGTCTCCATATAAGTTGTCTTCTACTATAAAAGAAGCAGCTTCTGAAAAATGTATGACTAGTGCTTTGAGTGTGAGGAATTATCAGAAAGGTTCTTGGGCAGACTTCTTAACTTCTCTGGACCTTGCTTTCTTATCTGTAAAATGGGGAAAATATAACTTACTTATCAGTGTTGTTGGGACTATTTTTTTTTTACATCTTTATTGGAGTATAATTGCTTTACAATGATGTGTTAGTTTCTGTTTTATAACAAAGTGAATCAGTTATATATATACATATGTTCCCATATCTCTTCCCTCTTGAGTCTCCCTCCCTCCCACCCTCCCTATCCCACCCCTCCAGTTGGTCACAAAGCACGGAGCTGATCTCCCTGTGCTATGCGGCTGCTTCCCCTTGCTATCTACTTTACGTTTGGTAGTGTATACATGTCCATGCCTCTCTCTTGCTTTGTCACAGCTTACCCTTCCCCCTCCCCATATCCTCAAGTCCATTCTCTAGTAGGTCTGTGTCTTTATTCCTGTCTTACCCCTAGGTTCTTCATGACATTTTTCCCCCTTAAATTCCATATATATGTGTTAGCATACGGTATTTGTCTTTCTCTTTCTGACTTACTTCACTCTGTATGACAGACTCTAGGCCCATCCACCTCATTACAAATAGCTCAATTTCATTTCTTCTTATGGCTGAGTAATATTCCATTGTATATATGTGCCACATCTTTATCCATTCATCAGATGATGGACACTTAGGTTGTTTCCATCTCCAGGCTATTGTAAATAGAGCTGCAATGAACATTTTGGTACATGACACTTTTTGAATTATGGTTTTCTCAGGGTATATGCCCAGTAGTGGGATTGCTGGGTCATATGGTAGTTCTATTTGTAGTTTTTTAAGGAACCTCCATACTGTTCTCCACAGTGGCTGTATCAATTTACATTCCCACCAACAGTGCAAGAGGGTTCCCTTTTCTCCACACCCTCTCCAGCATCTATTGTTTCTAGATTTTTTGATGATGGCCATTCTGACTGGTGTAAGAGGATATCTCATTGTAGTTTTGATTTGCATTTCTCTAATGATTAATGATGTTGAGCATTCTTTCATGTGTTTGTTGGCAGTCTGTATATCTTCTTTGGAGAAATGTCTATTTAGGTCTTCTGCCCATTTTTGGATTGGGGTTTTTGTTTTTATGTTATTGAGCTGCACGAGCTGCTTATAAATTTTGGAGATTAATCCTTTGTCAGTTGCTTCATTTGCAAATATTTTCTCCCATTCTGAGGGTTGTCCTTTGGTCTTGTTTATGATTTCCTTTGCTGTGCAAAAGCTTTTAAGTTTCATTAGGTCCCATATGTTTATTTTTGTTTTTATTTCCATTTCTCTAGGAAGTGGGTCAAAAAGGATCTTGCTGTGATTTATGTCATTGAGTGTTCTGCCTATGTTTTCCTCTAAGAGTTTGATAGTTTCTGGCCTTACATTTAGGTCTTTAATCCATTTTGAGTTTATTTTTGTGTATGGTGTTAGGGAGTGATCTAATCTCATACTTTTACATGTACCTGTCCAGTTTTCCCAGCACCACTTATTGAAGAGGCTTTCCTTTCCTCACTGTACATTCCTGCCTCCTTTGTCAAAGATAAGGTGACCATATGTGTGTGGGTTTATCTCTGGGCTTTCTATCCTGTTCCATTGATCCATCTTTCTGTTTTTGTGCCAGTACCATACTGTCTTGATTACTGTAGCTTTGTAGTATAGTCTGAAGTCAGGGAGCCTGATTCCTCCAGCTCCATTTTTCCTTCTCAAGATTTCTTTGGCCATTCGGGGTCTTTTGTGTTTCCATACAAATTGTGAAATTTTTTGTTCTAGTTCTGTGAAAAATGCCAGTGGTAGTTTGATAGGGATTGCATAGAATCTGTAGATTCCTTTGGGTAGTATAGTCATTTTCACAATGTTCATTCTTCCAATCCAAGAACATGGTATATCTCTCCATCTATTTGTATCATCTTTAATTTCTTTCATCAGTGTCTTATAATTTTCTGCATACAGGTCTTTTGTCTCCTTAGGTAGGTTTATTCCTAGATATTTTATTCTTTTTGTTGCAATGGTAAATGGGAGTGTTTTCTGGATTTCACTTTAGGATTTTTCATCATTAGTGTATAGGAATGCCAGAGATTTCTGTGCATTAATTTTGTATCCTGCTACTTTACCAAATTCATTGATTAGCTCTAGTAGTTTTCTGGTAGCCTCTTTAGGATTCTCTATGTAGAGGATCATGTCATCTGCAAACAGTGACAGCTTTACTTCTTCTTTTCTGATTTGGATTCCTTTTATTTCCTTTTCTTCTCTGATTGCTGTGGCTAAAACTTCCAAAACTATGTTGAATAATAGTGGTGAGAGTGGGCAACCTTGTCTTGTTCCTGATCTTAGTGGAAATGGTTTCAGTTTTTCACCATTGAGGATGATGTTGGCTGTGGGTTTGTCATATATGGCCTTTATTATGTTGAGGAAAGTTCCCTCTATGCCTACGTTCTGCAGGGTTTTTATCATAAATGTGTGTTGAATTTTGTTGAAAGCTTTCTCTGCATCTATTGAGATGACCATATGGTTTTTCTCCTTCAGTTTGTTAATATGGTGTATCACATTGATTGATTTGCGTATATTGAAGAATCCTTGCATTCCTGGAATAAACCCCACTTGATCATGGTGTATGATCCGTTTAATGTGCTGTTGGATTCTGTTTGCTAGTATTTTGTTGAGGATTTTTGCATCTATGTTCATCAGTGATATTGGCCTGTAGTTTTCTTTCTTTGTGACATCTTTGTCTGGTTTTGGTATCAGGATGATGGTGGTCTTGTAGAATGAGTTTGGGAGTGCTCCTCCCTCTGCTATATTTTGGAAGAGTTTGAGAAGGATAGGTGTTAGCTCTTTAAATGTTTGATAGAATTCGCCTGAGTATCCATCTGGTCCTGGGCTTTTGTTTGTTGGAAGATTTTTAATCACAGTTTCAATTTCAGTGCTTGTGATTCGTCTGTTCATCTTTTCTATTTCTTCCTGATTCAGTCGGCAGGTTGTGCATTTCTAAGAATTTGTCCATTTCTTCCAGGCTGTCCATTTTATTGGCATAGAGTTGCTTGTAGTAATCACTCATGATCTTTTGTATTCCTGCAGTGTCAGTTGTTACTTCTCCTTTTCATTTCTAATTCTATTGATTTGAGTCTTCTCCCTTTTTTTCTTGATGAGTCTGGCTAATGGTTTATCAATTTTGTTTATCTTCTCAAAAAACCAGCTTTTAGTTTTATTGATCTTTGCTATCATTTCCTTCATTTCTTTTTCATTTATTTCTGATCTGATTTTTATGATTTCTTTCCTTCTGCTAACTTTGGGGTTTTTTTGTTCTCCTTCTCTAATTGCTTTAGGTGCAAGTTTAGGTTGTTTATTCGAGATGTTTCTTGTTTCTTAAGGTAGGATTGTATTGCTATAAACTTCCCTCTTAGAACTGCTTTTGCTGCATCCCATAGATTTTGGGTCATCATGTCTCCATTGTCATTTGTTTCTAGGTATTTTTTTATTTCCTCTTTGATTTCTTCAGTGATCACTTCGTTATTAAGGAGTATATTGTTTAGCCTCCATGTGTTTGTATTTTTTACAGATCTTTTCCTGTAATTGATATTTAGCCTCATAGCGTTGTGGTCGGAAAAGATACTTGATACAGTTTCAATTTTCTTAAATTTACCAAGGCTTGATTTGTGACCCAAGATATGATCTATCTTGGAGAATGTTCCATGAGCACTTGAGAAAAATGTGTATTCTGTTGTTTTTGGATGGAATGTCCTATAAATATCAATTAAGTCCATCTTGTTTAATGTATCATTTAAAGCTTGTGTTTCTTTTTTATTTTCATTTTGGATGATCTGTCCATGGGTGAAAGTGGGGTGTTAAAGTCCCCTACTATGAATGTGTTACTGTCGATTTCCCCTTTGATGGCTGTTAGTATTTGCCTTATGTATTGAGGTGCTCCTATGTTGGGTGCATAAATATTTACAATTGTTATATCTTCTTCTTGGATTGATCCCTTGATCATTATGTAGTGTCCTTCTTTGTCTCTTCTAATAGTCTTTATTTTAAAGTCTATTTCGTCTGATATGAGAATTGCTACTCCAGCTTTCTTTTGGTTTCCATTTGCATGAAATATCTTTTTTCCATCCCCTTACTTTCAGTCTGTATGTGTCTCTAGGTCTGAAGTGGGTCTGTTTTAGACAGTAAATATATGGGTCTTGTTTTTGTATCCATTCAGCCAATTGGTGTCTTTTGGTTGGGAGCATTTAGTCCATTTACATTTAAGGTAATTATCAATATGTATGTTCCTATTCCCATTTTCTTAATTGTTTTGGGTTCGTTATTGTAAGTCTTTTCCTTCTGTTGTGTTTCTTGCCTAGAGAAGTTCCTTTAGAAGTTGTTGTAAAGCTTGTTTGATGGTGCTGAACTCTCTCAGCTTTTGCTTGTCTGTAAATGTTTTAATTTCTCCATCAAATCTGAATGAGATCCTTGCTGGGTAGAGTAATCTTATTTGCAGGTTTTTCTCCTTTATCACTTTAATTATGTCCTGCCAGTCCCTTCTGGCTTGCAGAGTTTCTGCTGAAAGATCAGCTGTTAAGCTTATGGGGATTCCCTTGTGTGTTATTTTTCCCTTGCTGCTTTTAATATGTTTTCTTTGTATTTAATTTTTGACAGTTTGATTAATATGTGTCTTGGTGTATTTCTCCTTGGATTTATCCTGTATGGGATTCTCTATGCTTCCTGGACTTGATTAACTATTTCCTTTCCCATATTAGGGAAGTTTTCAACTATAATCTCTTCAAATATTTCCTCAGTCCCTTTCTTTTTCTCTTCTTCTTCTGGAACCCCTATAATTCGAATGTTGGTGTGTTTAATGTTGTCCCAGAGGTCTCTGAGCCTGTCCTCAGTTCTTTTCAGTCTTTTTTCTTTATTCTGCTCTGCAGTAGTCATTTCCACTATTTTATCTTCCAGGTCACTTATCCGTTCTTCTGCCTCAGTTATTCTGCTATTGATCCCATCTAGAGTATTTTTCATTTCATTTATTGTGTTGTTCATCGTTGTCTGTTTCATCTTTAGTTCTTCTAGGTCCTTGTTAAATGTTTCTTGCATTTTGTCTATTCTATTTCCAAGATTTTGGATCATCTTTACTATCATTATTCTGAATTCTTTTTCAGGTAGACTGCCTATTTCCTCTTCATTTGTTAGGTCTGGTGGGTTTTTATCTTGCTCCTTCATCTGCTGTGTGTTTTTATGTCTTCTCATTTTGCTTACCTTACTGTGTTTGGGGTCTCCTTTTTGCAGGCTGCAGGTTCGTAGTTCCCGTTGTTTCTGGTGTCTGTCCCCAGTGGCTAAGGTTGGTTCAGTGGGTTGTGTAGGCTTCCTGGAGGAGGGGACTAGTGTCTGTATTCTGGTGGATGAGGGTGGATCTTGTCTTTCTGGTGGGCAGGTCCAGGTCTGGTGGTGTGTTTTGAGGTGTCTGTGGACTTGTTATGATTTTAGGCAGCCTCTCTGCTAATGGGTGGGGTTGTATTCCTGTCTTGCTAGTTGTTTGGCATAGGATGTCCAGCACTGTAGCTTGCTGGTGGTTGAGTGAAGCTGGGTGCTGGTGTTTAGATGGAGATCTCTGGGAGATTTTCGCCATTTGATATTATGTGGAGCTGGGAGGTCTCTTGTGGACCAGTGTCCTGAAGTTGGCTCTCCCACCTCAGCGGCACAGCACTGACTCCTGGCTGCAGCACCAAGAGCCTTTCATCCACACGGCTCAGAATAAAATGGAGAAAAAGTAGAAAGAAAGAATTAGTTGAAGTAGAAAGAAAGAAAGAAAGGAGGGAGGGAGGGAGGGAGGGAGGGAGGAAGGAAGGAAGGAGGGAAGGAAGGAATAAAAGAAAGAAAGAAGATAAAGGAAGATAAAATATAATAAGGTTATTAAAATAAGAAAATAATTATTAAGAGAAAAAAAGAAAAAAATTCAAAAAACGAAAAAACAAAAAAACCAACAAAAAACGGACGGATAGAACCCTAGGACAAATGGCGGAAGCAAAGCTATACAGACAAAATCTCACACAGAAGCATACACATACACACTCACAAAAAGAGGAAAAGGGGAAAAAAAATCATAAATCTTGCTCTCAAAGTCCACCTCCTCAATTCGTTGTCTATTCATGTATTCCACACATGCAGGGTACATCAAGTTGATTGTGGAGCTTTAATCCGCTGCTTCTGAGGCTGCTGGGAGAGATTTCCCTTTCTCTTCTTTGTTCTCACAGCTCCCGGGACTCAGCTTTGGATTTGGACCCGCCTCTGCGTGTAGGTCGCTGGAGGGCGTCTGTTCCTCGCTCAGCCAGGACGGGGTTAAAGGAGCCGCTGATTGGGGAGCTCTGGCTCACTCAGGCCGGGGGAGGGAGGGGCACAGAGTGCGGGGCGGGCCTGCGGCGGCAGAGGCCGGCGTGACGTTGCAGCAGCGTGAGGCGTGCCGTGCGTTCTCCTGGGTAAGTTGTCCCTGGATCCCGGGACCCTGGCAGTGGCGGGCTGCACGGGCTCCCCGGAAGGGGTGTGTGGATAGTGACCTGTGCTTGCACACAGGCTTCTTGGTGGCGGCAGCAGCAGCCTTAGCGTCCCATGCCCGTCTCCGGGGTCCGCGCTTTCAGCCGCGGCTCGCGCCCGTCTCTGGAGCGCCTTTAAGCAGCACTCTTAATCCCCTCTCTTCGCGCGCCAGGAAACAAAGAGGGAAGAAAAAGTCTCTTGCCTCTTCGGCAGGTCCAGACTTTTCCCTGGACTCCCTCACGGCTAGCCGTGCCGCACTAACCCCCTGCAGGCTGTGTTCACGCCTCCGGTCCTCTCCTGGTGCTCCGACCGAAGCCCGAACCTCAACTCCAGGCCCCGCCCGGCCGGGCGGGGGAGCAGACAAGCCTCTCGAGCTGGTGAGTGCCGGTCGGCCCTGATCCTTTGTGCGGGAATCTCTCCGCTTTGCCCTCCGCACCCCTGTTGCTGTGCTCTCCCCCGCGGCTCCGAAGCTTTCCCCCTCCGCCACCTGCAGTCTCCGCCCGCGAAGGGGCTTCTAGTGTGTGGAAACCCTTCTTCCTTCACAGCTCCATCCCACTGGTGCACGTCCCGTCCCTATTCTTTTGTCTCTGTTGTTTCTTTTTTCTTTTGCCCTACCCAGGTACGTGGGGGTTTCTTGCCTTTTGGGAGGTCTGAGGTCTTCTGCCAGCGTTCAGTAGGTGTTCTGTAGGAGTTGTTCCACGTGTAGATGTATTTCTGGTGTATCTGTGGGGAGGAAGGTGATCTCCGTGTCTTATTGTTCAGCCATCTTCCCGGAAACCTTATATATATTTCTATTATTCTTGGTATAGAATCAGGCCACAACTGAATTAAACTTTTAAATTCATTCCAAACTTTTTTCTAGTAAGGTTCATCACTTTCCTTTTAAATTTTAGTTGTTATTTTTAAAGTCCTGAACAATACACAAGTTTATTCTTGTTAAACATTCAAACAGTACAGACAAAGCTAAAGTTTCCCTGGATTAGCCTCCCCAAGCCCATTCTTCTGGGTAGAGGTGGCCACTGTTAAAAACTTGGAGTGCATCTTTTGAGCCCCTATCCAGGGCATTATTGGAAGGGCACAGACTCTGGAGCCCATCTGCTTGGGTTTGAATTCCTGTCTTGTCACTTACCAGCTGAGTGATTTGCCAAGTCACTTAACTCTATGCCTCAGTTTTTTCCCTGCAAAAATGGGGACAATAATAGAACCTATTTCATAGGGGTTTTGTAGGATTAAAAGAGTTAATTTGTGTAGAGCACTTCCAGCAATGTCTGGCATATGGTAATTGCTCAAAAGTGTTTCATTTATGTATACCTACACACTCTAGAAGATTACAATGTTTTATATACTTGGTACCATACTGTATATGTATTTCTACTACTTCCTTTTTAAAAACTCTTTCCATATTAGCACAAGTAAATATAACCCCACTCTTTTTTTACCTGTTGCATAGTTTTTCATTGTATGTACATAGGTTATTTAGCCATCCCCCATTGATGGATATTCATATTACTGATGGGTATTCATACTACTTTTGCCGTTGCTAACAAAGCTGCAGAGAATGCCTTTATACATGTCTCCTTTTGCATGTGGATGTTAATGTGTTCCTGTAGGGCAAATCCTGAAATGTGGAATTAGCAGGCTAAAGGATATACATGTTCTTGGTGGTGGTGGTTGTGGTGGTGATTTGTGTATGTTTGCTATTTTGGATATTGCTAATATTCTTGCTTTAAAATGCCTTTTATATTTATCCATACATTTACCTTCTCTGGGGTTGTTTATGCCTTATTGCACTTCTCTTCTTCTATTGGGATCCTCTTCAGTCTGAGAACTTCCTTTAGTGTAATCAGAAATATTTATGATGAATTTGCTGGGTTTTTATTTTTTTCAGTTTTGACTTATTTGAGAGCATTTCTTTTTGCCTTCATTTTTCTCAATTAAAAATTTTATTTTGAGATCGCCAGAGATTCACATGCAGTTGTAAGAAATACTGCAGAGGGATCCTGTGTACCCTTTACTCGATAGTAAAGTTCTGTAAGACTGTAGTACCGAAAGCCTGAGATTTTCACTAGAATTTATCCACATTGGCTGTACCTGTAGTTAGACATCTTCTCAGTGGTGCCTAACTTCTGAAATCTCTGCACAGCACTTTACCTCCCAGTGGCTATTCTCTGTGAGGTCTTTTGAGGTCTTGCCCTCAGGAGTTTGACAAAAGCTCGTGGTAAATTTTATGCAGGCTTATCGGATTCCTTTTGTTTCAGCCCCCTCCTCTCTGATGCTCTGCCCCGTAGACTTTAATCACTGTGGTAACGATTAATGCTATCCTTTTTTCCCTCTATCCTGTGAGCTTCAAAATGATGAAGTCAGAGAGGTAACAATAGGCTAGATTGTGCTGGTCCTTGTGAGCTCTTTAAGCCACTGTAGGCCATTATAATCATTGATATCACAGATAATCAGCATTATAAATGGGTGTTAATTTCGGGTGGCATCTATTGAGATAATTATATTGATTTTTCCTTTAATATATTAATACAGTGATTAACAAGAGTAGGTATTTAAGCTTGAGCCATCCTATATTTATAAGATAAAATTATCTCGATTATGATTCATTATTATTTTTAAGATGCTACTAATAAATTGCTAACATTTTATTTAGGACTTTTGCATGCCTGTTCACAGGTGATACAAGCATTTAGTTTTATTTTCTTATGTTGTACTTGTCCATTTTTGGTATCTGAGTTATGCTCACATCATAAAATGAGTATAGTAGCTTTCCATCTTTTTCCATGCTATGCAGCATCTGGTATAAATGGGCTATTTTCTGTTCTTTGAATGTTTGGTAGAATCTTTCCAAAGGCTATTTGTCCATTGATGCTTGTGTTTCGTGAAACTGTTACAATTCATACTTTCCTATGAAATCATTATTTTTAATCTAGGTTTCAAATTAATTGCCATAGCATTGTATATAGTATTCTCTTATAATTAAAAAGTTATAGCCGTAGTTAAATACTATTTTCCATTCATTTCTAGCTTTCCTTTTCTTTATCATACTCAGCCGTTTGTTTATTTTTTTATTTTTTCAAAGACATAGCTCTTATTTCATTGAGCAATGCTTTTTAAGAACATATTATCTTTAATTTCTATTTTCATTGATTTTTTTCTGCTTTATCTGGTTTATTTATTTTCACTTTTCTAGATATTTCATTAGTTCAGTTACCAACAATTTTATTTTCTATCAAATGTATCAAGGCCATAAATTTTCTTAAGGTTCATTTAGGGTATGTGCCCTTGATTTTGGTAATGTTGTATTCTATTTTTTTTTTTTTTTTTTGCGGTACGTGGGCCTCTCACTGTTGTGGCCTCTCCCGTTGCGGAGCACAGGCTCAGGATGCACAGGCTCAGCGGCCATGACTCACGGGCCCAGCAGCTCCGTGGCATGTGGGATCTTCCCGTACCGGGGCACGAACCTGTGTCCCCTGCATCGGCAGGTGGACTCTCAACCACTGCGCCACCAGGGAAGCCCTGTTGTATTCTTTTTGTTGTTCATTTCTAAATAGTATGTTATTTGCACACCTACTTTTTTTTCTTTTAATAGATCTTTACTGGAGTATAATTGCTTCACAATACTGTGTTAGTTTCTGTTGTACACCAAAGTGAATCAGCCATATGCATACATATGTCCCCATTTCCCCTCCCTCTTCAGACTCTCTCCCATCCTCCCTATCCCACCCCTCTAGGTCATTGCAAAGCACTGAACTGATCTCCCTGTGCTATGCTGCTGCTTCCCATTAGCTAATTATTTTACATTCGGTAGTGTATATATGTCGATGCTACTCTCACTTCGCTCCACCTTCCCCTCCCACCCCGTGTCCTCAAGTCTATTCTCTATGTCTACATCTTTATTCCTGCCCTGCCTCTAGGTTCATCAGAACCATTTTTTTTTGATTCCATACATATGTGTTAGCATATGGTATTTGTTTTTCTCTTTCTGACTTACTTCACTCTGTATGACAGAATCTAGGTCCATCCAACTCACTACAAATAACTCAATTTCATTTCCTTTTATGGCTGAGTAATATTCCATTGTGCCACATCTTCTTTATCCATTCATCCGATGATGGACACTTAGGTTGTTACCATGTCCTGGCAATTGTAAATAGTGCTGCAGTGAAAATTGTGGTACATGACTCTTTTTGAATTATGGTTTTCTCAGGGTATATGTCCAGTAGTGGGATTGCTGGGTTGTATGGTAGTTTTATTTTTAGATTTTTAAGGAACCCCCTGACTGTTCTCCATAGTGGCTGTATCAATTTACATTCCCAGCAACAGTGCAAGAGGGTTCCCTTTTCTCCACACCCTCTCCAGCATTTATTGTTTGTAGATTTTTTGATGATGGCCATTCTGACCAGTGTGAGGTGATACCAGATTGTAGCTTTGATTTGCATTTCTCTAATGATTAGTGAAGTTGAGCATCTTTTCATGTGTTTGTTGGCAATCTGTATATCTTCTTTGGAGAAATGTCTATTTAGGTCTTCCATTTTTGAATTGGGTTGTTTGTTTTTTTTGATATTGAGTTGCATGAGCTGATTGTATATTTTGGAAATTAATCCTTTATCCGTTGCTTCGTTTGCAAATATTTTCTCGCATTCTGAGGGTTGTATTTTTTATGGTTTCCTATGCTGTGCAAAAGATTTTAAATTTCATTAGGTCCCATTTGTTTATTTTTGTTTTTATTTCCATTTCTCTAGGAAGTAGGTCAAAAAGGATCTTGCTGTGATTTATGTCATAGAGTGTTCTGCCTATGTTTTCTTCTAAGAGTTTTATAGTGTCTGGCCTTACATTTAGGTCTATAATACATTTTGACTTTATTTTTGTGTATGGTGTTAGGGAGTGTTCTAATTTCATTCTTTTACATGTAACTGTCCAGTTTTCCCAGCACCACTTATTGAAGAGGCTGTCTTTTCTCCATTCTATATTCTTGCCTCCTTTATCAAAAATAAGGTGAACATATGTGTGTGGGTTTATCTCTGGGCTTTGTATCCTGTTCCATTGATCTGTGTTTCTGTTTTTGTGCCAGTACCATACTGTCTCAATTACTGTAGCTTTGCAGTATAGTCTGAAGTCTGGGAGCCTGATTCCTCCAGCTCCATTTTTCATTCTCAAGATTGCTTTGGCTATTCTGGGTCCTTTGTGTTTCCATACAAATTGTGAAATTTTTTGATCTACTGCTGTGAAAAATACCATTGGTAGTTTGATAGGGATTGCAATGAATCTGTAGATTGCTTTGGGTAGTAGAGTCATTTTCACAATGTTGATTCTTCCAATCCAAGAACATGGTATATCTCTCCATCTGTTTGTATCATTTTAAATTTCTTTCATCAGTGTCTTATAGTTTTCTGCATATGGGTCTTTTGTCTCCTTAGGTAGGTTTATTCCTAGGTATTTTATTCTTTTTGTTGCAATGGTAAATGGGAGTGTTTCCTTAATTTCTATTTCAGAGTTTTCATCATTAGTGTATAGGAATGCCAGAGATTTCTGTGCATTAATTTTGTATCCTGTTACTCTACCAAATTCATTGATTAGCTCTAGTAGTTTTCTGGTAGCATCTTTAGGATTCTCTATGTATAGTATCATGTTATCTGAAAACAGTGACAGTTTTAATTCTTGTCCAATTTGGATTCCTTTTATTTCCTTTCCTTCTCTGACTGCTGTGGCTAATACTTCCAAAACTATGTTGAATAATAGTGGTGAGAGTGGGCAACCTTGTCTTATTCCTGATCTTAGTGGAAATGCTTTCAGTTTTTCCCCATTGAGAATGATGCTGGCTGTGGGTTTGTCATATATGGCCTTTATTATGTTGAGGTAGGTTCCCACTATGCCTACTTTCTGGAGATTTTTTATCATAAATGTATGTTGAATTTTGTCAAAAGCTTTTTCTGCATCTATTGAGATTATCATAGGTTTTTCTTCTTCAGTTTGTTAATATGGTTTATCGCATTGATTGACTTGCATATATTGAAGAATCCTTGCATTCCTGGGATAGATCCCATTTGATCATGATGTATGATCCTTTTAATGTGCTGTTGGATTCTGTTTGCTAGTATTTTGTTGAGGATTTTTGCATCCATATTCCTCAGTGATATTGGCCTGTAGTTTTCTTTCTTTGTGACATCTTTGTCTGGTTTTGGTATCAGGGTGATGGTGGCCTCGTAGAATGAGTTTGGGGTTGTTCCTCCCTCTGTTATATTTTGGAAGAGTTTGAGAAGTACAGCTGTAAACTCTTCTCTAAATGTTTGATAGAATTCACCTGTGAAGCCATCCTGTACTGGGCTTTTGTTTGTTGGAAGATTTTTAATCACAGTTTCAACTTCAGTGCTTGTGATTGATCTGTTTATATTTTCTATTTCTTCCTGGTTCAGTCTCCGAAGGTTGTGCATTTCTAAGAATTTGTCCATTTCTTCCAGGTTGTCCATTTTATTGACATATATTACTTGTAGTAATCTCTCATGATCCTTTGTATTTCTTCAGTGTCAGTGTTACTTCTCCTTTTTCAGTTCTAATTTTATTGATTTGAGATTCTCCCTTTTTTTCTTGATGAGTCTGGCTCATAGTTTATCAATTTTGTTTATCTTCTCAAAGAACCAGCTTTTAGTTTTATTGATCTTTGCTGTCGTTTCCTTCATTTCTTTTTCATTTATTTCTGATCTGATCTTTATATTTCATTCCTTCTGCTAACTTTGGGTTTTTTGGTTCTTCTTTCTCTCATTGGTTTAGGTGTAAGGTTAGGTTGTTTATTTGAGATGTTTCTTGTTTCTTGAGGTAGGATTGTATTGCTATAAACTTCCCTCTTAGAACTGCTTTTGCTGCATCCCATAGGTTTGGGGTCATCTTGTTTTCATTGTCATTTGTTTCTAGGTATTTTTTGATTTCCTCTTTGATTTCTTCAGTGATCTCTTCGTTATTTAGTAGCATACTGTTCAGCCTCCATGTGTTTGTAAATTTTACAGTTGTTTTTCCTGTAACTGATATCTAGTCTCATAGCCTTGTGGTCAGAAAAGATACTTAATACGATTTCAATTTTGTTAAATTTACCAAGGCTTCATCTGTGACCCAAGATATGGTCTATCTTGGAGAATGTTCCATGAGCACTTGAGAAGAAAGTGTATTCTGTTGTTTTTGGATGGAATGTCCTCTAATTATCAATTAAGTCCATCTTGTTTCAGGTGTCATTTAAAGCTTGTGTTTCCTTATTTATTTTCATTTTGGATGATCTGTCCATTGGTGAAAGTGGGGTGTTAAAGTCCTTTACTATTATTGTGTTACTGTTGAGTTCCCCTTTTATGGCTGTTAGCATTTGGCTTGTGTATTGAGGTGCTCTAATGTTGGGTGCATAAATATTTACAATTGTTATATCTCCTCTTGGATTGATCCCTTGATGATTATATAATGTTCTTCTTTGTCTCTTGTGATAGTCTTTATTTTAAAGTCTATTTTGTGTGATATGAGAATTGCTACTCCAGTTTTCTTTTGATTTCCATTTGCATGGCATATCTTTTTACATCCCCTCACTTTCAGTCTGTATGTGTCCCTAGGTCTGAAGTGGGTCTCTGGTAGACAGCATATATACGGGTCTTGTTTTTGTATCCATTCAGCCAGTCTATGTCTTTTGGTTAGAGCATTTAATCCATTTACATTTAAGGTAATTATCGATATATATGTTCCTATTACTATTTTCTTAATTGTTTTGGGTTTGTTATTGTAGGTCTTTTCCTTCTCTTGTGTTTCCTGCCTAGAGAAGTTCCTTTAGCATTTGTAGTAAAGCTGGTTTGGTGGCGTAGGATTCTCTTAACTTTTGCTGATCTGTAAAGATTTTAATTTCTCCGTCGAATCTGAATGAGATCCTTGCTGGGTAGAGTAATCTTGGTTGTAGGTTTTTCCCCTTCATCACTTTAAATATTTCCTGCCACTCCCTTATGGCTTGCAGAGTTTCTGCTGAAAGATCTGCTGTTAACCTTATGGGATTCCCTTGTATGTTATTTGTTGCTTTTCCCTTGCTGCTTTCAATATTTTTCTTTTGTATTAATTTTTGATAGTTTGATTAATATGTGTCTCAGCTTGTTTCTCTTTGGGTTTATCCTGTATGGTACTCTCTGCACTTCCTGGAATTGATTATTTCCTTTCCCATGTTACGGAAGTTTTCAACTATAATCTCTTCAAATATTTTCTCAGACCCTTTCTTTTTCTCTTCTTCTGGGACCCCTATAATTCGAAGGTTGGTGTGTTTAATATTGTCCCAGTGGTCTCAGAGACTGTCCTCAATTCTTTTCATTCCTTTTTCTTTATTCTGCTCCCTGGCTCTTATTTCCACAATTTTACCTTCCAGCTCAGTTATCTGTTCTTTTGCCTCAGTTATTCTGTTGTTGATTCCTTCTAGAGTATTTTTAATTTTGGTAATTGTGTTGTTCATCACTGTTTGGTTGCTCTTCAGTTCTTCTAGATGCTTGTTATATGTTTCTTGTATTTTCTCCATTCTATTTCCGAGATTTTGGATCATCTTTACTATCATTACTCTGAATTCTTTTTCAGGTAGGTTGCCTATTTCGTCTTCATTTATTTGGTCTTGTCGGTTTTTACATTGCTCTTTCATCTGTAACAAATATTTTGTCATTTCATTTTTTTTTTTTTTGATGGATGGTGCTGTATTCCTGTCTTACTTATTGTTTGGCCTGAGACGTCCAGCAGTGTAGTTTGCAGGCAGTTGGATAGAGCTGGGTCTTGGTGCTGAGATGAGGACCACTGGGAAACCTCACTCTGACTGATGTTCCCTAGGGTCTGAGGTTCTTTGTCAGTCCAGCTTTCTGGACTCGGAGCTCCCACCAAGGAGCTCAGGCCTGTCCTCTGGCCTGGGAACCAAGATCCTGCTAGCTTCATGGTGCGGTAGAGAAAAAAAAAAAAAAAAGGAAGAAAGAAAAAAAAAGGAGCAGTACAATATCAAAGAATAAAAAACAAAATAAAATTAGAAATATAAAAAATATATTAGGAAAAATAAAAGTATAATTGAAACAACTTCATCAAGGTAAAATAAAACCACAGTAGAAAAAAGAAAAAAAAAGGGGTGGGGGGACAAACCAAAAGGAGAGATCACTAAGAAAGTATAAAGAATAAAGTAAAATTAGAAAAATAAAAGATTTATTAGGAAAAATAAAAATATAAAAGAATCAACAACACTGAAACAAGGTAAAACAGAACCCCAATCTAAAAGAAGAAGGAAAAAAAAAGCCTTGGCTATGGGGGTGTAGTTTAGGCAGGGGTGTGGTTTTGGGAGGCGTGGGACCTAGGTGGGTGGGGGGTGATGCTTGAGCCTGGGGCGGTGCCTAGGCCGGGTGTCGTTCAAGCACTGGGCGGGGCCTCTGCTTAGGACCTGCGTGCAAGGGGAGAGGCAGCTTCTGGAGTGTGGTGTTCTGGAGTTTGGAGGTAAGGGCCGGAGTGAGGGTGTGTGGGTGGGGTTTAGACTCAGCGCGTTGGAGGGGGTCTCCCTAGAGGTAGGGCCCTGGGTGGGGGTTTAGGGGCGGGGCTTGGCCTCTGTGCTGCAGGAGAGAGGCTCCAAGGGCAGAGGGTTAGGCCCGGGAGCTGAACAGCTCTCTGGTGCCTAAGTGGACAGGGAAAGAGTTGGCCACGTTCCCTTTCGTTCCTTTGTGCCCCTCCCTCACTGCCTCCCCCAGGGAGTCCCCCGTCACTGCTGGACCCCTAACCGTGGGTGGGTCCCGCTGGGTGTAGGACCTCCTTCCCTCCCCCAGCCATCCCTCAGGGGTGCTGGTCCCGGAGGTCCAGCCTTTACTTTTGCTCCCCCTTCCCTCCCTCCCACTCCCTCAGGACCCACATGGCTGGAGGGTGTCTAGGTGGGCAGAGGAACAGGCCCAGGATCTCAGCAGGTTCCTGGGGGCCCCAGTGGGCAGGGGAAACCTGGCCATGCTCCCTTTTGACCCTCTGCCCTCCCAGTGGTTTCCCAATTTCCTCCTTCTGGTGTGGGATCCCTTCCCCTCCCCCAGCCGCCCCTCAGGGGCGCCAGTCCCATCCCACCTCCACTTCTCCTCCCCCTTCACTCCCCCCAACTCCCCACATCCTACCTAACTGCTGGGGGTTCCTCCTGTCCCCTTAGGTGTCCGTGGTCCCCCACCGTTGCCTGGTAGGTGCCCTAGTTGTGAGGAGACACAAATTCCGTGTCCTCCTAGTATGCCATCTTGGCTCCGCCCCTGTGTAAACATTTATAATTGTTATATCTTCTTCTTGGATTGATCCTTTGATCATTATGTAGTGGCCCTCCTTATCTCTTGTAACAGTCTTTATTTTAAAGTCTATTTTATTGGATACGAGTATTACTACTCCAGCTTTCTTTTGATTTCCATTTGCATGGAATATCTTTTTCCATCCCCTCCCTTTCAGTCTGTGTGTGTCCCTAGGTCTGAAGTGGGTCTCTTGTAGACAGCATATATATGCATCTTGTTTTTGTATCCATTCTGCCAGTCTGTGTCTTTTGGTTGGGGCATTTACTCCATTTACATTCAAGGTTAGTATCGATATGTATGTTCTTATTACCATTTTCCTAATTGTTTTGGATTTGTTTTTGCAGGTCTTTTTCTTCTCTTGTGTTTCCTGCTTAGAGAAGTTTCTTTAGTATTTGTTGTAATGCTGATTTGGTGGTGCTGAATTCTCTTAGCTTTTGCTTGTGTGAAAAGCTTTTGACTTCTGCATTAAATCTGAATGAGATCCTTGCTGGGTAATCTTGGTTGTAGGTTTTTCTCTTTCATCACGTTAAGTATATGCTGCCACTCCTTTCTGGCCTGCAGAGCTTCCACTGAAAAATCAGCTGATAACCTTATGGGGATTCCTTTGTATGTCTTTTTTTGTTTTTCCCTTGCTGCTTTTAATATTTTTTCTTTCAATTTAATTTTTCTTGGTTTGATTAATATGTGTCTTCTTGTGTTTTTCCTAAGGTTTATCCTGTATGGGACTCTCTGTGCTTCCTGGACCTGGGTGACTATTTCCTTTCCCATGTTAGGGAAGTTTTCAACTACAATCTCTTCAAATATTTTCTCAGACCCTTTCTTTTTCTCTTCTTCTTCTGGGACCCCTATAATTCGAATGTTGGTGCATTTATTGTTGTTCCAGAGGTCTCTGAGATTGTCTTCAATTCTTTTCATTCTTTTTCCTTTATTTTGCTCCTTGGAAGTTATTTCCACCATCTTGTCTTCTAGCTCACTTTTTTGTTCTTCTGCCTCAGTTATTCTGTTATTGATTCCTTCTAGTATATTTTTCATTTCAGTTATTATGTTGTTCATCTCTGTTTGTTTGTTCTTTAGTTCTTCTAGATCTTTGTTAAACATTTCTTGTATTTTCTCTGTCCATGCCTCCATTCTATTTCCAAGATTCTGGATCATCTTTACTATCATTACTATGAATTCTTTTTCAGGTAGATTGCCTATATCCTCTTCATTTGTTTGGTCTTATAGCTTTTTACCTTGTTCCTACATCTTTGATACATTTTTTTGCCATCTCTTTTTTTTTTTATGAGTGAGATTGTGTTCCTGTCTTACTGGTTGTTTGGCCTGAGGTTTCCAACTCTTGGGTTTGTAGGCTACTGGGTAGAGCTGGGTCTTGGTACTGAGATGAGGACCTCCGTGAGACCTCACTCCAGTGAATATTCCCTGGGGTCTGAGGTTCTCTGTTAGTCCAGTGGTTCAGACTCAGAGCTCCCACCACAGCGCTTCAGCCCAACCCAGGGCTTTGGAACCAAGATCCTGCAAGCCACCTGTGGTGGTAAAAAAAAGCCAACCAAAACAAACAAACAAACAAAAACAATAACAAAGTAAAAAATAAAATTAGACTAGGAGACTAACAGATATGCTAGGAAGAATATAAAAATAAAAATATAGATTAATCAACAACCGGAAGGTATAACAATACCACAATAGTAAAGAAGAGGAGGAGGGAAAAGAGAAAAATAAATAAATAAATAAATAAAAGGGGGAAAAGGCCTTGGCTGTGGAGGGCGGGACCTAAGCAAGGGTGAGGTTTGGGCGGTGGGAGCACCTATGCTTAGGACCCACAGAGCTGGAATAGGCCCTGGGGGCTGTGGGGGACTGAGGCTTAGGCACAAGGAACAGAAGGGGCCAGACGTGCCCCCCGACCCCTGGTCTCAGAGGGGGACCTCACCTGGGAGCCCAGCAGGCTTCCTGGACTCGAGTGGGTGGGGCATATGCCCTCTTCTCCTCTCCTGCTCCTCCGGTCCTGGAAGGCCCCTCCTACCTGCCTCTCCTGAGCTCCCCTCGGCCTCCTTCCTATGCCCCCAAGACCAATGTGGCTGGGGGAGGGGTGGCCTTGGGGGTAGGAGAGCAGCCTGGGAACTCAGCAGGCTCCCCATGCCTGAGTGAGTGGGGTAAATGCCCTCCACTCCTGTCCTGCTTGTCCTAGGGGGCCTCTCCTGCTTAACCTCTCCTGATCTTTCTGGCCTCAGGGGCACTGATAGTGTCTGGCCTCCACTTCTCCTCCCCCCTCTGTCCCCCCACATCCTACTGGTTCACTTTGGGGTTCCTCCTGTCTCATTGGGCGTCAGGGTCCCCCACCAGCGGCCGGCAGGCACCCTAGTTGTGGGGAGACGCTAACTAGGTGTCTTCCCACACTGCCATCTTCGATTGTCCCCTACTTCTTTTTTAATCCAATATTTTTTTCAGAAATGTGTTTAAATTTCTGGCTGCATATTTTTTGGGTGGAGGCATGTTATAGTGGACACTGTGGTGTGTCACCTAGTTCTTTCTTTAGGACCGAGACACGCATTCTCCCCGGTGCAGCGAATGTTGGCTGCTGATGGGTCATAGCTGAGTCCTTCTGTAGTCATTGCCTTCAGCCAAGGGAGCTACTGACCCAAAGTCACACCCCTTCTTAGGTTCCCAGGGCAGCTCACATCCAGTGACTAGTTGATGAGGGTTACAAAGGCCTGAACTTCTTGCCTCAATTTGGTACAACTTTGAGGGGCAGTCTCAGATCCAAAGTTCTCTGTAGAAATGGCTGAGACCTCCGTTACTGCTGCAGTGCTGTTCAGCTTTGCCCCCTGCCCAGTCCTCCTTGCGTCAGTGTCTCACAGGTATTGGCTTCCAAGAGAGCTGCTCCTGCACAGGGACTTTCATCTCAGAGCCTGTATCCTGGGGAGTCTGATATCTAACAGGGCTATTTTTTGGTTGTTATTTCTAATGTCGTTTACATCCATGAGCATGTGTTTTTTTTTTTGCTGTAGGCGGGCCTCTCACTGTTGTGGCCTCTCCCATTGCGGAGCACAGGCCCCGGACACACAGGCTCAGCGGCCATGGCTCATGGGCCCAGCCGCTCCGCGGCACGTGGGATCCTGCTGGACCGGGGCACGAACCTGTGTCCCCTGCATCGGCAGGCGGACTCTCAACCACTGCGCCACCAGGGAAGCCCCATCAATGAGCATTTTTTTCTTATGCACATGTATGAGAGTTTCTATACCTAGAAGTGGAATCACTAGGTTAAAGGGAATCTGCATCTTCAACTTTACCAGATATTTTAACTAGTTCTCTGAAGTGACTGTGCCCATTTGCCCTCCCGTCAGTAGTGTCCTTCACATTCTTGCTAACACTCTATATTTTCATCCCTTTATTATAACTTTCGTAGGTCACTCTATTTGTATCTCTCATAGATAGGTTATAAGTAGCTTTAAAAAACTCAGTGAGTCTCCAGCTTTTAAGAGATTAATTCTAGATGTTTGCTTCCATTAGTAATATCATTTTTATTAAAGAGATATAGTTGACTGACTTCGTTCAAAATATAGGACCAGGGGTTCAGAAAACCTGTATACTAATCCCTGTTTTGCCCAGGATCAACTCTATAATTTAGAGTCAGTCATATATCCTCTCTGATTTTCATTTTTCTCATCTGTTAAATATGCAAGTTGGACTAAGAGAATCTCCTAGGTCCCATCCACTCTGACAGCAAATGATTCCCAGAGTTCAATCCCTACCCTTCCTTCTACCACCATCCTCATGCTACCACTGCCTACATTGAAGTCATACCTTAGGGACCATCATCTCTCTTCTTAGAGGAAGAAGAAATCTTTTGCTTTGATAGGGGCTTGGAGTCAGGCTTAGAGTAGGAAAATGTCCAGAGGTTGGAAGGGGGAAGACTAGGATGGATTTCTGTATTCTCTTTGCTCTCTCACTCCCCTCCTCCCAAACTCCACCTAACTTAAATTCTAACTTCTCGCTTCCTGTCTAGAGAAACTGTTCATTAATTCTTATGTAATAGTTTTTATTTAGTTCTACTTTGAGATATCTCACAAAATAAGTAACAAAGATCTGGTCCTTTGAAAGTTAAGGTTTTAGACAGATCAGTATTTATTGAAAAAATATTTATTGATGCTATTTTGGTAACTGTGGGCATAAAAACTGAATGAGACTCTGTCTGTCGCCTCAAAGTACACAGTCTGGTGACAAGACCTGGCACACCAGGAGCATGCTCCAGACAGAGAGCTCTAGGTGTGGTCAGGAGTGAAGGCTTATCAGTCCTGGGGTTGCCAGAGGAGCCCTTACTGAGGAGATGGAGTTCAAGGTGGCACCAGAAGTATGGGAAAGAGAAGGAAGGGACAAGTCAATATTATTTATTCTGATTCTGGTTGTACATGTTTCCTGCTTCTTCACGTGGAGAAATGAATAGATGCTAAAATCACAGTCAGCTTTTCAAGATGCTCTAAGCCTTGGAATCTGCTCCAGGTAAGGCCTAGTGTCACCCTTATGTTATGTGTGGCATCAGCAACACTGTTTTTTTGGTTCATAGTCTTAGGATCCTTTCTCCCAAGGTTTTGGGGGAGAGGTAAGGATGTAACGAGGAGACTGCTGAAGGGGCTCTGTTTTTCTCTTAACAGACAGGTCATTGGTTTCATATGAAAAGATGCTCAGTGAGCCATGAAAATAAATGACCACATGTCCTGTCTACAGACCGGAAGAAATCAGTACACAAATTTAATAGAAAGCAGGCCCGAGAGCCTTAAGGAAATGAGTCAAAACCTATCTTTCTCTATTTTCTTTTTACTAGTCTCTTTTAGACTTTTGCTTTTACTTCTGTGTGTGTGAGTGTGAAATTCCATATTGGCAGCAGAATTGATTGCCTCCAGGCAGATGTCTGTGTGTCTAGAGCCTACTGATAAAGGGGCAGTAGAAGGAAGTGGAGATACTGGGAATTGGTGAAGGAACATATGGGAGGAATCAATACAAATTATACCAACTGAATTGGAATTCCAGTTACCAAACAGTGTTTAAATAAAATGGCTGGTCAGTTTTCATCTCTGATGGAAATGTCATCCAATAGTTCCCCTTCTGGGAATAATGCCACGAACAGTTATAGAAAATTGACTTTATACCTGAATTCCCAAATGAGAAGGAAAAGGCACCTGATTTCTCAAATGAACACAAAAATATTCATATGAAATGATCTGGAACAATGTATTGGTAAATTGTGTGTTCTTTGGAGCAACCCATCAACACGTGCAAATGTAGATGGAACCCAAGGAGAGTGACCAATCTGGATGGGGTTCATCAGGGAAGACTTGCTAAAAATGGATTTTACACTTTTTAAGGCCTATGAAGTCATAGATTGGGGTTGAAGACAGGGGTTAAATTCCAGGTGGCGGGATCTGCTCCCTTCTGTGGCGGTTTCAGACCATGGAGATCGCAGCTGGTCCTCTTCCCATCTCCATCTCCCTGTGCTCCCTACATCCACAGCCTGTAGGTTGCAGGAAGGGAGAATGTATTCCAGGTTATTCTTCTCTGGAGCCCAACTCCAGGTGAGTTGGTGAACAAAGCCCCTTCGTGCCCTCTTTAGTATTCAGTTCCCTAAAGGTTTATATTTCATGTCCAGCATTAACATATCTATGCCACCAAGATGCATACATTTTCACTAAATTGCTTTCAGTTGGAATAGCTAATGTGCCCTTGTAATGGCATTAAATGTGAACAATTATGAAGAAAAAGAACCTTCCATTTGTTCTGTCTTTCAAGACCTCAAACTAGATTACCTTGTTCTCTTAATAGGTGAAAGTCCTTTTACCCAACAAATTAGATATAGACAAATTGCTTCTATTTCAGGCTATTTTGAAAGCCTCTCCTCTCTGTTACCTTTCCCACTCATTTGTATTGGAGGTGTAATGTTAATTCTTGATCATAGGCACCAAATGAGGGGAATTGTATCACCAGTAATAGAAAGTGGCAGATAATCCAAAAGACTTTTTTATTTGGCTTTGGAATATACATATACACTTACCTTTGAATATGGGCATGTTTGACATTCCAGAAATTTATTTCAAACCAAATTAGGAAGCCAAACTGGGAAGGGTTCATGCCCCTGGAACTAAGAGGCTATGTCCAATTTCCAGTCCTGCCAACCCCAATTAATTCCACCTTGCAACTCACTTCAAGCTGTGGAAAAGCATGAAGGATTTTCAGACTCATTGTCATTTCATTCTCAGCCAAACCTGTGCTGAAGCAGTGAAAGAGTTAAATAGGCCAGTTTCAGTAGGTTTCCTGAAGTAAATAGAGAGAGACTTGAGAAATCAACAGAACTGGGGTTAATACAGATTGAAGAATTAATCCATAAAGAGACTGTGTCTGAGGTTCCAACCGAGCAACTTTACAAATATAGAAGGAGTTAATTTAGATCAGTACATTGAGTTCATTGTGCTCCAGACACTCCGATTGTTATAGTGGATATAAGATTAAAAAACAAACAAACAAACAGGGCTTCCCTGGTGGCGCAGTGGTTGAGAGTCCGCCTGCCGATGCAGGGGACATGGGTTCGTGCCCCGGTCCGGGAAGATCCCACATACTGCGGAGTGGCTGGGCCCGTGAGCCATGGCTGCTGAGCCTGCGCGTCCGGAGCCTGTGCCCCACAACGGGAGAGGCCGCAACAGTGAGAGGCCCGCGTACCGTAAAAACAAACAAACAAACAAACAAGCAAACATCTTATTATGGCTATAAAGACTTAAATGACATAGCCTGTGCCTGTCTCTTCAACCTCATCTGCTCCTCCCTGCCCCTTGCTGATTATGTGACAGCCCCACCTGTCTTCTTTTGTTTTCTTGAACATACCAGGTGTTTCTTGACTCAGGACCTCTGTCCGTGGGTTCCTGCTGCCTCCGTCTGGGGTTCTCCCATCTCTCCTCATGTGGTGACTCCTTCTTTTCCTTTAGGCTTCAGCTCAAGCAGCCCCACCTCAGAGATGCCTTCTCTAGCCTCCTGTCCTCAAATACATCCCTTTTTGTGATTTTCTGTCTTAGCAACCCCTCCCTTTTGTGTCAGTTTGTTTTTCTGTGGTGTCATCCTTTGCTAGAGTGTAAGCATCCTGTGGGTAGGGACTTTCTTGTTCAGTGTTGCATCTTCAGCTCCTAGTGCAGAGCTTGGCTCTCAGAGATATGCCATATGTGTTTTTGAGTCAATCAAAGCTGAATAAGCTGTGATGTGAAAGAGCTCGCAGTCTAGTGCTGAGTGGCAGTACGTTTGAAAACAGTAATTACTGTCAGTTATTTCAAAATTTACTGTCAGCTTAAACATTTAAAAAACTAGCATGATCAATTTTAAGGATTTTTAAAAATTATATTTTTTGTTATAGAACATTTCAAATCGTTTCATTTATATTCCCACCCACTATTCTGTCCCTAATATTGGATTATTTTGAAGCAAATTACAGACATCACATGAGGGCCAGGACTAGGGAGAGGCAAGTGAGGTGTCTAGGGTGCAGCATTGATGGGCGCTTTGCCTCAGGTGCTGACCCTGCCTTTGCATCACCTGAGGACCTGACCCCAGCCCCGGTTCTGCATCATATGGGGCTGGCCAAAAAGTTCGTTCAGATTTTTGGACGCATCTTATGGAAAAACCTGAACGAATTTTTGGCAAACCAATGTCACTTCATCAGTAAATATTTCAGTATGTTTGTGTCTGTATAAGACTAAAGCTCTTTTATTAAAAAAACCCACATAACTCCATTACCATTATTACACTTGAAAATAACAATTCCTTAATATCATCAAATGTCCAATCTGCGTTCAAATTTCCCTGGTTATTTCATAGCTTTTTTTAAAAAATTTTTTTGACGTGAACTATTTTTAAAGTCTTTATTGAATTTGTTACAATATTGCTTATGTTTTGGTTTTTTGGCCCCGAGGCATGGGGGATATCAGCTCCCTGACCAGGGACTGAACCCACACCCCCTGCATTGGAAGGCGAAGTCCCAACCACTGGACCACCAGGGAATCCCTATTTCATAGCTTTTTCTTTAGGTTGGTTTGTTTGAGGGACTTTGTATCTAAAGTCCACACACTGCACTTGATTAATACGGCTCAAAAAAAGTCTCTTTCAATCCATTGGTCTCCCCATTCCTCTTTTTGTGGTTATTTTGTTTTCAGTTCTCCTTGTGACTTATGGGTTAAAAGAATAACAGGTGATTTGTCCTTGTAAAGTTTCTACATTCTTAATTTTGCTAGATGCGTTTGTGTGCTATCATTGAACATGTTCTTCTGCCTCCAGTATGTCCTATAAACTGGTAACTAGATTTAGAAGCTTGATCAGTGTCTTAGTTCAAAGTGCTATAAAAAATAGAGCACTGGGTGGTTTATAAGCAATGGAATTGAGTTCTCATAGTTCTGGAGGCTGGAAGTCTGAGATCAGGGTGCCAGCATGGTTGGGTTATGGTGAAGGCCCTTTTCTGAATTGCAGACTGCTGACTTCTTGCTTTATCCTCACTTGGCAGAAAGAGCTGGCTGGCTCTCTGGCTTCTTTTTATAAGGGCACTAATCCCATCCATGAGAACTCTACTTTCATGACGTGATTACCTCCCCCAAACTCCACCTCCAAACATCATCCCATCGGGGAATCAGGGTTTCAGCACGTGGATTTTGGGGGGACACAAACATTCAGTCTGCTGCAACCAGATTCAATGTATTTGCAAGGAAACTTTATAGAAGATACTTTATAGATGTTCTGTACATCCTCCCAGAGGCACATAATGTCTGGTCATCTTTCCTTTTGTAATGTCAGCAACCATTGAAGAGCATTGCCTAGTTTCATTGCTTTAATTAGAGTCAAAAAATAGTGATATGGAAATTTTACTATTCCTCCTTTTTTTGGTCAGCTGGAATACTTCTATATAGAGAAACTTCTCACCAATTATCTGTTGACTTTGAGTTACAGAAAAGCCAGATAAATGCTTGATTCTTTCCCTTTATGTACCAGTGTTCAAGTGATGAGTTGATTTTCTTCTATTCTCCAAAGATGACCAATGAGGTTTGTTGTTGTTGTTGTTTTGTATCATTAGGAAATCATGGATTTATAATGTATTTGGTGGGTTTCAATAAAGTCGTTCCAACTGTTTTCAGTTGGAGCCCCTTTAGTTTGGCACCTGAGTCCTTTTGACAAGACCTGGTAGTCTTGCTGGTTGCCTGGTATGACTCCATGTTCCAGGCTTATTATCTTGTATATTTCACACCCTAGACCTAGAATCAGCCAGTCCACCAAGAAGCCTGGATTTCTTTTAGTGGAGAATTATATTAAGGGATCAAAATCTGAATGTAAAAAGATTAAATGCAGGGTCCCAAATGTCTACTTCTATTATTAATATAGGTATTTGTTAACGGAATATAGTTAACAATCTTTTTTTTTTTTTTTTTGCGGTACATGGACCTCTCACTGCTGTGGCCTCTGGAGCACAGGCTCTGGACGCGCAGGCTCAGCGTCATGTCTCATGGGCCCAGCCGCTCTGCGGCATGTGGGATCCTCCCGGACCAGGGCACGAACCCATGTCCCCTGCATCGGCAGGCGGCCTCTCAACCACCACACCACCAGGGAAGCCCTAGTTAACAATCTTTGATGGCCCAAAGCATGGAACCAGTAGGAGGGAAGCCAGTTAAGTTTGTGGCCCCTGGATCCTTCACTCTTCCAATGGAAGGAGGAGTGAAGAGGTGGAAGACATCTCCTCCATTTCCTTCCTCTTCTTCCTCCCATCCTCCCTGCCCTGTCATCCCCTTACCCCAACTCTTGGAGCATCGTGAGAAGCCAACTGTTTCCTTTTTCTAAATGGAAAATAGCCACTGGTCTGTCAGATCTAGTTGGGATAGGAATGGAGTTGGGTGTGGAGAATTGATTAAAGGACCACTGAAAGAAAAATTACATTTTTCCTTTTTAAAAACAAAGAATTCTCTATATTTCTCTCTCTGCATTTTTCTTTTGGATTATGGGTAGCATCCTTTTGTGTTTGATACCAAAGAAGGAATGCAAAAGTTTGGTTCCAAGTATGACATAGCAGAAACTTGTGGAGATGGTGAGGGGTAGCACTGAGTTTTCTCCAGGACCCCAGGGAAGCAGAGATGGAAGCCATAGCAATTATTCTCCATTTAGACCTGGAGCTGGAGATGGGGTTTCCAGTGGATCCAGAACAACCTGGGGCTGTAACATCCCCTCTGCTCCATGAGTGAGTCTGCGTCACAGCAGCTGTACAACTCACTGGGATGTCATTACCCCTCAGGTCAGGAGCAGTGTTTCTGATTGGATGGAAAAGAGTCACCTCTTCAAGCTGCCTGGAATCGTTTTTGTTGTTATTGTTTCAGGGGAAAGCCATAATAGCATTTCTGAAACTAGAGTGGTTGTTTCCTTTGTTGTTACCTGATATTTCTTAGTTGACATTTTTTTCCATCATGCTTTTCCACAAAACTTATTGTTCGGGGGAGACACAACTGAAATCAATTGCTAACTAAATTTGTGTCTAAATTAATAAATCACAAGTATTCAGATCATATCTGTCTGAATAATTTCTATTATGGTGAACATAATTGTTAGATTCAGCATTTAATGAACCATATTGTTAGGTAAAATTTTTATGACAATTGGGAATAATAGAATATATTAACCTTTATTCTTCTCAGCTTGATATTACATTGGACCATGTTAATATGAAAGCACCTGGAAGGGTTTTATCATTAAGTAGCCATTGTGACTCTGCTGGCCTTCTGATGGAGCCTGAGAGGCTTTGGGAAATTAGTGATGCTTGATGTCTGGCAATGGGTGTCCTTATCTACAGTCAGTTTTTTTGGGCTTTTGGTTTTGTGTGGGCATGTGTTTATGAGATGGAAAGTGTACCAAATTCAAGAGCTGGAAAACCCCATCAAGTGTCAGTAGTCTGTTTGGAGCACCCATCTATAAGGTGCTCTGGATTCTGATCCATAGGGCGGGTGTGTAGTGGGCTGGCTGTGGAAGAAATAAACATGATTCCTTTCCTAGGGGAGCACACAGTGTAATGGAAAAAATAGATGTTTATAAGAAAGCATAAAGGATACCCATTCCAAAGAAATCCTAAGTATTTTTAACTAGAAGTCATTTTTACAGACCACATCAAGATGTGACTCTAAAGTTCTGTGACCTCTTCCTTAGAGAATACATCAGAATTTATATACCCTCTCGAATGCTATCTTCTTCAAAATATCAGCATGGCAATCTGGACACCTTTCCTAATGAACTTGGCTTTGGGAGGTATCTTCAGAGTTTTAAATGCCTAGGATGGAACATGTGCTCTGCTTTTGTAACCAGGAAAATGACTCTAGTGCACAGAACCAAGAAATACTGGGCAAGTTACAGTTAAAGTTGAAGGTCAGCCTCCCTTGTCTAACTGTGACAGTGATCAGCCTGGCAACAGCAGCAGTCAGTGCCAGCCAATCTCTCATTGATTACCGATTCACCAATCAGCACCTGGTGAAAAAGTCTGCATCATTGGATAGTGGCCAAGGACCTTTCAGACTTGCATTAACCATAAAATGGATCCCAGTAGAGGGTACAAATGCTTCCCCTCACCCTAGCCCCTGGCTTCCCTTTCTTGCCTATGGGGGGCGGGGAATGGAGTGGGAAGATGTACTCTAGACCATCACCGTGGAGCTGTGACAGTCTGTTGAAGTCACTACAAGTTGGCACCCAGATCTGCTTGTTTGTTGAAAGCAGTAAACCTCTTGCAAAGAGACACGCGGTTAGGATCCTTACTTTGCTTTAAGCAAATTCCTAAGAGGAAAACTGAATCCCAGAGATCTAAGGGAAGGAGTAGGGTAAATTCCCAGCTCTGAAAGATGTATCCTCCCACCTCCAAAACCAATAGTCTGGGAATATATGCACAGGTCCAAATTTGATTGAGATGTACCACTTCAGGGTTTTAATCATCTGTTCTATTTGACTAGTTTAGACTATGGCCTAAAAAAGTGAAATCTAAAACTGACCAGGGTCTTCCTTTGTGGCACGGTGGTTAAGAATCCGCCTGCCAATGCAGGGGACACGGGTTCGAGCCCTGGTCTGGGAAGATCCCACATGCCGCGGAGCAACTAAGCCCCTGCGCCACCACTACTGAGCCTGCACTCTAGAGCCCGCGAGCCACAACTACTGAGCCCACGTGCCACAGCTACTGAAGCCCCCACGCCTAGAGCCTGTGCTTTGCAACAAGAGAAGCCACCGCAATGAGAAGCCCGCGCACCGCAGGGAAGAGTAGCCCCCGCTCGCCGCAACTAGAGAAAGCCCGCGTGCAGCAAAGAAGACCCAACGCAGCCAAAAATAAAAATAAATAAATTTATAAAAAAACAAAAACAAACAAACAAAAAAACTGACCAGGATTAATGTAGGGGAATTTTCACAGTTAATTTAGGAGAGTTCTGAAGGATTAGACAGACAGGGTTTAGCAGCGAAGAGTGGGAAGGGCATCTCAGAGAGGAGACATAGAACTGGATCTGAGTGAGGAGTGAGGGAGTAACTGACCTGAAGTCCTGAGGTTCTGAGGCAGCTGCCATCCAGCCCCCATCTGAGAATCCAGCACCTCCCCCTCCTTTCTTCAGACAGAGTCAGGAGAGACCCCGGCTGCTTCTCCAAGGTTGGTCTTCCAGGCTGTTCTCACCTCTCCCTCTCCACCGCTTAGTCTCCTTCCAGGCAGTCTGCCCCGGCCCTCTGGCTAATTTTAGCCCAACTGTTATTGGGCTCAGGGTGGATGCAGCAACTGCTCCTAATGGTCTGTTGGCTGGTGCTGGGGGGATTCAGCTGCTAGCAGGGCTCTCCTCTGCTAGGTCCCACCCCAAACAGAGCTGAGCTTGGAGACAGTCTGCAGACGGGGCCTGGAGCTTGCAGCGGACAAGTGCTCCAATCCCTTCCTGAAGGCTGTTTCTGACCGTGCACGCAAGGATATTTCATGTGGTTGATTATGGGTGTGGGAGAGGGACAGGGAAAACTCTATTGCTGAAAAACAGTGCGTGCAGGTTTGAAGATGGCTTTCTCTCAGCTGCTTTTTCAAAGCCATCTGAAATGGCATATGGAGGGTAGTAAAATGAGCTATAATTTATCAAGCAGGCTGAAGGGGCCCTTTCCAGGATACGGTAGTATTTCAGTTTGGGTGCAGAAATACTTCATTTTGAAGTTATTAAGCAACATCATCATCTTCTTAGTGAATTTATCCTTTTGGTAATCTGAGCAAAGCGCATATTTTCTGCAAATGACTTTAGAAAATGCATATTATTTACTTGTTCTGAAGAGGCTCTTAGGCTCTCTTGTCTAAATAGGAAATTTGGATCTAATAAAATGGGACTATTATGGACTCCCAGACAAATAACAACAGAGGCTAATACCTTAAAAATTCACAATTTAGAGAAAGAGATCATTTTGGTTCGGTATCAGGACGAAATTCAACATAAACCTCTACAACTCTTTTCTTTCTCCCTTCTTTCCCTTTTAACTCAGTCAAGGCAAATGCCTGGATACACGAGGAAGTTTCTTCCTGTGCTCTGAGAAACAGCGGAGGCCTCTAAGCCTTATCACCCAAAATGTCTCCTGTAACTGGGGCTCCCCGGATGCTAGGAGGAGCAGTTCTGTTCTGAGCATCAATTCTGGTCGTAGCTGTGCTGGCGGAGGGAGTGATTCAGAGGAGAGGTATCTGATTGGCCGTTTTATTGGACGGGTACCTCGTGGAAGCACAGGTTCACATGGTCTTGGGTGAACTTAACCTCTGCACTGTAGGGGCCTGCGAGGCAGGCACGTGATGCCTTTGAGCTGGAGACGATTTCTGCCATGTGTCCCCCTTCACCACTCACAAACTTCGGTGCAATTTTTCTATCATAGACACTGCCCTACCTTGGGGATCCAGAATCGTGACTTTTCTTTGCTCATCTCCCCTTTTAAAGGCATATGAACTGAGAGGGCCTTCAGGAGCCCCTGGGCATCTCATCATTTTTTCTTTCTTTGAACTCCTATGGCAGTAAAACTCCTACAGCTTGGCTAAGTGCTGTGCGCTTCTGTTCTCCTGTCTGCACCTCAGTTTTGTCATCTATAAGATAAGCAGAGGCAGCCCTTCTTCTCCCAAGATATCTTACGCCAAATGTCATTGGATAGAGTATGTACCGGTAGAGCTGCTTTGCTGGAATCAAGCGAGGAACCCCACTGGCCCCTCTTTACCTGTTTCTCCCTAAGTCCCTTTGATGGTCCCCGAGGCCCACAAGGCCATGGTCCAGGGGTCCATAGTCACTGTTTGAGTCCCCAGGATGGGACAATTGCTACGTGTTTCCAGCTCCAGAGTTGAGGTTCTAGGTATTTCATGGGTGAATGGCCATCTCTGGCCTCTGGTGTTGGCTTTGTGTGTGACTGAAAAAAGGGGGTGAGGCTGTTGGATTTTGCCCTCCTCTTCATTGGCTCTTTTTGGATGGAACTTGGGGGGTCTCGTAAATCAATCTCTCAGAACCTCATGCTTGGGGGTGTCTTCTCCCACATGGCCTATTCCCAGGGATTTGGGGGGTCCCAAGGCAATACTCGCATTGTTTTCCTATAGCTGGTGAGGGGTGTCACTGGTCAGCTTTGAGGAAGTGTCAAGAGTTAAGGAGCAGACCTCACTTTTTGGAAACTTCTGCAGTTGTAAATCTTCTTGGAGGCTGGGAGAGATCAGTGTTCACCTTGAAGTCCTTGGCGGGGGCTTGGCCTCTGCTTCCATTGTCTCTCAGAGGCCCCCGTTTGTCACGTGACCCTCTGGCTGCTTTCTTCTGGAGCCCTTGGTTTCCTAAATGATAATGGATGAAAGAGCAAATCCGTCCCACACAGGGAATCTTTGCCATCTTAATATTTGTTAAGCTTTCTGATTTACTGAGGAGTTAAAGTCACATCGGGTGACGAAACTGCACATTAGATTTGCTTCAAGAAACACTCTGAGCGAACGGTTTAACTCATTTATTTCACCATCTTTAAACCAATGTAGCTGAAGAATGGCACCTCCCCTTTATAAATCTTCCCATTTATTCTGACTCAGGTTTATGAGAGGGTGCAGACCTAGTCTGTTCTGGAGCTTCACATATGGCCGTGGAAACCTGACATGTAGTGCTTGTAATGGTAGCAAACCCAGCTCACATGTGTTAAATTAGCCAGAGAAAAACTTTGTCTAGGAAGCCTGAGGCATATGCTTTGCTGATAGGACGTCCCTTTGGCTTTTGACATTCACCAGTTCCTTAACCTTCCTCTCTTCTCTAACTGTGCCCCTTTGTATTCTTTTTTCATTCACCTCTTTTACTCCAGAAGTCCAACTAATATGATGGGAAATTTATATCTTTATATTATAAAGAATCGATGCAAATGGTTCTAAAAGAAAGGGTTTAGAGGCTATAATTTGTGACTGATGTAAATTAGGTCAAGAAGAATCCAGCTTGTGGGTTTTCTCCATTCAGCTTAGCCCCTTCTTTGTCCTCCTCAGAAGGGGAATTTCCAGAGAGGGACACAGTTGCTCCAGGCATCTTTGGCAACCCTGTAGGATGGGTGGTTGAGACCTTGCCCCTGGGGTAAGATCTGAGGGTTGTGCTGAGGGACTTCCTGGTGCTGAGATTGGCAAGGGGGGCCCTTCCCAGATAGCTTGACTCCTTCAGAATGTGAACTAGCATAGGGCCAGGACAGTAGGCTTGTCATATTTCTATTTTCTAAGTATTTCAAATTTTTTTGTGGTCTAATATAAACCCAATTAAAAAAATCATCCAAGGATATTTGAAAAGAATTTCAAATATGTAATTCAAACTATGCAATATGTTTTATATTTTTAAAAGTTCAAAGCACATTTATTAAATTGGGCCTGCAGTGGTTTTTCATATCTGCCATATCCCTATTTGTTATATATTTCACCTATTGATTTTTTGGAAGGCAAGGGGAAATCTCCACTATTACTGAGGCTTTCTCAGTGCTTCTTTGTGTTTATATAATAGATTTTACTTTATAAATTTCTCTGATATTTTTGAAATGTAAATATTTATGATGATTTTATCTTCTTTGTGGATTGTACCTTTCATCACTATTAAATATTCATCTTTATTTTCTTTAGTTTATAATTTCCAATATATATTTCTGATCACTTTTTCTTCCAAATGTTTTTTTGAAAATTAAAAATAAACAAACAAAAATAAAATTACAAAAGAGAATGTAATAAAACCTAGATACTCACCACCCCAAATGAACAAATGTTAAATTTTTCATGTGTACCTGAGATTTTTTTAAAAAATTAAGACTTTACTTTTTTTTAAAAAATAAATTTATTTATTTATTTTTGGCTGCATTGGGTCTTCGTTGCTGTGCGCGGGCTTTCTCTAGTTGTGGTGAGCGGGGGCTACTCTTCGTTGCGGTGCCCAGGCTTCTCACTGCAGTGGCTTCTCTTGTTGCAGAGCACGGGCTCTAGGCACACGGGCTTCAGTAGTTGTGGCACGTGGGCTCTAGAGCGCAGGCTCAGTTGTTGTGGTGCACGGGCTTAGTTGCTCCGCGGCATGTGGGATCTTCCCGGACCAGGGCTCGAACCCGTGTCCCCTGCATTGGCAGGCGGATTCTTAACCACTGTGCCACCAGGGAAGCCTGACTTTACTTTTAAGAGAAATTTTAGGACATAGAAAAATTGAGCAGAAAGTAAAGAGAGTTCCTAAATTACCCCTCCCCCACTCCCACTGTTGCCTGGCCCTCATATAACGCACAGCCTCCATGTTGATGGTGACATCAACATCCCCACCAGAGTGGTACAGTTGTTACAATCCATGAACTACTTTGACACATTATCACCCAAAGTCCATAGTTTACATTAGGGTTCACTTTTGGTGGTGTACATTCTATGGGTTTGGATAAAAGTATGAATATATCCACCATTTTAGTATTACACAAAGTTTCACTGCCCTGAAAATCCTCTGTGCTCTGCCTAGTCATTCCTCCTTCCTCCCTCATCCCTGGGAAACACTGATTTTTTTACTGTCTCCATAAATTTTGCCTTTTACAGAATGTCTTATAGTTGGAATCAGATGGCATGTAGCCTTTTCAGATTTGTTTCTTGCACTGAGTAATAGGTTAAAGTAACTTAAGATTCCTTCATGTCTTTTTATAGATTGATAGCCCCGAATAATATTCCAGTTTATCCATTCATCTACGCAAGGACATCTTGGTTGCTTCCAAGTTTCGGCAATTATGAGTATGCTGCTATAAACATTCATGTGTATTTGTTTTGTGTGGGCATAAGTTTTTAACTATATTTGGGTAAATATCAAGGATCTTGATTGCTGGATCATATGGTAAAAGGATGTTTTGTAAGAAACTGTCAAACTGTCTTCCAAAGTGGCTGTACCGTTTTTCATTCCCACCATCAATGAATGAGAATTCCTGTTGCTCCACATCCTTGCCAGCATTTGCTATTGTCAGTGATTTGGATTTTGGCCATTCTAATAGGTATGTAGTGGCATCTCATTTTAATTTGAAATTCCCTAATGATGTACGATGTTGGACATCTTTTCTTTTGCTTATTTGCCATCTGTATATATGCTTTGATGAGGTGTCTGTATAAGTCTTTTGCCCATTTTTTTAATCTAGTTGTTTTCTTACTGTTGTGTTCTTTCTATATTTTGGATAACAGTTCTTTATTAGACATGTCTTTTGCAAATATTTTGTCTTAGTCTGTGACAGATTTGTTCTTAAACAAATAAAATATCACAGATGAAGCTTGAATCTCCTTGATTTCCATCTCTAATCCAATTCCCTTCTGTCCCTCCTCAAAGGGAACAATTATCATGAATTTAGTGTGTATTCAGCCTAGACTGTTATATATTTACTACCTGTATTCACTGAGAGCACAAAGTAATGTTTTGTTCGTTTAAATATTACTTAAAAGATCTCATACTGTACATTACATTTTAAGACCTTCCCCCCACTCAATCTATGTGTTTTTAAAGATATACCCATGTTAATGCATATAGATATACTTACTCATTTTAATTAGAGTATCCTATCACATGAATATATTACACATTTTATATTTATTTCCCTATGCATTTAAATTATTTCTAATTTGTTGTTCTTATGTACAAAAGCTTTAGTGTCTCATTGTGCTTGTGTGAAAGAGTTTCTCTAGTGCATGAAACTGGGAGTGGAATTTCTGAGTTATAGGATGTGTAGGATTTTTTCAGTTTTACTAGATATTGCTAAATTACTTTTCAATGTAATTGTGTCAGTATACACAAGGAACATATGAGGTTTTAATTTTTCCATATTCTTACCAACAATTGGTGTGGCCAGATTTTTAAATTTTTGTCAGTTTTAAGGATGGGAACTAGCATCTCATTAATTTTGCTTGTTTGTTTGTTTCATTTGCTTTTTTAAACGGCGTCTCTCTGATTACTACTGAGGCAGAATATTTTTCATAGTTATTGGCCATTTTCTCGTTTGTTACATGCCTGTTCACACTCTTTGCCCATTTTCTGTTGGGCTCTTTATTTCTTATTAATTTATAGGAGTTATCCATATATTCAGGATATGAAGTTTTTGTTGGCAGAGATGATGTTAAAAATATGAAACAGTGAGATATGAAACACCAGTGCAGCATGAATATTTACCAATCAAAATAGATGCCGTATCCAATTAGAAGAAACGGAATTCATAAAACATGCTTTTCTAGAGATTTATTCTTTGTATCCTGGTATTCAATTAAGTAAACTTTTTTATGACTATGAATGGAGGTAGGATCAATCCTTTTTTATGTAAGAGAAGTCCACTGACCCAACCTTATCTATGGAACAATTCATTATTATTCTCTCTCAACCACCACATTCTTTTTCTTTTAGGCATCTTTTTGTATTGATATTGGTGCTCTTGGCTCTATCCTCCATGAGTCCTACCATTTCTCTCTTAAATCCCAATACTTTGTCTTTTGCCTTGTATTCTGGATGAATTTCTCAAGACAGTCTTTTAAATCACATCAGCTTTCGTTAACATGAATTCTGTGATTCACTTCCTCCATTGAGTTATTATTTTTGTGATTTGAAAAGAATTCCAATAACTCTCCTCTTCTCAGATTGTCCCTATTCTATAAAAAATAGAAACCTGATGTTATTTTAAAAAATGTGTTTCCTTGAAGCAAAATTTGCATACAATAAAGTGTATCATTTCTAATTATATAATTCAAGACTTGGCAAATGTATACAGTTGTGTAATCATCACTGTAATCGTCATATGGAATATTTCTATCATCCCACAAAGTTCCCTTTTGTCAATTTGTAGTTAATTCCTTTCTTTTATCTTAACCCTTGGCAATCACTCACTTGTTTCCCATCATTTTAACTTTGCTTTTTCTAGAATTTCCTATAAATGGAATTATTCTGTACTCTCTGGTGTCTGACATATTTCACTTAGCATAATGCTTTTGAGATTCATCCATGTTGTTGCATGTATCAATAGTTCTTTTTTATAGCTGAGCAGTATTCTTTTTTGGGATATAGCACAATTTGTTTATCTTTTCATCAGCTGATGGACACTCCTTCCCTAACCCAGGTTTTGGAGGTCATAAATAAAAATGCTATGGAAATCCATGTACAACTCGTGTGTATGAAGTTTCATATTTGATTGGCCATACAGTAAGTGCATATTTAATTTTGTAAGAAACTGCCAAAATATTTTTCAAAGAGGTTATACATTTTGTATTCCTATCAGCAATGAATGGGAGTTCCATTTCTTCTCGAGTGAGCCTTGGTAGTTTGCGTCTTTCAAAAAATTTTTAAAATCTACGTTGGAAGCTATTGGAAGGGCATCAGGCCCAATTAAGGGCAGTTGTGGCAACTTCTTCCGGCCCCTATCAGCATCTCTACAGGTATTGTGTTCACAATGGATGTGGCTCCTAAATAAAGAGTGACTCCTGGCGAGTGAGAAGGCATCTGTGGAGTTATTGGATGCAAACAAAACACCATAGGGAAGGAGGGTGGCTTTGGGAACTTCTCCTTTGCATTGTTTAACCCATTTTTCTGTAGCTGCTTGCCTGGCAGAGTCTAAGGCTTTACTGAAGTGCAGTGAGAGTGTGGGCAGGGGCGCTGCAAAGCTGACATAGAAGAAGGGTCTCTTCCAGGTGTAGGCAGGATAGGCCAGTGGCAATCTTTCCTCCTTATTTTTAGGATCCTGTCTTCATAGGAATCCAAATTTTTAGATATGTAGGTGAGACCCCTTTCTTCTTTTCAGTGATGCTATAAGATTTTCTTTTACAGTAACTGAATTGCTTCAGGGAGAGAATTAATAAAAGGAGGAAGACAGCCCATGATGTAATTATATCACCATCTTCCTAGAACTCTATCATATCACTTCTAGTAGTTATCTACTGCTGCATAACAAATTACCCCAAACTTAGCAGATGAAAACAACAAACATTTATTATCTCCAATAGGTAAGGAATCTAGGTGCTGCTCAGCATCTTTCGGGAGGTTGCAGTCAAGGTGTTGGCTGGGGCTGCAGTCATCTCAAGTCCTGAATGGGCAATGGTCTGCTTCCAAGCTCACTCACTTGTTGGTTGGCAGGTCTCAGAAGATCTGCTTCTAAGCTCATTGATGTGGTTGCTGGCAAGCCTCAGTTCCTCACTATGTGGTCCTCTCCCCAGTGCTGCTTCACAATATGGCAGCTGTCTTTCCCTAGAGAGAGCGAGCAAGAGAGAGAGAGAAAACCGGCAATGGAAGCCACTGTGTTTTTATAGCCTAATCTCAGAGGTGACATCCCATCACATGAACCATATTCTGTTCACTAAAAACGAGTCAATAAGTCCAGCCCACAAGCCCGCATTCAAAGGTTGAGGATTACACAAGAGTGTGGATACCCGGAGGTGGGCACCACACAATCTCTTTCTTAATTGTTTCTTCTCCAGTGTCTTGATCTGAGTTTTCCCAGAAGCAGACCCCAAAGAAAGAATTCAGTTGTGAATAGTTAATTTGCAAGATGATCCCAGGAAAATCTGAGAACAATTGGGGATGTGAGATAGGAAAGGAAAGGAAACCCATAAAGGGAATGTTTTCAAGCTAGGTACTGCTCTGGGCAGCTGGAGCTCAGTCCTGCTGGGAGATCTGGGAAACAATATAGAACATACCACAGTGTTATCCCAGCGAAGGATGGAGGAAGCTGGGGTATTTATCTAAAAACTTTCCATCCATCATTGGTTGAGGACTGCTTGTGGGGGAAATCATTCTCTGGCACTCCTGTTTGTCCTATATATGTTAAGAGTAGTAACCTCTACCATCTCCACCCCCAACCTCTAATCCTACTTTCTATGGAGGTAAATGCTGAAAGGATGTGGGAGGGACACCAACAACATCCACTATGCCCAGCTGAACTATAAGCTTCATGAAGGCAAGAATCATCTGCCTGTCCTTTTCTTTCCATTGCATGGTCATTATCTAGCATATCACCCAGCACAAACTTGCTCAACAAATATTTGCTGAGAGAATGGGGGTCGTTGATGATGGTGCCACGAAGGAACTCACAGAGCAGTGAGGGAGACAGACTGGCACACTGATAACTGCAGTAGGATAAGTGCTATTCTGTAGATATTCACGGGTTTGCTATCAGAGTCTAGGGCAGTCAATGCTACCTCTGCCTGAAGGTGGAGATGAGCTAAGGAAGTGTTCACACAAGAGCGGAAGTCTGAGCTGAGTCTTGAAGAAGAATGGATAGGATGTCGTTGATTGAAGAAAGTCAGGAAGCAGTGCCAGGAGAAAGAATGAGAGGCAGAGGCATTTTCTATTTAAAAATTGAGCATATAGGTACTCTAGATCCTTTCCCACTCTTGTCTTTACTTTACGCAAGTTTTACATAGTCTGAGCTTTCGGTGTTGTCTCTGGCATGCCATCTCGTCCAAGAAGTCATCTTCAGCCTGAGGGCCTGAGCATGTGTTAGTTCACTCTCTTCTCCCAACAAACACACAGACAGCACAATGCTTTAAAGTCCTTTTGGAGAAGATAATCTTTTCTTGATCTTTGAAAAGGCAGGCACAGTATATATACACACATAACAAATATTTTCTTTATGTATTTACTGTTTGTAGGAAATATAACCCTAATCCATCATTTATTAAAACAGGACAGGATTTATTAAATTGGTTCAAGTCTGTCAAATATGTGCAGATCTTTACATAAATTAATTTCCTTGTTAAATATTTGTGAAATTTATTAAGACTTCGGAGGAACTTAAATAATACCTGAGCTGTCCAGCTTAATTTGGCTTAATTTTTGTTTTTTTTTTTTTACTTAAGGAATTGATGAGGATTTGAGGTGTGGACTCAGGATTCTAGATCGTCAGGTGAGAGAGGACCAGTGGGCAGGTGTCAACAGCTGGGGCCTGATAGGCAGGCAAAGAAAGGTGACATCTGGGTACTTTGGGGTGAACCTCTTTGTTTAGTAGGTCTAAAAAATTCTGATGGTGCTGCTTGGGGATAGTGGGACGTGCCACTGTCTGATGATGTCCTAAGAGGCAACGTCATGGGCAGAGCTGGAGCCCACGGACACCCTTCCTCCTACTCATTAGTTCAGTACTTTATTGAGCCCCTGCCATGCGCCAGGCATGGGCCCCATCCAGCTTGGAATACAAAATGACCAAGACATGGGCCTTGCCCTCAAACAGCAGGAAAGATAGAGCTATATACATACGTTTCAAATCCTGTCTTCACCATTTACAGCCTCTCTGACTTTGAAATGACCATTTCTTTAGATCTTCATTGTTTTATGCAGAAAACTAAGATAAATATATAGAATTACTGGAAATATTAAGTGAAGGCATATGAGAACATCTAGCTGAGTGATAATTTCTGCCTTCTGGCTATATACAGTCAATGTATCAGTCCTGACATTCCTACTACCTGAACCACCTGAGCATCTCTGGAGACTATCAGCTTTGCTTCACCACCACAGCTTCCACCTGGTCCTGGCCACCATCCCCTCTCCTTCGCAGTGGTCTCTCTGAACTCACCTTTGTCTTCTTCCAATCCATTCTCAAGGTAGCAGCCTGTTTTTTTTTTTTTTTTTTTTTTTTAAGGTACAGGAATGATCATGCCAGTTCCCGGCTTACAACTCTGCAGTTCCTTTTCATTTCTCTAGGACTAAAATCCTACAAGGTCTGTCCTGACATACCCCCTGCCACACCTCCAGCCCACGGGTGGACCTAGTGGTTAATACATCTGCATTCAGGCTGCCTGGGTTTCCATCCTGGCTCTGCCGTTTGTGCTGTGGGGTTTTGGGTATGAGATGTAACCTCTCTCTAGGCCCTTCCCCCTCCTTTGACTATGTTCTGTTAATCCTTAGGTCTCAATTTAAAAATCATACACTCCCAGAGGCCTTTCCTGATTCCCTCCGCAGACTAGTTTCTCTCTCTATTATGTGTGCCCATAGCACTTACATAATCCGTATTTCTTCCATAATGTTCATCACACTTGTGGTCACCTAAATAATTTCTCTTCTTGGAAAGATCCAAGCTCCTTGAGTCAGGGATGCCATGCACCTTATTCACTATAGTATACTCAGCTCATGCAGGGAGTGAGCTGACACTGGATGACTGTATTAGCAATAAAACATAGCTGAACTATCTATATAATATAAACTATTATGGGAGCCTCCTAGAGGTTCAGCTGTGTCTAGAAAAAAGAAAAGCGTCCTGCTGAGAGTTACTGATAGACATCCAACCCTCCAGCAGACTTCCCAGTGGCAGGGAGGTCGCAGTAGGGGTTTTATTTGGTAGTGGTGGTGGTGGGCTGTTGTGGTGTCTGTTTCTTCAAGCCCAGCAGATTTTTACAACTTCTTACATTAAAGAGTGAACTTTCCTAAGAAAATGAATGTCCTCCAGAGTAGATGGACTCTACCCCAGGGAACTGGAGCAAGGACTTTGCAAATTACATTAGGCACCTGGGCATCATAATTGGAGTCCAGGCTCTAAGAATATTTCATTTCCTGCAAAGTTGTATATAAAAAACAACTGGGAACAAGGAATTCTGTTTGTCCCAAATTTACATGTAGTCTTTCCAAAGATTTGATCTTTGTATGGAAAGACTCCAAGTTTGGCTCTTAACAGCGTAGTGACCTTAGAGCTTTCTGCCTTGTGAATTGTCCAAAAATATTAAATACTCCATATAAAAGTGCAACGCTGCAGCGTATCCTTTGGTGATTCATATAATTGTCTCCAAGTTAAATATGAAGTAAAGAACAGATGGTTTTGTGTTCACTCTCCTTCCCCCTTAACATGATGACACCTGTTGCGATGCAGTGGGCAGGAAGCTTTGGGAGGATGTGGAAGTTTATGCTTTTAGGGAGCCTGAGTTCTCATCTGTGAGCTGTGACATACACATCCAAGAGAATAAAAAGATTTCAAGAATCCAAGGGTAGAATAATATAGTGTGAAATAGGCCTCTTCCTCTGGTGGGACATGACAAAGGGAATGACCAGCCCTGAGTGCAATTGCTTAAAGAAGTCTGACAGAAGAAGGTGAATTTTCAGCACCTTTGTAGGAATGGAGAGGTGGTATTCTAGGTGTGGAGAAGGGTCCTGGGGAGGGCACGAGTGGGCTGTGTGGGAGGTGAAAGATTTTGAGAAGCTATTAGGAGGGAGAATCAAATGGGAGTGGGTGGTTGTGGTTGTGAGGTCAAGGTCATGGTGTTCAGCAGTCACTCTCCCTGGCAGGCTGGGTATGTGGATGATGTCCCAGATCTAAGAGTGGAGAAGGCTGATTTTCCTCCAGCCTCCTTCATTCAGTAAACACTGAGCATCTACTTGATTCCAGACTCCAAGATAGACACGGAAGATACAATGATCCTAAGACACCATCCTTACTTCGGAGGAGTCCAGAGTTGAGTGGGGGAGACACAGGAATGGAAAATTACAATACAGTCTGCTGCAGATGAGAACAGAGGTGCGCAGGGGCAACCTGGAGAAGGAGGGACTCTGAAATGACTTCATAGAAGAGGTATTGTGTGTGGGCTGCATCACAGCCATAAAAAGGCATTTCAGGCCAAAAGGATGGTATCCCAATGGCTTAAGAATTGTGAATGAGCCTAATTTATTCAAGGGGTAAAGCAAGAAGTTCAGGTGGCTGGTTCTTAGGGGAAAATGGGAATGGGTCATGAAAAAGGGACATGAAGGCGGACGAAGAATTTAGAGCCAGGTGGAGACACTCAGCCTCCACTCTGCAGGCGGAGGGGCTGGCCAGGCATCTCGACATGGAAGCAACATGATGGCATTTATTTCCAAGACCAGAGCTCTGGAAACGTGGTGAAGGACAGAGTGGAGCCAGACAAAACCTGGGGCAGGGACTGCAGTTCAGGAAGAAGGGTTTTGTGACAGTCGCAGCAACTGAGTGACAATGGGCTTGAAATGGACTGGGGCAGGGGGAATGGAGAAGGGATCATTTCTTAAGCCTGGCTCGGTGTGTTTTCTACTTTTTCCGGAAGAAGCTCTTTCACTCCTATTTCCATTAATTTCCTACTGAATGCAAATTCAGGTCCCTTTCCTTCAGCTTTCACCCCTTCTTGCCCTATAGAACTTGAAAGCGGCTTAATATGGCAGTAAATACAATGACTTGCACTCAGAAGCGAGGAGGCACCGATGTGGGCTCTCGGCGGGGCTGGCGGGAGAGGCCAACATTAGTGCACCTTTGACTTGCTAGGAGAGGCTCTCCGAGGCCAGTCGTCTCTCGTTTTCCTCGACTCCGTTGCGAGGTGAAGCGGGCATCTGTTTCCTCTGCCTGGACATCCATTCACTCACGGGCTCATTGTGCTTGGGCGTCAGACAATGGTTCTGTTTCCAGCACAGTTGGCAGCCCCTTTTAGGAAGGCTCGGAGTTCTCCGTGGTTCTCAGAGGAGGGGGAGATGCATTGGCCTTTGGCTGCCTGGACAAGGCCAGTGCTTTGCCTCTCTGGCTGGTTCAAGATGGCAGGAGGATGAGTGCCATAGAAGTGCAGTGACAGAGAGAATTAATTGCTCTCAAGGGCATCTGAAAAGCAGCTTGTTTTAAACAAGATCTTAAAAGGCAGCAGCAGGTTGTCTTTATCTTAGCAGTGGGGGAGGAGAGTGTCCTCTAGAGAGGGCGGGGCTGCGGAACAGCTCAGCTTATGGCCGACTGGGACAGGACCTCACCCTCTGTTCCTCACCCTCACAGAATTTTCAGAACTTGCTAATGGGAAGTGAAGCAGAGGATCCAGGAAACACTATTTCAAACTCAGTGCGACGGGACGGGGGCAGAAACAGGGTTGGGCTTGTTGTAGGGTGGAGTCGGAAGCTGCAGCTTTTTTTTTTGGATATATGTATCTATTTTTAATTGAAGGGAAGCTGCGTCGTTTGAGGAGAAACTATGTCCCTCCTTACCCAGCCCACCATTCACCTCCCAGCCCAGTGGTGATGAGGCATTGAAGGTAGTTGTTCAAACGCTAACTTTATCTGGAACAAAATGCATCTGTTATCTGGCAAGGAGATGGGTTTATCTATCAGCAGCCCTCAGAGCCTCAGCATCAAGTAGATTATTAGACTGGCAGAACCAGGGTCCTGTGGGAAGGCTTTCATGGGGCACCCGAGTTAGGGGCGGGGTTTGCCTGGGAGGAGGGAGGCTCCAGGGGAGCCTCAGAGCTGGGGAAGCAGGCACAGAGGAGGTGCGGGAAGGAGAACAAACAGACCTCCCAGTAAAACCTCATCTCCTTCTGAATTTTGCTAAGACTCAGCCCAGGTGGCTGAAGTCCTGGTCTCCTAGTGGCTCTGTCTGCACTGGGGCCCATCTGCTGTTTTCTCCCGCACAATGGCTGCCCGTTTGGGGTTGTGACCCAGGAGTCCCCATGGTTATAAACTGGGAGAGCTCAAACTGACACTTGAAAAGCAGCTTTGTTTAGTGTCCTTGACATAACTAACCACATATTAACAACAGAGCCTTGTGGTATTGAGGCTCCCTGTTTGTTCAGAATCTTAATAGGTGGGTTTGTGCATGGAGATTTCTAGTACTGCTTACCCTGTATTTTAAGTCAAAGTGGATCTTTGTGTGAAGGATTCTCCACCTCCTTTTCCCATTCGACAACGGAGATAAGTGTTTTCACTCACCTTTTGTGACTTACAAGCAGCTGAATGGCACTTGTGGTGTTTGAATGTCATATAATAGGCATTATCAACAGTAGAGAAATGTCCTTTTCCGTGTTTCTGAGCACTCCGATGCTTACCATCTTTCTTGCATGTGCGTACTCTCCCTCTTACAAAGTGGCTGTGAACAATTCCTGAAAATGTCTGCCGCACATTTTTTAAAGCATATTATGTCCTTGGAATGCTGTGTGGGAACTGCTGTTCCCCTGGGAAACCGTTTGTGACTGGTCCCTTCAGCAGAGCTCCACGCAGAGCTCAGCTGGGCATGTGATAGGAGGTAGAGCACTGCTCTGAGCTGCTTAATGCAAATTAAGAGTAGTCACATTCTGGAGGAGTCATGTGGTGGAAATAGTGGTAGTAGAAAGAGTGGTGATGTTTGTGGTGATGCTGGGGTCTAAAAATACCAGAGAAGGCGCCCTTTTTAGTCATGATCACATGGCCTGTATGACTGGCTCTGTACGAACATTTCACTACATTTTTCATAAAGGATTATATTTAAGTAGCTTCAGCTATGAAGTTAGTGGTAGTTGGCGCCTAGCCACAGGAATCTTTGGTTGCATAAGGCTTATGTCTTTGGGTTCTTCATCAGTGTTGTGGAGTCAGGAATTGGGATGGATGTGAAAGTAAGAAGTCAGGATCCCTGAACTTCTTTATTTTGGTCAAGTTGTGCAAAAACAAGAGTTTTGGTGCAAAATGGTGTCAATTCAAAATGGTGCCTGGCCAGTAAAGCCTGATACAGCTTTCAGCAGAGATCTACTGAAAAATTTATGGAAATTAAAAGTAGAGTGCCAACAGCCAAGTGCCAAAATGTATGATGAAGCTACACTAACCATAACAAAGAACTGCTTAAATAAAGATGGACATACTCTTGGCTGCATGAAACAGAGATGACCTGAACGGTGACAGAAAGGGGCTTTACGCCCTCCTTTTTCTCATGCTTCTGAGGTGCGAATGTGTGTTTCAACCCACAATCTAGACGTTAGAGGAGTTGATGTCTTCTCTCATATTTTTCCCATCCTCCATCATCTTTTTATAACTCCTTGAAGTCAGAGATTCACCAAAAACAACTGAGTAGGAAGTGGAATGAAGGATTGTGGAGGCGCATTTTATCTGAAGAAGCCAGATGTGAAACACTGGAGGGCAATGCACAGAGAGAAAAAACCTAAGAGAAGCTTGTGCTGCAAATCATTGCATTTCACGTACTACAACATTGCAGAGGATCAGAGAACCAGACAGAGGTTTCATGGATTAATGATTCTCAAAGTGTGGTCCTGGAGCAGATTTGTTGGAAATGCAAAATCAGAAATCTGGGGATGGGGTTCAAGCTTTCTGATCATGCTAAAATTTGAGAACCACTGTAGTAAATGATGCTATTTTGGAGAACAGAGGTGATCTAGCAGAGGTGAAATTGCTGTATTTGGGAATTAAACGTGGAGATACGCACATTAGCCTGCCCCCTTGCTATAGAAATGATTGGGATGAGATTGCCAGACACATTTAGAAGTTGAGACTAGTGCAATCACTTAACCATGTCTTCTGGCAAATTTTAAAGGTAGATATTCACCTCGTTCGAGGATAAGGAAGGCCTATTAAAACACTACGAATAAAGGAAAACTCAAGGAAATGCATACTGCTAAGAATGATCAATGTTAGGGTGCAGATTTAAAACTCAGAAAATCCTTTGACATCTTCAGTAGAGGCCAAATCAACATGGCTACCAGAAACGTGCTGTAGGATGAGGTGAAAAGAAAGATGGATAGAGATGAAAGGATTGAAAAAAATCCAAAGTTTTAATAGTAGTATTTAGTGACAAAATGGTGTCAGTGAAGGGCACTAAATGATATATTAGAAAATCATATTGTTTTGAAAGACAAAAGCTCTATAAGAATGCAGAAGGAGAAAGTGGATAAAAACTGTGAGAGAGAAATGATAGAAGTGGAGAGCAGAATGGAGAGCCAGCACATGAATAATTGGTGCCTCTGAAGTTGGGAATAGAATAAATGGAAAGAAGCAAAGCCCAAATACATAAATATGTGATGAAAGAAAAATTTTTTTGAACTGAAGAAAGACTTGTAAGTAGATTTTAAAGACTATTCCAGATAAAACAACTGAAAAGGAAACCATACCTAGATATTCTGACAGATACTTTGAATTACAATAATGATAAAAAGAGCATACAAAAATTCACATAGAAAAACTAGATTATCTACAAAGAAACAAAAATAAGTTTGGTTTAGACTTTTTAGCTACATTAAATTTCAGAAAGTTATGGAGAGTCATTTATGGAATTATTTATTTATAAGTAACCTTTATTGGCGTATAATTGCTTTACAATGGTGTGTTAGTTTCTGCTTCATAACAAAGTGAATCAGCTATACATATACATATGTTCCCATATCTGTTCCCTCTTTCGTCTCTCTCCCTCCCACCCTCCCTATCCCACCCCTCTAGGTGGTCACAAAGCACTGAGCTGATCTCCCTGTGCTATGCGGCTGCTTCCCACTAGCTATCTATTTTACATTTGGTAGTGTATATATGTCCATGCCACTCTCTCACTTTGTCCCAGCTTACCCTTCCACCTCCCCGTGTCCTCAAGTCCATTCTCTAGTAGGTCTGCATCTTTATTCCCCTCTTGCCCATAGGTTCTTCATGACCATTGTTTTTTTTTCTTTTTTTAGATTCCATATATATGTGTTAGCATATGGTATCTGTTTTTCTCTTTCTGAATTACTTCACTCTATAGGACAGTCTCTGGGTCCATCCATCTCACTACAAATAACTCAGTTTTGTTCCTTTTTATGGCTGAGTAATATTCCATTGTATATATATGACACATCTTCTTTATCCATTCATCTGTCAGTGAACACTTAGGTTGCTTCCATGTCCTGGCTATTGTAAATAGAGCTGCAGTGAACATTGTGGTACGTGACTTTTTTTTTTTTTTTGAGGTATGCGGGCCTCTCACTGCTGTGGTCTCTCCTGTTGCGGAGCACAGGCTCCGCACGCACAGGCTCAGCGGCCATGGCTCATGGGCCCAGCCTCTCCGCAGCATGTGGGATCTTCCTGGACCGGGGCACGAACCCGTGTCCCCTGCATCGGCAGGCGGACTCTCAACCACTGTGCCACCAGGGAGGCTCCATGACTCTTTTTGAATTATAGTTTTCTCAGGGTATATGCCCAGTAGTGGGATTGCTGGGTTGTATGGTAGTTCTATTTTTAGTTTTTTAAGGAACCTCCTGACTGTTCTCCATAGTGGCTGTATCAATCTACATTCCCACCAACAAGCAAGAGGGTTCCCTTTTCTCCACACCCTCTCCAGCATTTTTTGTTTGTAGATTTTTTGATGATGGCCATTCTGACTGATGTGAAGTGATACCTCATTGTAGTTTTAATTTGCATTTCTCTAATGATTAGTGATGTTGAGCAGCCTTTCATGTGTTTGTTGGCAATCTGTATATCTTCTTCGGAGAAATGTCTGTTTAGGTCTCCTGCCCGTTTTTGGATTGAGTTGTTTGTTTTTTTGATATTGAGCTGCATGAGCTGCTTGTAAATTTTGGAGATTAATCCTTTGTCAGTTGCTTCATTTGCAAATATTTTCTCCCATTCTGAGGGTTGTCTTTTTGTCTTGTTTATGGTTTCCTTTGCTGTGCAAAAGCTTTTAAGTTTCATTAGGTCCCATTTGTTTATTTTTCTTTTTATTTCCATTTCTCTAGGAAGTGGGTCAAAAAGGATCTTGCTGTGATTTATGTCATAGAGTGTTTTGCCTATGTTTTCCTCTAAGTGTTTTATAGTGTCTGGCCTTACATTTAGGTCTTTAATCCATTTTGAGTTTATTTTTGTGTATGGTGTTAGGAAGTGTTCTAATTTCATTCTTTTACATGTAGCTGTCCAGTATTCCCAGCACCAGTTATTGAAGAGGCTGTCTTATCTCCATTGTATATTCTTGCCTCCTTTATCAAAAATAAGGTGACCATATGTATGTGGGTTTATCTCTGGGCTTTCTGTCCTATTCCATTGATCTGTATTTCTGTTTTTGTGCCAGTGTCATACTCTCTTGATTACTGTCGCTTTGTAGTTTAGTCTGAAGTCAGGGAGCCTGATTTCTCCAGGTGCTTTTTTCTTTCTCAAGGTTGCTTTGGCTATTCGGGGTCTTTTGTGTTTCCATACAAATTGTGAAATTTTTTTGTTCTAGTTCTGTGAAAAGTGCCAGTGGTTAACAAATTGAAGAATAAAAACCATATGATCATCTCAATAGATGCAGAAAAAGCTTTCGACAAAATTCAACACCCATTTATGATAAAAACCCTCCAGAAAGTAGGCATAGAGGGAAATTATCTCAACATAATAAAGGCCATATATGTCAGACCCACAGCCAACATTGCCCTCAGTGGTGAAAATCTGAAACCATTTCCTCTAAGATCAGGAACACGACAAGGTTGCCCACTCTCACCACTATTATTCATCATTGTTTTGGAAGTTTTAGCCACAGCAATCAGAAAAGAAAAAGAAATAAAAGGAATCCAAATCGGAAAAGAAGAAGTAAAGCAGATGACATGATACTATACATAGAGAATCCTAAAGGTGCACCAGAAAACTGCTAGAGCTAATCAATGAATTTGGTAAAGTTGCAGGACACAAAATTAATGCACAGAAATCTCTTGCATTCCTATACACTAATGATGAAAAATCTGAAAGAGAAATCAAGGAAACACTCCCATTTACCATTGCAACAAAAAGAATAAAATATCTAGGAATAAACCTACCTAAGGAGACAAAAGACCTGTATGCAGAAAACTATAAGACACTGATGAAAGAAATTAAAGATAATACAAACAGATGGAGAGATATACCATGTTCTTGGACTGGAGGAATCAACAATGTGAAAATGACTATACTACCCAAAGCAATCTACAGATTCAATGCAATCCCTATCACACTACAACTGACATTTTTCATTTATGGGATTTTGAGGGGAAATAGTTGTGATCCAAGAATTTGAAGCCTAGTAATATTGTCTTTAATATGTGAAGGTAACAGAAAGACAGCTTTGGCTATACTAGGTCTAGGAAATACACTACGTATGTCCATCTTGAAAAATCACTCCAAGATGTTTTCTTGAGAGAGTCCTTAGAAAGAGAGCAACATTAAAATATAATGATGATGATGATGATAAAGGAAATATGTACAGTGCACTGCTCTAAGACCTTTATTCACATTACCTGATATACATTTTATACCACATTATGAAGTATATACTATTAATATGCCCATTTTACAGATGAGGAGCTGAGGGACAGAAAGGTTAAATAACTTTGCCCAGAGTTACATGACTTGTTGATGGTGCTACTAGTATTTGGACTCAGGAAATGTGGTGCCAGAGTCTATCCTCTTCACCTTCATGCTCTATTATCTTCCTGTTTTAAAAGGCTGAGTCAGTTCTAAAATTATTTAAGTTACAGATAGGCATAAATTACATTTTTATGTAATTATAAAAATGAATGCAAATGTCTTATTCTTAAAGTATGTAAAGTAACATAATATAAAAAGTGATTATAATAATTTGGGGTTCAAACCTTGGATAATATAATTGAATATTAAGACATTTATGTGTTGTGAGTACTCTCTCTTTTAGCATTTTAAGAAATCACAACCCTCTCCTTGGGTCCAAAATTTCTGATCTTAAATACGAGGAGCTCAAAAGATACTTTTTCATTCTTGAAGGTGACGATTAGAGAAATACACACTTCAGGATGCTTTTGAAAAAAAAACATAAGATAACAAATCCTAGAAATCAAAACTGGAAAAATAAATGTGAAATATATAATAAATGATAGAAAGCATAAGGAAGCAAAAGAAAAATAAAACAAAAAAATGTAGAACCAAATATATCAGCAAAACCAATAAATATAAATGTGGCAAGCCTGTCTATTATAACATAAAGAATCTCAGAATGGGCCTTAAAACAAAATATAGTTCACAAGAGACATAGATGTAAAAAACTGACATAATATGGCTAAAAATGAATGAATGGGCAAAAATATATCAGGCAGATGCAAACAAACAAAAGCAAAAAAAAAATGTATATAGGTATTCTTAGTACTAGAACAGAATCAAAGACAAAGATCATAAAACATAAAGATGCTTACTTTCAGTGGTGTTCTGGAGCTGGCATGTGCTGGCCCATGAGAACCAATTGTGTCCATCTCATTCCAGCTCTTAGTTCAGTGACCTTACATCACTCACTTGAAATTAGCCCTGATGGGAGCATTTACAGGACAACCGGCAAATGCTACAAATCATGGCTTTAACAGTTTTTCTTCAGAGAGCCAGTTTACCATCACACCACTTGTTACTTTGTATTGATAAAGAGTAAAATTTACAAGGGATATATACATCATGTATTTCGATGCACCATAACATTTAATTGAAATATATAAAGTGAAATTGCTGGAAATACCTAAGGAAATCAACAGAGAAACAATATCAACAAGCAACTTCAATGTTTCTCTCTCCTTCTTTTGGTAGAATAAGTCTGCAAACAATAAATATGTAGAGAAGTTGAATTACAAAGGGAATTGAGTTGATTTAGTAAATATGTATTTATTGAGCAGTGTATGCTACCGTATATGTTAGTTCTTTTTTAGCATCCACGCAACCTCTAAACTTCAACCAAAAATCTTAACAAACTCCAAAAAGCCTGTATATGGTACAGACTGTCTTCTCTGGTTGTACTGTAAAAAAACCTAGAAATTACCCACAAAATTTAATTTAAGAAAACATACCCAACCACTTAGAAGTTTGCCCCAAACAAACAACAAAAAGCAGCAATTAAACCTCCAATCAAACCAAAAAAATAAGAACACAGTAACACAACCCTCCCCATCAGTTTCTAAATGATATGAGGATATTAAAATTTCAGTTTCATATAATTTAGAAAATAATATCAAGAACATTACATATCAAAACTTATTGGATGTAACCAAAGTAGTGACAGAATTAAACTTCATTGCCTTAAGTGCTTTTAATATTAAAAAGTTAATGTAAATGAGTGAATTATATTTTAGCTTAAAAAACTGGAAATAGAGTTAAAAAAAACGTCCCAAGGAAAGCAGGTTGAGGGAATTAAATGTAAGAGCAGAGATTTATAAATTCTTTAACAGTTATAATGTAGTATAGTTAGTAAATAGATTAAAATTCTAAGATTTTGAGAAGACTAAAAAGTTATTAAAACTTGGAAAATAAAGAAAAATCTCATAATGTAGGAATCAAAATGGGATATAACTAAATATGTAGAAAAAGTTTTTAAAATTTTGAGAGACTACTGATCAAAGTTTTATATTACTAATTGTAAAAATTTTGTCAAGATAAATCTGAATAAACTAATGACCAGAAAAGTTGAAAAAGTTTACCATAAGTAAGAAAAGGGTCAAGCTCTTTTATGTTAACTATTTTCAAGCTATTAAAGTATAGATGATTCTCATCCTTTAAAATTACTTCTACCATGAAAACAATGTAAAAGTTTATAATTTTGTTTTCTGAGCGAGCATAATTTCATACCATAACCTAATAAAATTAACAACCAAAATTAGTAACGAATTTCTTTGAGAATATATCCATCATGATCATATATGATGAACATATCCTAAAATAAATGTGTTATATCAGCAAATAAAATTTGCTAATAATACAAATAAAATAAAATGCCAGCAAATTAAAAAATAGATTATAGTCAAGAATTTTTGTTCTAGTTATACAGGATTTTTCCTGTATATCTATATTAAGAAATCTCTTAATATAATTACAATAGTTCAGAAATTGAAGGAAAAAACCCCACACATCATTTTAACGAATGGCAAGACAGACTTTTGATAAAATGAAGCAACTCTTCCCAAGAATGTAAATGTGTTTTCATTTCATGCTGAAGATCACTTATTTTATATCAACATTTAGCATCATAAATAATGATACAACACCCAAGGAAGGTCCATTTACCTCATTCCTAACCCCAGGAAACTGAGTTAAGACCAAGACCTCCACATCTTCCACAAGCCACCCTCTAGTGGCTCAGGGTCCCGAGATTCTGTAAACGAAAGGCCGGTGTTCACTCTGTCAGTGTCTTGGTGTGTGGGGCTATAGGGGTTTCCTGCCCCCTTCACCCTGTCACTGTGCATTGTCCACTTACATCTGTCCCACGTGTCTTCTGAGATCCTGTTCTGTTCCTCTAGGGCACCTTTCCCCAACCCAACACAGGACCAATTTCAGTTTTAGACAGACTCTTTCAGTCTCAAGAAAGAGACCCATGCAGGCCACCTGAGGCAAAGGGTAGAGGGGATGACTTGGAGGATGCTTGTGAGTTAGGACGAGGTCTCTGGCCAGAGTACCTCCTTAGTGTGCTATTTCTCTGTTGCAGATCACCTATTCTCTTTTTGAGGATGTCTGTGCTTTTTCTGTAGGACTGCTTTAGAGCTGGATTGCATGGATTCAAATCCCAGCCCAGCCACTTACCAGTGACATGACCTTGGACAAGTCACTTAACTTTTCTCTGCCTCAGTTTCCTGATCTTTAAAATGGGGATGATAATAGTGCTTCATGGGCTTGTTGTGAGGATTAATTGAGTTAATACATGTAATAGACTGAGAGCACTGGCTGGCACATTTTAAGTGCTCAGTGACAGTCTCTAACATGCTAACGCGTGTGTGGTGCTGACCATGTGCCGGGCACTGATAGAGAGGTGAGTAAATAGCCCAAGGTAACGCTGCTGGAACAAGGATGAACTGGAATTCAAACCCGGGCAGTGGTTCCAGAGTCCACACGCTTGACCACTTTCCTCTGCTGTTCTTTTAGTTTCTCTGCTTCATAGTTCCTGCTTCTATATAGCATAGTTCCTTCTTCTCATGGCCCTGATGGTACCTCAGGGCTTCTCTCTTTGGGAATAGTTTCTGCCTTTGGCTTCACTACCAACTGCCCGAGTTTTCTCTAATCTGAGAGTAAGAGAGAGGGAGGGAGAGAGAGAGAACTTGAGATGACCGACCCAGCTCTTCTTTTGTGTCTGGCCGTGTGGTAGGTTGTTGGCTGGCCCCTGCATCTGTTGTCCTTGTTGTCATTGCCCTTGCCCCTCCACTCAGCTGGGGTTCAGAGAGAAGTAGAAAGTTCCTACTTCAACAGTGACAGTGACTGGGGCAAACTCTCTTAGAAGGCGATCTGAGGGCCAGATGGCATCAAGTTTGACCTGCTGAGTACCCTGCAGGAAAGGCTCTTGGCACTGCTGTTCTTTCTTCTGAAAATGGACCTCCTGGTTTTGGACCTGGTTTTGAGTGGGTGAGTAACAATGAAACCGATGGCCTTAGAAATAGGATGCTGCTAAGGTGTCTTCAGAATTTCAGGATGTGGTTGTAATGGAAACTAAATTTTAGTGAGCCACTCATACCAGATGAGATTAGATATTTGCAGAAACAACACCATTTCTTAATAGATTAGAGATGCAATGATTGCCCAGGCTCTCTTACCATGCACCAAGCTGTGGTCTCAGAAAGACATGTCTAGCGTTAAGTAACCATCCAACGTTCATTTAACCTTTCACTTAGTCACTCGTTCCACACTTATAGGGCACCCGCCAATTCCAAGGGGTGTAAGACAGCCCCTGTGACTGGTGCAAGTGGTTCACTGAAAAAGGAGTCAGAAAATATACACCTGGTTTTTTTTTTTATTCAGCCCAATGTGTGTGTGTGTGTGTGTGTGTGTGTGTGTGTGAGAGAGAGAGAGAGAGACAGAGAGAGAGACAGAGAGAGAGAGAGAGGAAGTGGGAGGAGTTAGAGAGAGCTTGCAATATGATTAGTAATTAGTTAGCAAATGGTGTGGCTTCAAAGCTATAACTCAGCAACCGTGTGGCCTTAGATCAGTCCCTTATATTTAAAAGGGAATAATAATTCCTGGGGGATCTTGTAAGAATTAGAGATAATAGATATCTGGCTTGGTGCCTGGGTGTCGTTACTTTTAGGCAACATTTTCTCTGGAGTAAATAGTGGCAATCCATTCTGTTCGTTTGCCCTTACTTTATGTTCATTAAGCAACTTTCTGACACGTAATTTTCTCCTCTGAGGCAATCATTCCAGAAGAGAGTGTTGAATGACCAATATGAACTATCCTCTAAGAGATATTTCCCCTAGTAAACTGATAAATCAATGAACACATCAGCATGCTGGCAGGCAAATTAGGCTCCTGCTGATTTGGTTACAGGAGGAACTTCCCCAGGTATGACGTATTCTAAGTGAACAGGTGCAATCATGTTTCAGGGTCTCCAAATGTAAGGACTTGGGTGGTAACTAACACCTGCCAGGTGCTGCCTACCCATAAGGGCCAACCTGGGCAGGCAGCCGTCTTACTCCAGAGCTTCCACCTGAAAGGGGACTATTCACTTGGCGATGCTGTGTGAGCTGGTTGAAACAGGGCTGCCCTAGGAAGAGATACCCAGGTCAGGCCTCTTGCATTCACCAGGTAAGAGGTAAAACTGTCCTGAACTAAGATGGTGGCAATCAGCATGGAAAGAAGGAAGTGGACGTGTGAAGAAACCGAGAAAGGTTTGCTAGAGTTCACAATCATAACTTTGTAAAATTTTACCTTTCTGGGTTACCAGGTCAACCCTCTTGATTTTCACCTGTGAATCATGAGACCTAGGTGATGCTCTCGGTTCTGCCTCAGGTACCTGTGGCACCATCCACCGTTCAGGGCCCTGGTGGACACACTGCATTGCCGGCCTCCTGAATGGTTCTATTCCAGCCTCAAGTGTTTTGCTAAAACACATTGTACAATAGCTGTCTCAAGTATGCCCAGGCATGGCTTGAGCTATGGGTACATATAGGTACCTATTAATCAAGTTTAATAGATCCCAATGTTTGAAACAATGCCTTAAAATTTTTTTTTCAGAGACTGCACAGAAGTGTTGCATTGTACAGCAAATAAAAGTGTTGCTACAGTGCCTATAAATCACAGCTTTAAACTATGTTTCAATTATCCTTCTATTATCCAGCTGGTATTTAAGCATGTTGATTATTCAGATCAGCAGCGAATGTGCTGCTGTTGTGTAAACAACTGTCACTTGCTGAAACAATGATTAGGAGGCACCATCCCTTTCAGGTGTACTTAGGAGTACTTATACCCCAGCCACTTGTATTTAAATATCATGTAAACACAATGCTTGAGTGACTACTCTCACTCCTGTTCCCAATGCCTCATGCCAATTCTATTACATTAAGAGGGAAATCTATTAAATTTTTCATTTATACACATCCGTACACTGTTTTTACCCATTGTATCATTAAGGCTTAGATTAATACAATAGATATGCTGAGAGATACAGTGTGCATTGAAAAAGCCCATTCAAAATAAAAGCAATTTCTCTGCATTATTTGGGGGTGTTGGAAAGCTTCTGTGAAAACAATGCAAAGAGAATTATTTTCTGAATAAAAAGCATGACATGGAGAAAAGAAAAATTTGGCCCCCAGAAAGAGCAATCTTGAACCTTTATTAGCTCCATTACCAATTCAGCATATAAAAAATAGAGAGCCAGAAAATAGGACATTTGTAGAATGAATGTTTCTTTTGAAGGTTTTCTGCTATCACTGGGAAGGGGTGTGTGTGTGTGTGTGTGTGTGTGTGTGTGTGTGTGTGTGTGTGTGTGTGTGTGTGTGTGTGTGTGTGTGTGTGTGTGTTGGGGCAGGGTTTGTGGGTAGTAGTTGTTGGGAAAAGCTTGGAATTGTTACTAGGCTATGTCCCCAATGAGTTATCCTTTTTTCTTAAGCCTTAGTTTCCACATGTAAACCAGGAGGACAAACATTTGAGTATAAGGGCATTGAAAATGGTGAGGAATCATAATCTAATCAAATGATTGATATACCAGGGATTTTGCATTACCTGAGGTATATTTTGGGGGGTTTAGTAAGTTTGTGGTGATTAAGTTCAGTTGCTAACCTGCAAATATTATCCACAGTGTTTAGAGAACCACAGACAAAAGAGAGTGGGTGCTAGAGAGAAGGAGGTAATGATAGGATTTTCATTTGGGATTGAAAATGTACACTCACCAAATTCTTAGCAAAACCTTCCAAGTGGATTATGAAAGAGCTGGGACTTCGTCCTTGGAGGTAATGTGAATAATGTCCAAAATGCTGCCTTCATTTTTGTTTGTCTTTTAATTTTTATTTTACGTTGGAGTATAGTTGATTTACAATGTTGTGTTAGTTTCAGGTATACAACAAAGTGATTCAGTTACACATATACATATATCTATTCCTTTTCAGATTCTTTTCCCATATAGGTTATTACAGAGTATTGAGTAGAGTTCCCTGTGCTATACAGTAGGTCCTTGTTGATTATCTATTTTATATACAGTAGTGTGTGTATGTTAATCCAAACCTCCTAATTTATCTCTCCCCCCCTACCTTTCCGCTTTGTTTCTGTTTTGTAATTAAATTCATTTATATCATTTTTTTAGACTCCACATATATAAGTGATATCATATGATATTTGTCTTTGACTCACTTCACTTAGTATGATAATCTCTAGGTCCATCCATGTTGCTACAAATGGCATTATTTCATTCTTTCTTATGGATGAGTAATATTCCATTGTAAATATGTACTACATCTTCTTTATCCATTCATCTGTCCATGGACATTTAGGTTGCTTCCGTGTCTTGGCTATTGTAAATAGTGCTGCAGTGATCATTGGGGTGAATGTATGTTTTTGAATTATGGTTTTCTTCAAGTATATGCCCAGGAGTGGATCGTATGGTAGTTCTATTTTTAGTTTTTTAAGGAACCTCCATACTGTTCACCACAGTGGCTGTACCAATTTAGAATCCCATCAACACTGTAGGAGGGTTCCCTTTTCTCCACACCCTCTCCAGCATTTATTGTTTGTAGACTTTTTGGTGATAGCCATTCTGACTGGCGTGAGGTGACACCTCATTGTAGTTTTGATTTGCATTTCTCTAATAATTAGTGATGTTGAGCATCTTTTCATGTGCCTATTGGCCATCTGTATGTCTTCTTTGGAGAAATGTCTACTTAGATCTTCTGCCCACTTTTTTATTGGGTTCTTTGTTTTTTTGATATTGAGCTTCATGTGCTGTTTGTATGTTTTGGAGATTAATCCCTTGTCGGTTGCATCGTTTGCAAATATTTTCTCCCGTTCTCTGGGTTGTCTTTTCGTTTTGTTTATGGTTTCCTTTGCTGTGTGTTACCTTCTTAATTGATTTCAACATACAATAAATTTCTACTTCCTTAGAACCTGTAATACATAGGGTAACCATATAATTTATCACGCAACTCGGGACATTTTGGGAGTGAGTTGCGTTAAATAGTTAGGCCAGCACATCAAGTGTAAACTAGCACTGTCCTGAGCAAACCTGTATATATGATTGCCCTAAACTCACATGGCTAAAAATCTGGCTAAGATTTAAAGCAAGGAAGGGGAATGAAAAGACAGTGACTTGAGGGTCTGACTACACCCTTCTTTGGAGGTTGGCCATTGTTTTATATTAAAGAAAAACAGTTGATCTTTTTTGAGGAATTATAACCCACAAAGGCAAGTAAACTCTGCTTTCAGAAAACACAGTTAGCAAAAGGCCACTTTTACACAGTAGATAAATTAGGCAATAGTTGTTCACTTTTCAAAATAATTATTCTATAATGAAAAGACCTACTAGATTCTTAGGCAGCAACCTGTTTTTGTATGTGATCTGATTTATTCAAGTCTTGCCTAGAGAATATCTGTTGCACAAATGTGAAGTCTTTATACTAAACACAACTTTAGTTTCTTAGCAGGGACTTGGGCTCAGTCAACAGAGTCAAATGATGATGCTTGGGAGCCGCATATATGGTTATGAAACCAATAAATACCAATTCTTAGGTATTAGAGGGTAAGTGGGATGTTGGTTAACGAATTTTATAATTTCCTCCCCAGTAGCAGCACCCAGAGACTACAAACGTTAATGCTAGCATACAAAAATCATTTTCATCTCTTGGATAACCAATTTTTATGATAGTGTCCCATGGTTTCTGCAGCCATTTTAAGCTCCTTTATTATGTCCATAGATGTATTTTATTTTATTTTATTATTATTTTTTTTTGCGGTACGCGGGCCTCTCACTGCTGTGGCCTCTCCCGTTGCGGAGCACAGGCTCTGTACGCGCAGGCTCAGCGGCCACGGCTCACGGGCCCAGCCGCTCCGCGGCATGTGGGATCTTCCCGGACCGGGGCACGAACCCGTGTCCCCTGCATTGGCAGGCAGACTCTCAACCACTGCGCCACCAGGGAAGCCCTGCCTGACATTGTTTTACCCCAGAGTTTGACACACTTTTATCTTTGTTATTTAAGCTCATTTAATGGGGGTAAGTATAGTATAGTTTGCTTTTGTTGTTGATGGGACAGTGGTAGGGTTTCTGCTGAGGTCTATTCTACACTCCCAAACTTAATGTTGTAAACCAGGCGGGGTTTACTGGCCAAATCATAGGCATTAACAAGGATGCTTGTAAAAATAGTGTAAACAACACAAATTGTTCCATAGCTTCCTCTTCACTGGAGCGTGGTGGCTCTGTGTGTCTTGTTCGACCCTGTTCATCCTTTGGGATCTCCAGTTAAGTCCTGTTTGCCCTGGGAAACCATTCTCCACTGTTCTGACCCCACCCAGTTCCTCCTTGAATTTACAGGAGCCAGAGTTTATAATGTTCAATTCTTGTGCTTAACCATATTCTACCATTATTTGACGCTGTTTCCCAGACTTGTCTTGTCTACCAAACATTATAAGCTTATTTGGGGGGAGGAGGGTACCTTTCACATCTATGATGGCTTTAGTGTCTAGTACAGGGCTGAGGTCATAGGCTATAGTAATGTAGCTAATATTGATTAAGTACTTAACTGTATGCAAAGCTTGGTGCTCGGTATTGGGGGGAAATACAATAAAAAACATATCCCCTGCCATCAGAAGGGTTTCCAAGATAGGATTAATCCAAAATAGAAGTGAGAAAAGAGACTATATTTTAAACTCATATAGTTAGACTTCAAAGGAATAAGATACTCATGGAAAATGGAGCTATGAGAAGACATAATTCAAGAAAAACCTTCAACTGTAAGAGAAGAATACCTGTTGAAAATTGGAAAATGTTGGGGAATGTCTTTTTTAGAAATAGGCATGGCTTACCAGCCCAGCACAAGGGCCAAAAGCTGAAGGAGGTATTCTCTTGGAAGGCTCTAAGCATCTGTGTGGAAGCTGTGTGGCTTTGGGAATCAGCTCTCCCAGAGCAGGATGGGGCTGGGAAGACCTGCATGACTGCTCTGGCACGCTGGGGCTGGCCCTTCAGGAGCATCAGAGAGCATCAGGCCAGGCTTGGGCATTTTCGCAGAGGACACTGGTGAGGGATAGGAGAAGACGTTTCTTGATGAGGAGGGTACCACAGGAGAAGCCAGCCTGTGGACATTGTCTTGGGGTTCCCCAGAAGCAACTTGGGGTCTCCCCAGAAGTCAGGGAGACTTCTGACAACGGGATTCCTTCACTCCTATGCTCTGAATCCACCAACAGTAATTCATTCCTCTTGGAAAAAAGGCCACAGTCCTTACAAAGACCTTTAATAAGACCCATACAGTCCAGGCCCCTGTTACCCCTATGACTTCATCTCCCTTCTCCAGCTACATGGACTGCCTTACTTTTCCTCAAATAAACTAGATACTGTCCTGCCTCAGGGCCTTTGCACTAGCTGTTGCCCATGCCTGGATTTCCTCTTGCCTTATTACTTTCACCCCCTTCAAGCCTTTGTTTAAATGTCACCTTTTCAAGGAGGTGTCCCTTTACTACTTCTCCTCTCGCCCAGCACTCCTGATTCACCTTCCCTTGCTCTATCTTTTTCCATGCACTTGTCACCTTCTAATATATAATTTCATTGTTTTTTGTTTATTTTCAGTCTTTCCACTTACAGAATGTAAGCTATAACACAGAATTTCACCCTTTTATTTTCTAATGTTCTCCTGTGCCTAGATGACTACCCACTGTGTGCTCAATAAGTCTGTATTGAATGAGTGAGCGAATTAGAGGGTCTAGATTCATGGTAGGGTTAATCAGCTTTTTATATGACCCTGACTTCATTTGCACTCTTAGCTGGTTATGCTTGGGACATTCATATTAAAATTGTAACCAGGCTCTATCTTCATTTCTGACTGATTTTTAAAGCTCTTCATTTCTGACTGATTTTTAAAGTTATGTCTTAAGGCTCCATTACAAGATGCCTCTATTCCTTAGAGTCTGTGGAAGTAATTCATGGTCTATAAACCAAAATTTCAGTGCCCAGGGGAAGAACTTGGCAGGGAACTTCAGAGTGAATATCTTCATAAAGGGAGAAATTCCTCTGTAACTTGAACAATTGCTGCCTCCATATTTGGAGCCAAGTAAGTCAAACTTTAGGGAAACAATTCTTGACCCAATTTAGGTTTTTTTTTAACCTGAGAAGACAACACATTCTCAGTGGCTGTAACTAGAGTCTCACAGCTCCCCCAGCCTGCTACTTAAGAAGCTGTTAATGACTAGCTTATTAGCCTACTAGTAACTGCTTTAGCCCATTAGTAGACCTTTAAGTGGTACAAACTGCTGGGAGTTCCAGCAGGGTGAGGGTTTGTTGACATCAGTGCAGTGACGGTGACTCATTGCTTTGGCAAATTATCTATGTAAAGGCAGGCTTCCTTATGTGGCATTTACTTGTAATGAGGCACACCTGTACTTCATTCCCATCTGGGGTAGAATTTTTAGGGCAATCATTTGGAAAGGGATAGTTTTGTACTTGGAAACTGTAAACACTCAGCTGCTGATGACCTGACCATTAGCCACCTACCTCTAATTGCCACTCCCTTCCCCTACCAGCTACTTCTACTGACGTAGGAATTAACTAAAAACCCTGGTGATTAGAAGAGATGTGCTCAAACCTGGTGGTGTGACCTGTGTGTAGACTGCAAGGAGTTGGCTTGCCATGATTCTTTTTATTTTTTTAATTTTTTAATAGATCTTTATTGGAGTATAATTACTTCCTAATACTGTGTTAGTTTCTGTGGCACAACAAAGTGAATCAGCCATATGCATACCCATGTCCCCATATCCCCTCCCTCTTGAGCCTCCCTCCCATCCTCCCTACCCCACCCCTCTAGGTCATCGCAAAGCACCGAGCTGATCTCCCCGTGCTATGCTGCTGCTTCCCACCAGCCAACTATTTTACTTTCAGTAGCGTATGTATGTCGATGCTACTCTCACTTCGCCCCAGCTTTGCCCTCCCACCCATGTCCTCAAGTCCATTTTCTGTGTGTTTATTCCTGCCATGCAACTAGGTTCATCAGTACAATTATTATTATTATTTTAGATTCCATATATATGTGTTAGCATGTGGTATTTGTTGTTCTCTTTCTGACTGACTTCACTCTGTATCACAGACTCTAGGTCCATCCACCTCACTACAAATAACTCAATTTTGTTTCTTTTTATGGCTGAGTAATATTCCATTGTATATATATGTTCTATCTTGTACCATTGATCTATAATTCTGTTTTTGTGCCAGTACCATACTGTCTTGATTACTGTAGCTTTGTGGTATAGTTTGAAGTTAGGGAGCCTGATTCCCGTTCTTCTTTCTCAAGATTGCTTTGGCTATTTGGGGCCTTTTGTGTTTCCACATGAATTGTAAAAATTTTTTGTTCTAATTCTGTTAAGAATGCCATTGGTAGTTTGATAGGGATTGCATTGAATCTGTAGATTGCTTTGGGTAGTATAGTCATTTTCACGATGTTGATTCTTCCAATCCAAGGACATGGTGTATCTCCCCATCTGTTTATGTCATCTTTGATTTCTTTCATCAGTGTTTTATAGTTTTCTGAGTACAAGTCTTTTGTCTCCTTAGGTAGTTTTATTCCTAGGTATTTTATTCTTTTTGTTGCAATGGTAAATGGGAGTGTTTCTTTAATTTCTCTTTCTGATTTTTTGTTGTTAGTGTATAGGAATGTCAGAGATTTCTGTGCATTAATTTTGTATTCTGCAACCTTACCAAATTCTTTGATTAGTTTTAGTAGTTTTCTGTAGCATCTTTAGGATTTTCTATGTATAGTGTTACATCATTGGCAAACAGTGACAGTTTTACTTCTTCTTTTCCAATTTGGATTCCTTTCATTTCTTTTTCTTCTCTGATTACTGTGGCTAAGACTTCCAAAACTATGTTGAATAAGAGTGGCAAGATTGGACATCGTTGTCTTCTTCCTGATCTTAGTGGAAATCCTTTTAGTTTTTCACCATTGAGTATGATGCTTGCCGTGGGTTTGTCATATATGGCCTTTATTATGTTGAGGTAGGTTCCCTCTCTGCCCATTTTCTGGAGAGTTTTAATCATAAATGGATGTTGAATTTTGTCAAAAGGTTTTTCTGGATCTATTGAGATGATCATATGGTTTTTATTCCTTAATTTGTTAATGTGGTGTATCACATTGATTGATTTGCATATATTGAAGAATCCTTGCATCACTGGGATAAATCCCACTTGATCGTGCTGTATGATCCTTTTAATATGCTGTTGGATTACGTTTTCTAGTATTTTGTTCAGGATTTTTGCATCTATGTTCATCAGTGATATTGGTCTATATTTTTCTTTTTTTATGATATCTTTTTCTGGTTTTGGTATCAGGGTGATGGTGGCTTTGTAGAATAAATTTGGGAGTGCTTCTCCCTCTGCAATTTTTTGGAAGAGTTTGAGAAGGATCAGTGTTAGCTCTTCTCTAAATGTTTGATAGAATTCGCCTGTGAAGCCATTTGGTCCTGGACTTTTGTTTGTTGGAAGATTTTTAATTGTGGTTTCAATTTCATTACTTGTGAAAGGTCTGTTTATATTTTCTAATTCTTCCTGTTTCAGTCTTGGAAAATTGTATCTTTCCAAGAATTTGTCCATTTCTTCATGGTTGTCCATTTTATTGGCATGTAGTTGTTTGTAGTAGTCTCTTATAATCCTTTGTATTTCTGCAGTGTCAGTTGTGTGTTCTCCTTTTTCATTTCTAATTTTATTATTTGTGTCATCTCCCTTTTTTTCTTGTTGAGTCTGGCTAAGGGTTTATCAATTTTGTTTATCTCCTGAAAGAACCAGCTTTTAGTTTTACTGATCTCTGCTTTTGTTTTCTTCGTTTCTATTTCATTTATTTCTGCTGTGATCTTTATTATTTCTTTCCTTCGACTGACACTGGGTTTTCTTTGTTCTTCTTTCTCTAGTTGTTTTAAGTGTAGGGTTAGATTGTTTGAGATTTTTCTTGTTTCTTGAGGTGAGATTGAATTGCTATAAACTTCCCTCTTAGAACTGCTTTTCCTTTGTCCCATAGGTTTTGGGATGTCGTGTTTTCATTGTCATTTGTTTCTATGTATTCTTTTATTTCTTCTTGGATTTCTTCAGTGATACTTGGTTAGTTAGTAGCTCACTGTTTAGCCTCCATGTATTTGTGGTTTTTACAGTTTTTTTACTGTAATTGATTTCCAGTCTCACAGCGTTGTGGTAAGAGAAGGTGCTTGGTATGATTTCAATTTTCTTAAATTTTCTAAGGCTTGATTTGTGACCCAAGATGTGATCTATCCTGGAGAATGTTCCATGGGCACTTGAGAAACAAGTGTGTATTCTGCCACTTTTGGGTGGAATGTTCTATAAATATCAATTAGATCTATCTGGTCTATTGTGTCATTTAAAGCTTGTGTTTCCTTATTTATTTTCTGTTTGGATGATCTGTCCATTGGTGTAAGTGGCGTGTTAAAGCCCCCTACTGTTATTGTGTTACTGTCAATTTCTCCTTTCATGGTTGTTAGCATTTGCCTTATGTATTGAGGTGCTCCTATGTTGGGTGCATAAACATTTATAATTTTTATATCTTCTTCTTGGATTGATTCTTTGATCATTATGTAGTGTCTCTCCTTAACTCTTGTAACAGTCTTTATTTTAAAGTCTATTTTATCAGATATGAATATTGCTGCTCCAGCTTTCTTTTGATTTCCATTTGCATGGAATATCTTTTTCCATCCCCTCCCTTTCAGTCTGTATGTGTCCCTAGGTCTGAAGTGGGTCTCTTGTAGACAGCATATATATGCAACTTGTTTTTGTATCCATTCATCCAGTCTGTGTCTTTTGGTTGAGGCATTTAATCCATTTACATTCAAGGTTATTATTGATATGTATGTTCCTATTACCATTTTCTTAATTGTTTTGGGTTTGTTTTTACGGGTCTTTTTCTTCTCTTGTGTTTCCTGTGTAGAGAAGTTTCTTTATCATTTGCTGTAAAGCTGGTTTGGTGGTGCTGAATTCTCTTAGCTTTTGCTTGTCTGAAAAGCTTTTGACTTCTCCATCGAATCTGAATGACATCCTTGCTGGGTAGAGTAATCTTGGTTGTAGGTTTTTCTCTTTCATCACTTTAAGTATATTCTGCCACTCCTTTCTGGCCTGCAGAGCTTCCACTGAAAAATCAGCTGATAACCTTCTGGGGATTCCTTTGTATGTTATTTTTTGTCTTTCCCTTGCTGCTTTTAATATTTTTTCTTGAATTTAATTTTTCTTAGTTTGATTAATATGTGTCTTGGTGTGTTTTTCCTAGGGTTTATCCTGTATGGGACTCTCTGTGCTTCCTGGACTTGGGTGACTATTTCCCATGTTAGGGAAGTTTTCAACTATAATCTCTTCAAATATTTTCTCAGACCCTTTCTTCTTCTCATCTTCTTGGACCCCTATAATTCGAATGTTGATGCGTTTAGTGTTGTCCCAGAGGTCTCTGAGATTGTCTTCAATTCTTTTCATTCTTTTTTCTTTATCCTGCTCCTTAGCAGTTATTTCCACCATCTTGTCTTCCAGCTCACTTGTTTGTTATTCTGTTATTGATTCCTTCTAGTGTATTTTTCATTTCAGTTATTATGTTGTTCATCTCTGTTTGTTCTTTGGTTCTTCTAGATCTTTGTTAAATATTTCTTCTATTTTCTCTATCCGTGCCTCCATTCTGTTTCTGAGATTCTGGATCATCTTTACTATCATTACTCTGAATTCTTTTTCAGGTAGATTGCCTATTTCCTCTTCATTTACTTGGTCTTGTAGGTTTTTTTACCTTGCTCCTTCATTTGTGACATATTTTTTTGCCATCTCATTTTTTTTTTTTTTTAATGAGTGGGATTGTTCCTGTCTTACTGGTTGTTTGGCCTGAGGTTTCCAACTCTGAGGTTTGTAGGCTATTGCATAGAGGTGGGTCTTGGTGCTGAGAAGAACTCCGTGAGACCTCACTCCGATGAATTTTCCCTGGGGTTTGGGGTTCTTTGTTAGTTCAGTGGTGTGGACTTGGAGCTCCCACCTGCAGGAGCTTCGGCCCAACCCTGGGCTTGTGAACCAAGATCCTACAAGCTGCCTGGAGAGGGAAAAACAAAACAAAACAAAACAAACAAAAAACAATAACAAAGTAAAAAGTAAAATTGGACTAGGAAACTAACAGATATGTTAGGAAGAATATAAAAATAAAAATATAGATGAATCAATAACTGAAAGGTACAATAGTACCACAATAGTAAAAAAGAAGAGTGAAAAAAAAAGGCAGGGGGGATAGGCCTTGGCTGTGGAGTGGGGCGCCTAAGCAAGGGCAAGGTTTGGGCAGAGAGCGGGGCCAATGCTCAGGACCCACAGGACTAGAAAAGGCCCTGGGGGCTGTCGGGGGTGGGGCTTAGGCTCAAGGAACAGAAGGGGCCCAGGCGTGCCCCCCACCCCTGGTCTCAGAGGGCAGGGGGCCTCACCTGGGAGCCCAGCAGGCTTCCTGGACTCGAGTGGGTGGGGCAAACACCCTCCTCTCCTCTCCTGCTCTTCCGGTCTGGGAGGGCCCCTCCCACCTGCCTTTCCTGATCTCCTTGTCCTCCCTCCTCTGCCCCCAGGACCCACGTGGCCTGGATGGGGCTTTGGAGTGGGGGTACTGGCCTGGGAGCTCAGCAGGCTCCCTGGCCTGAGTGGGCCAGGCGATCGCCCCCTGCTTCTCTCCCGCTCTTCCTGGAGAGTCCCTCCTGCCTGCCTCTCCTGATCTCCCCAGCCTCAGGGGCGCTGATCCACTTCTCTTCCCCCCTCAGTCCCCCTACATCCTACTGGTTCACTTTGGGGTCCTCCCATCTCCTTGGGCATCAGAGTCCCCCCGCCCCCCAGCAGCTGGCAGCCGTCCTAGTTGTGGGGAGATGCTAACTCCATGTCTTCCCACACCACCCCTGCCATGATTCTTGATCTGTTTGGTTCCTGTGGTAGATAGAATAGCGACCCCCCAAAGATGACCATGTCTGAATCCTTGGAACCTGGGAGTATGTTACCTTACATGGCAAAAGGGAATTTACGGAAGTGATTAAGGACCCTGAGATGGGGAGATCAGCCTGTATTATCCTGATGGACCCAGTGTAATCACAAAGGTCCTTACGTGTGGAAGAGAGAGGTAGAAGAGGAGGTTAGAGTGATGCTATGTGAGAAGACCTCTTGTGCTGGCTTGAAGACAGAGGAGGAGGGCCATGAGCCATGGAATGTTGACAGCCTCTAGAAGCTGGAGAGGACAAGGGAAAGGATTCTTTTTATAGAGCCTGCAGAAAGGAACACAGTCCTGCTGACACTTTATCTTGGCCCAGTGAGACACATTTCCAACTTCTGACTGAAATTGTAAGGTAATTTGTTTGTGCTGTTTTCAGCCATCACATTTATGGAAATTTGCTGCAGCAGCATAGGAAACTGAGCAATACCCAAGGTGGTCGGTAGACTTTGTGACAGGACAGTTGAAGAGACAGAGAACGTAATCCCTTTTCTTAAGGTATTGGGGTGGCAGGACGTGGGACCCAATATTTGGAGAGTACAAACTTAAACCTTCACCCCATTCTTTTTCCTTAATTAAAATGTAGTTGATTTACAATATCATATTAGTTTCAGGGGTACAACATAGTGATTCAATATTTTTAAAGATTATACTCCATTTAAAGTTATTATAGAATATTGGCTATATTCCCTGTGCTGTACAATATATCCTTGTATCTTATTTATTTTATACATAGTAGTTTGTGCCTCTTAATCCCTTATCCCTATTTTGCCCCTCCCCCATTCCTCTCCCTACTGGTAACTCATTTCTTAATATGTTGCTTTAACAGGAGCTAAAAAACAAAACAAAAATAAACCAAAAAACCTCCAAGCTTTCCAACCCAAACTCTGTGGCATGCACAGCATTTTAACAAGGGAGGAGATATACACTGACACCTGAGATAGCTTGAAACGTGACGCTACATGATCAAGAGCAGCCATCACAAGGACAAAATAATATTGCACAGAGTGCATGGTGAGGTGGTGCAGTGACACAAAGTAACACCAGTACCCGCCCAGCCATCCTAACAGCCATCAACAAAGTACATCCCACGGTGGCCCTTGCTCCCGATATTTTGCACTCAAGTGCTCTGATATGTTGCCATGTCTTCCCTGTTGCTTATGGCTTGTTGACTGTTTTCACCCATTATATTAACTCTCATCTATTTGACTAGTTCTGAGCTGTTTCAGTGGTCTTCTCAATTCCAGTCATTCTTCTGTTTCTTCCCTCTGCTGAGAATGCCTCTCATGTTTGGACTTTATTTTGGTCTTAGAGCCATTTTGAGAAATCCTAAGGTATTTGATTAGGATTTTTTAATGACTTCTCAGCATTCTTACACCTGATTTGCCAATTTAAAATCTAACTTTGATTAATAAATAAGTGCTGAGGGAAGTATATTTTCTTGTAAATAGTCTTTGGCATTGGATTAAGTTCAAATTGGTGATAAGTATCTGACATTGTACATACAAAAATTCTAAGCTTAATTTTATAAAACCTTTGGAAAAGCATGTTGTTATTATAGTGGGTTGAATGGTGGCCCCCCAGAAGATCCACATCTTAACTTCCAGAACCTGTGAATATGACCTTATTTAGAAAAAGAGTCTTTGCAGATGTAATTAAGGCTCTCAAGATGAGCTCATCCTGGATTATCCAGTAGGCTTTAAATCCAATGACGAGTATTTCATAAGAGATAGAAAAAAAGACACAGATACAGCAGAAGACCATGTGAAAATGGAGGCAGAGATTGGAGCTATGCAGCTACAAACCAAGGAATGCCCGAGGCCACCTGTAGCTGGAAGAGGCAAGAAGTATTCTCCCCTAGAGCCTTTGGAGGGAGTACTACCCTACTGACACCTTCATTTTAGACTTTTGGCCTCCAGACTGTGAGAGAATTAATTTCTGTTGTTTTAAGTCACTGAATTTTTGTTAATTTGTTACGGTGGCCACTGGAAACTCATATAGTCATAAAACATAGAGTAAGTACATGTTACCTATTAATGTCACCATTTATAAATCATCAAGCATGGTTTTCATGAGATCATTGAATCACTGACCACACTCATTGGCTGGAATGGTTATATGAAAAACCTCACCCAGCTAAACCTTTCAAAATTACCCTTAAGTGTTTTCACATATAGGATAGCTGATATCAGTAAAGGTCATAGTGTATTTTCACGCACATGTACACATGTGTGGCCATGGAGTGGGGGTAAAGTTATTTTAGGAAAGGATGACTGTAGGTGAGTCCTGAGTAAGATGTACATTGTTATATCCCAGAGGGAGAAGAGGGAAATAGGAGTCCAGCGGATCCATTCATTTTATAGGAAAATTTAATTACTGGCCCCAGGAAGCATTTTCTTTGCAGTTTATGTAACAACTGCATTCTCAGCAGATAGAGGGAGGCAGACCTTGGGGCAAGCAAATGGGAAAAATAATCTATAAAGTGTGTTCACAAAATATGACTGTTATTCCACCCTGGAACTTAATAGAAATCCTTTGACTGTTGTTCTGCAGTCAACAAGACTCATCTAGTTGGTGACTATGGTAACAAAATCAGGTCATAGGGAGGTTCATGCTGAGATCAAGCATATGTAGATCTCCTAGTTCAAATATACATAAAGATAAGAACCTGTTGGTAAGAGTCTGAAACGTTAGGTTGAAGATGGGCTCTCCTCCACTGAGCTCATAATACTGAGAAAATGATCATTTGTTTGCAATAGCCATACCTTTTGCAGAAAAGGAAGAGATTTTTCAAATTCACTGGGGGAAAAAATAATTCACAAATGTGAGACCAGAATGAGTGCATATTGCTTCATAGATCTGTGTAATTTACTCCCTGGGGTTTGTAGTGTGTCTGACTTATATTTTAGACATAATTAAGTAATCAGCAGTGTACATTGTAAAATGAATGTTTAGGCTGCTTGAGGTTAAATTTTCACAGCCATAGCAGCTGCGTGGTACTAGCGACCACCCCTCTGCACAGCCAAATCCTCTCCCCTGCATACAGTCAGTTATTTAAAAATCTGTGAATGGGACTAAAATTATTTCCACAGTCACCGTTTTTCAGCAGATCTAAAGAGCTACCACATAGTAACCACTGGATAACAGGATTACTGCACTTCATGCCCATAAGCATTCTCTGTTCTGGCTCAGTAGCTGGAGTGACAATAATCATATCCATTATAGAATGAATAATATGTATACTTACGTAGGCTCTCATTTGATCCTCGGAAAGCCCTGCGAGCTAGGAAGTTTCCTCCATGATCCAGCTAAGAACACTGAGATGATGAGAGAAGTTACAGTTCTGGGAGGTCACAGGGCTTCTGCTTTTTAAATGCAGAATTAGGGACTGAGATCCTTAATCTTGAGTTAATGTGTGTAAAAGGGTCCAACCCAGGAGTCTGCACCTGATGATGGGAGTTGTTACTCTTATGGCTCTTGTGCTCGGTGTCCAAACCCGGGGCTATTCTGCCCATCTCCTTGGCAGGTGCATCCTCATACCTGGATTCGCTTCTCTCTCACTCCTGAGGGCTCTTGCTCAGAGACTTTTGGAGGTACATATGGAGAGGAGAGGGAAATAGAAGGGCTCCCTTTCTTTCTTTTTCTTTCTTTTCTTCCTTTCCTCCTCCTCTGAACTTCCTTCCCCCTCTTCCTTTCTTTAGTTCTCTTCCTTCCTTCTTTTCATCAAACTTAACCCCTAGTCACTTTTTCTTCCCCACTAAATCCATGAGAAGATGAAAGCAAGAGAGAGGGAAGGTTGGTGGCGAGGAATAATGTAGGATGGCTGTCTACTTGCTCCAAGGAAGCACAAACCTAGGATTAATTTTTGTTCTGGGTTCATTGGGGGAATTTTAAGGAGATGGATGGGTACTCTGTCTCTTCAAAAACAAAACAAAATATAAGTTTCTTTCATTGACAAAGAAATAGTTACTGGTTATAAAAAAAAATTCAAACAAAACAGACACATAAGAAAAATAAAGGCCTTCTCCTCCATTTCTACCTCTTATAGGTAACTATTTTTAATAGCTTGATGTATATAGTCTTGGATTCATTTCTATGCTTAGTGAATTGTATAGAATATACCCAATATATAATATGCATATATATTTAAAAAGCAAATTATCTTCATCTTATACATTCTGTTCTGCAATTTACCTTTTTCACTTAATAACATATCTTTCCACATTAGTACATGTAAATCTACCTTGTTATCCACTAATAGCTGAATAGCATTTTATTTCAATAGATGTACCAAGATTCATTATGTATATGTATATGCATATGTACACGTACATGTATATCTTTGTTGACTTGTGCAAGTACTTGTAGGACCAGATCTTAGAGCTGGAATTGCTGGGTCAAACGATGCACACATTAAAAACTTTTTAGAGGTACTCTTGGCCTGGCTCCTGCATCCCAGTCCCATCCTTCACCATGCTCCCAATCGCTCTCAGTCATTCCTTTACTCTGGCCTCTCTTAGACCATGAATTTGTCACACTCACTCCCATCATGGAGATGGCCCACTTCATTCTTCTTACTTGGAACATTCTTCCTTTTTTTTGCCTTGTTAGCTCTTTAGCGTGGCAGCCTCATTGTCACTTCCTCAGTAAAGGTTGCCCTGATCTTTCCATCGAGGTTAAATCCCCCACTATATGCTCTCAAGGCATCGTGTACTTCCCTTTGATTGCACTTACAATTGTAACTTTATACGTATTTCTGCTCTTAACTGACTACCATTTGTCTCTTCCAGTGGACCACAAGCTCCAGGAAGGCAAAAACTGTGCCTGATTTTGTTCAGTGACGTGGTCAGTGTGGTCCCAATGCCTGGTTCCCAGGGCCTGGCCCATTTTTCTATAGAGAACTTGCACGAGCGAAGGAATGAATGAATGCTTTGCTTTAATTACATTCCCAACACCAGTGCATTTTCCAGGAGACTTCTAACGGGCCACTGGATAATCAGTACCCCAAGTTTTTTCCTTCATCACTTCAGTAACCCAGAGCCATTGTGGTTTCTTTGTTGTTCACGCTCCTCAGTGATGAGGCTGTTGTGAGGACCCGGGGCAAACACCTGTCCGGCTCTGGGAGAGGAGGCACAGATGAACTGCAGAGTCAGAGATGGAGGAGCCTGGGATGTCACAAGCCAACCTCATGCTACAAATGAGGCCACTAAGGCATGGAAAGAGGAAAACACCACAGTGAGTGGTAGAAGCAGAATGACGGCCGAAGTTTCTCAATTTGGGGCCAATACGCTTTCTATTCTTTTTCCAGATGTCAAGTAGATTCAGAGGGGACTGAGGATAGGCCATGATTTGCAGAATGGGAATGTCCTGAGAATTGCGTTCAGTTTCTATTGAGTAATCTCTACCCTCCCCAGCAGGGTGTAGCTTCCTTAACACCGTGCTGCCTACTCTTTGAATGTATAATCCTCACCTCCTGCTTGTCTGCCTGAAGTCTGGGTTCTAGTCCCATGTGCCCGCAAACCCCAAGAGGTGATGGAATGATGATAGGTCTGGGAAGAGGGCTCTGTCGCTTACTGGTTCTGGGTCTCTAGACAAGCCTTGCTCTCCCTGTTCTGTAAAGTAGGATAAGCATCTCAGCTGCATTGAGGCTTTCCCCCACCACTCCACCAAAGAAGGTGTACAATGACCCCACGCTGCCAAGTGCAATGTTAGTCCTTAGCTCCGTCCCACTTGGCCATCAGCCCTGCATTGGCATCGATGATCAACCACTCCCTCTGCCAGGAAATCCTTGTTTCACTTGTAGCCTGAGACACATTTAAAAAAAATTTATCTTATTGAAGTATAGTTGATTTACAATGTTGTGTTAATTTCTACGGTACAGCAAAGTGATTCCATTATGCATATATATATATATATATATATACATATATTCTTTTTCACATTCTTTTCCATTATGGTTTATTACAGGATATTGAATGTAGTTCCCTGTGCCATACAGTAGGACCTTGTTGTTTATCCATTCTATATATACTAGTTTGCATCTGCTAATCCCAAACTCCCAATCCATCCCTCCCCACCCGATCCCCCCGGCAACCACAAGTCTGTTCTCTATGTCTGCGAGTCTCTTTCTGTTTCATAGATAAGTTCATTTGTGTCATATCTTAGATTCCACATATAAGTGATATCATATGGTGTTTGTCTTTCTCTTTCTGACCTACTTCACTTAGCATGGTAATCTCTAGTTCCATCTGTGTTGCTGCACATGGCATTATTTCATTCTTCGTTATGGCTGAGTACTATTCCATTGTGTATACATACCACATCTTTATGCATTCATCTTCTGAGACACATTTTCTCTCTAGCCTCCTGCCACCCTGGCTGCTCCACAGTAAGTGGTAGAGATGAGATTTATACTCTGGTCTTTGAAATTCCTAAGCCCAGACAGGGCTTAGTTTTTGGACCTTTTCTCTTTATCCATTCCCAGTCTGTAATAATTTCATCTGAGTCCCCTGACTTTTTATATCCCCAGCTGGTACCTCTCTCTGAAATCCAGACTTTCACATCCAGATACCTGGTTGATATCTTTAGTCATATGAGTAATTTCCCCTGGAATAAGGGACTCCTGATTTCCTCCCATACCTGCTTTTCTCTTAGTCAGGAAATGGCAACTCCATCCTTGCAGTTGCTGAACGCTGCCCTTTGGGGCTCATCCTTAACTCCTCCCATTCTCTCCCACCCTCACAGCTGAGCTTTCAGCAAATAACTGTCTCTTTACATTCAAAATATATCCGGAATGCAAGTGCTTCTCTCCAACCCTGTTGCTACTCTGATCCAAGCTGCTACCTCTTGCCTGATTTATCATAGTGAACTTCTAACTGGTCTCTCTATTTTCACTTTGCCTCCATAGCAGCCAATGTGACCTATTTATTACCCAAGTTGAAATAATAATCATTATTATTACAGCAAATATTTACTGGGTGCCAGGCATTTTATTTATATTAATCTATTTAAATCTCATAACAACCCTACAAGGTAGGATTTATTATTATACATGTTTTGCAGATGCAAAAACGAAGACAGAAAATGGTTAAATAACTTGCCCAAGGCCACACAGTTGGTAATTTAGGAGCAAATTTGGTGCGTGGTGACTATGAGAGACTCAAAGTGGGGGCTTTTAGTGCCATCTTCCCAAAATGATTGATTCTCCTTGCCCCATGTAGATCAATTTTATAGTAATAGCCATGCTACTGACCCTTCATGGAGTGCATGTGGTAGACACTGCAAAAGATGCTTTACACATCATCTCTTTTATCCTCTTGGGAAAGTCTTGTGAGTAAATGGTATTAGCCCCATTTCACAGATGAGGAGGTTGAGGCTACTTCACAGTAAGTGATAGAGATGAGATTCATACATTGGTCTTTGAAACTCCTAAGCCCCGACTTCTCCCATTGGACAGACCAACGCTCAGTGGGTGAGGTAGGGACGCAGGTGGAGCCAGGGAGGAGAGCCTCAGGTGTTGCTTCAACACTTTTTTCCTTTCTCAGAAGGGAGGTTAGTGGATGTGCTGAGTCAGAGACTGGCACCATTGGGCTGGTGCCAGAGTTGGCTGTTCTTTCAGGGAAGTGGTGGAGCTGGCTGACGAGAGCCACGTGACCCTGTCAGACAGAAGTGAAAGCACCGTGGAGCTGGATGGCCTGGGGCAGGACACCGACTGTGCCTCCTGGGTGATGGTGACGAGTGGGTAGGGACATGGGCAGTTCTGTTTTTTCCCAGGTTTGGCAGCGTGCCTGGGCTCTGCTGGCACTCAGGTGGCTTATGGATTCCAGATCATGGTGGAGTTGTGCTGGTGTCTCCAGCAGTCATCAGCCTGCTGTGGGCAGAAAAGCTGATTCTCCCGATCTTTTCTCAACCTCACACCCACACAGGAGGGAGCATAGATCTGTGTTTTCTTGCCTTCTGGGGCTTTCTGTTTCCGTCTTTTGCCCTTTGGGAATCACCATCTATCCTGTGGGGTTCAGCTTCTTGCCATGACTTTGGACGTGTCTCGGGGACTTGACACAAGCTGTTTCCCCTGCCTGGAGCCCTTGTCTCACCCACCCACTCACATCCCCTTACTCCCTTTGCCATTGTCAACACCTAAATAGCCCTCAGTTCTCAGCTTCAAGGCTGTTTCCTCAGATCCCCTGACCAAGTCAGGGCCCTAGTTTTCACTCTCAAATCACCATAAGCAACCTCTGCTTAGGGTGCGTATAACTTACTACTTTTCACAGTTTGAAATGATATTTTCTGTACTTATATTTCATTACTCTCTCCCCACCTAAACTTTGCAACTAACAATAATAATAAAGACCATGGTAAGGATAACAATGACAACAACAATAACAGCAGCTAACATTCCCTGAGCCTGCGTTCCGGGCGTACCGCTGCGCTTTCCCACGTACACCTGATCTAGTTCTCACAACAACTCTTTGAATTATGTATTACTTTTTATTTATTTATTTTTTGGCTGCGTTGGGTCTTTGTTGCTGCGCGTGGGCTTCCTCTAGTTGTGGTGAACGGGGGCTACTCTTCATTGCGGTGCGCGGGCTTCTCATTGCGGTGGCTTCTCTTATTGCGGAGCACGGGCTCTAGGCGTGCGGGCTTCAGTAGTTGTGGCGTGCGGGCTTAGTAGTTGTGGCTTGCAGGCTCTAGAGCGCAGGCTCAGTAGTTGTGGCACACGGGCTTAGTTGCTTCACGGCATGTGGGATCTTCCCGGATCAGGGATCAAACCCGTGTCCCTTGCATTGGCAGGCGGATTCTTAACCACTGTGCCACCAGGGAAGTCCCTGAATTATGTATTACTTTTTATTCCCATTTTAAAGATGGGGAGACTGAGCTTATATAATTTGCTCAGGTTCACCCAGCTCCTCAGTGGAGTCGCTAGGCTCTGAATGCAGACTTCTTGACTTTAAGCTCCATGGGGGGCTGGGGGACTATGTTTTAGCTCACCATTGATCTCTGGAAAGAGACTCACAGGAGGAATATATTATATGTTTTGTGAATTGACTTGATTTCCTTATGGTGGGTCAATTCTGCTCTGGCTGTCTTGTGGGCATGAAAGCTAGATTCTTCTTGGGATTGGGTGTCCATCCCATCCACTCTGTTCAAGCACCCTTTGTCCCCCTTCAACCTTTTGTCCCCCTTGGAGCTTTAGGGGGCAGTACTCCATTGGTAGCCCTGAGGCATCCAGGGACTGTCTCTACAAGAATTTTCTTCCACTTCCAAGATTCATGCCTCTATTCTCATCCCTGGCAGGTCCCATCTCTCCTCTTCACCTTGGGAAGCAGGTGGAGCTTTTCCTGTGTCTTCCAATCATTTTCTACTCTTCTTTTCCTTCTTCATATATGTCATTCAGTGCTTAGGACAGTTCCTCAGGGAAATCCTTTGGGGATCTCTGGCAGATCTGAGCTGTCTTTCAGGCTTTCAGCTATGGACTTGAGATCTTATTCCTACACGTGATGTTCCAGCATCCAGGTCTGTCCCCAAGTATGCCATCCAACCTTAAAATCCAACGGGCCACCATTACAGGAGTGGCACGAAACTAGCAGGGTCAGACCAGCCACCCAAATAAACTTCTCATGGCCGCTCACAGTTTCTAATGCAAACAAGTGTGTTCGGGTTAGTGAGACCTTCCATGATGGCCCTAAGCTGCAGTGCATGTGGGTCCTACTCTGAAGGACCTGATGGCAGGAGACAGGCCTGACGGATGTGGTCGGCACATGAACACCAGCCAAACGAGGAAGGTAGAGGCAAATTAAAGCCGTATTTCCCTGGAGCTGTTTGCTTACGTCTTGGTTGGTGCATCCATCCATTCTGTCTTGTTTAAGGGTTATTTGAGCTTGTTTCTGCCTCTTGCATGGAGAGACTGAAGGCAGGACTCATGCCCGTGTCACCCTCCCTCTGCCCAGCATGGCCATCGGCACATGGCAGGCACCATAGAATAGCAAGCAAGAAGGTCAAGGATTTGGTGTAGGAGCGTCTTGTGTACATAGATAGAGTTTCTAGGTGATGAAAATTCACTATGTACTTTCTTTCCTGATTTGAATTTGCCTAAGCAGGCGATGGGATGGTCTTGGTGAGCTGAGGTGGGGATGGAGTACAGAGCAAGGGCTGTTATTGGGGTGAGGCATTGACATGGGAGTGCAGAGATGGAAGGGGCCTTTTAGAAAGGGAACCCCAGTTTCCCTCTCTCCCATTTCCATCTCTTCTCCCTTTTCTCTCCCACTGTGTTTACCTTGCAATCTCTTCTGTTACTTAGTTCCAGTGACTTAGTCCTAAACTGACATCTGTAATACCATTTGGCTCCTGTAACGCCTTTCCTATTTGGAATGGAGAATGAAGGAAGACAGGGAATGGCAAGGCAGAAAAGGAAACTCAATTTGATGAGCAACTGCTATGTGTTAGATACCACACCAGGCACCTGAATTATGTTGTCCTGTCTCACTCTTGTAGTAATCCAAGGAGGTAGGGGAGTTACCGCTATTTTAGAGAGAGAAGCCTGAGGCTCAGGTAAGGTCAGTAACTCACTGAAGATCACTCAGTCAGTGGAGCTGAGCTGTAAAGCCAGCTCTGTCTGACTCTGGAGCAGGACTCATGTCCTAGCTAGAAAATAGCAATTCTCTGAGACAGGTGAGGGAGTGAGGAATCGGAGGCCTCCAGTTGCGTTGGACATATCTTATCAGGGTTCAAAGTATTTTAGGCTATTGGTGGAAAGAACTTTCCTAACCTTAACCTGCCCTTCTCTCTGCGTCTCCTCTCTGGCTTGGAGTTAAGGCTTGTCTCTGTATTGAATTGTGTGTGTGCTGCAGTCTCCCTGCTGGCTACCTTTTCCTTAGTGAGTGCAGATTGTGGTAGAGGACGTATTCCAGGGCCAGACAAAGCAGTTCCAGTGCCGGACACAGATGCGGCCCTGGGTCTGACTGACCAAATCTCTCTAGGTTCTGTCTGTCCCCACAAGGACACCCAAAGATGCTGGTGCTCTGAGAACGTCCTCTCCCACAACCCTTGTCCCTAGCTCAAGTATGCTTTTCTTGGCACTGGAGAGTCAACAGGTGTGAACAAGTGTACAGACCGGGCATGCCAGGGCTGGCACTGCTTACGGCCTTCCCTCACCAGAGATGGCAACTGCCACCTTCTGCAGGCTGCCCATCAAAACACATTGTTGCCTGGCACCTCCATAGGCTCCAACCAACTTGTGAGCAGACGCCGTGCCATCCCAGCAGATGGGTTGAAGTGATGAGGAGTGGCCAAGGCAGGCCCATCCTGGAGGTGCATGAAGTGGAGGTGGTGAGAGTTTGATTGTCACCTGAGGATGTCAGGATGATCTCTCCACCTTAGACTGATAGGACAGGAGTTAAAGGTGGATGAAGTCTATGGTTTCCTGGACCTCGCTGGCTGGGGTTTGTTTTGAGGAGGAAAACGTGATTTAAATCCTATCAAAATATTGTGGCTTTGACTCTAATGGCCTTAAAGGGAATTTGGGAACTCAGAGAACAACAATGAAGAACGTGGGAGATAAAGAAGGACCAGAGAGGCTTCTGAAGAGATTTTTACCTACTATAACCTCTTTGCCAACCCCTTCTCCACCACATGCCAACTATCCTAACAGCAGGCTAACCTCCACTGCCCCCAGGCCGGGGCTAATCAGGGTTGTGGTCAAGGCTGGAGGAGCCCGTGCTGTGGGTGGTTGGTAGCACAGGCCAAGGGATCCTAGGAGGTAGGAGCAGGCTCCTTATAGCCCTTCAGAGGGAATGCACAGCCCTCCTACTGCCCCAGGAACTGTGTCATGATTTTGGAGCTCAAGCAGGTGATTGTCAGCACATTCAAACATCCTGAAGGAGTCACCCAGGTCTGGCCTGCAGAGTCCATGGGAAAGGCCGTTGAGGTGGGGGAACAGCCAAGCAAAGGCTCCTAGAGGAGAGAGTATGTCTCAGGAACGGCTTCTAGGATGTCCAGGGAGAGCAGAAGGAGGGGAAGGAAGTGGCAGCAATTAAGCCTGAAAGGTGGGTGGAGCCACATGGGACCCTATATGCCAGGCTGGGAGCTCAGCTTCACTTGACAGACGGGGTGAACCATGGAAGGTTTTGAGTAGATAAGTGCTCTGATCAGAGCTTTCTCTGCGAAACCTAGAAAAAGTGGTGATGTGCCGGAAGACCAAGAGCCTGGAAGTTGGAGCTCAGAGGCTGCCATGATGGTTCATGCCTGAGTGAAGGCAATGGCAATGGGAATGGAAAGAAAAGTAGGGTAGGAAGGCCTTCACCAGGATACAGTGATGATGGGATGAGAAGGAAGGAAGAGGGAAGAGAGAAAGAAGCCTTTAGAGTAATGGAGAGAATAGAGGGGCCGTCAATGGAGACAGGGGAGTTAGAGGAGGCTCTGGCTTGATGGGAAGGTCTTTCAGCTGGGTTATTTTAATCAACATGGCGCATTTTACTTTGTACTGTTTGTGGACTTTCATGGGTAACTAAGTATTAACTTCCACTAATAGTTTATTATTCTTATAGGAACAAAGGTTCCTGGAGAGTGAGAACCCTCAGGCCTCTTTCCCAGGTCCGAGTTTCAGCCTTTTTTTCCCAAAGTATATTCTTCACGTGTATACAAGGTTGTTTGTGACTACCCTGGCTTCAAAGCCATCCTTTTGTTTCCCTCAAACGTTCTCTCCACTTACACACATTGCTATAATCTTTTGGTTATCATGTTGAATAATTTACAGTCTCCGCCAATCTGAAATTACATGTGAGGTTGCTCTGTTTGTGGCCTACCCAGCAATTAGCCACACACCATTTTATCTCTGCAATTACACTGCAAAGGGAGAAAACAGTCCAGTCATTGTCCCAGGGGAAACTGAAGAATAGCAGAACCTCAAAGCTGTGTGTCTGGAGGGGTCTGTCAGTCAAAGATGGTACCTGGAATGACATTGAAAGTCTTGTCCAGGCAGACTCCCTTCCTTTCCCTTGACCTCCTCACCGGTTTCTCACGTCTGTTCATTAAGAATCACAGAATCACAGAATCTGTAAGATAATCTCTATGCAGGATAAGGAATTGGTTTCATTTCTTGTGCTGACTCTGAAAGACTGGCAATGGCTGCCTGGAGTATTGCCCTGGGAAAGATTTTGAGGCTATAACTGGACCCAGTAGGAGCGAGTGTTGTAATCAATTAGTGATGTCTGTTATGGGCAGAGAAACTACAGGCAGACCTCATTTTATTGTGCATTACTTTATTGCACTTAGATGATACTGTGTTTTTGTTTTTACAAATTGAAGATTTGTGGCAACCCTGTATCAAGGAAGTCTGTTGGGGCCATTTTTCCAATAGCATTTGTTCACTTTGTGTCTCTTGTGTCACATTTTCATAATTCTCACGATATTTCAGGCTTTTTCATTATTATATTTGTAATGGTGATCTGTGATCTTTGATGTTACTATTGTACTTGTTTTGGATGCCATGAACCATGCCCATATAAGATGGGGACTTCACCCATGAATGTTCTGTGTGTTACGACTGTTCCACTGACTGGCCATTCCTCCATCTCTCTCCCTTCTCCTCAGACCTCCTTATTTCTTGGGACACAACAGTATTGAAATTAGGCCAATTAATAGCCCTGCAATGGCCTCTAGGTGTCCAAGTGAAATATGTCTCTTACTTTAAATCAAAAGCTAGAAATAAGATTAAGCTTAGTGAGGAAGGCATATTGAAAACCAAGACAGGCTGAAAACTAAGCCTCTTGTGCCAAATAGTTAGCCAAGTTGTGGATGCAAAGGAAAAGTTCCTGAAGGAAATTAAAAGTGCTACTACAGTGAACACGTGAATGGTAAGAAAGCAAAACAGACTAACTGTTGATATGGAGAAAGTTTTAGTGGTCTAGATAGAAAGAGCAAAACCAGCCACAGCATTTCCTTCAGCCAAAACCTAGTCCAGGCAAGGCCCTAACTCTTTTCAATTCTATGAAAGTTGAGAGAGAAGGAGAAACTGCAGAAGGCAAGTTTGAAGCTAGTTCATGAGGTTTAAGGAAAGAAGCCATCTCCATGACATAAAAGTGCAAGGGGAGTCAGCAAGTGCTGATGTAGAAGCAGTAACAAGTTATCCAGAAGATCTAGCTAAGATAATTAATGAAGGTGGTTACACTAAAAAACAGATTTTCACTGTAGATTGAAATCTATTGGAAGGAGATGCCATCTAAGACTCTCATAGCTTGAGAGGAGAAGTCAATGCCTGGCTTCAAAGCTTCAATGGACTGGCTGACTCTTTTGTTAGGGACTAATGCAGCTGGTACCTTGATGTTGAGGTCAATGCTCATTTACCATTCTGAAAATCCCTAGGGCCCTTAGAAATTATTCTAAATCATACTGCCTGTGTTCTATAAATGGAACGATAAAGCCTGGATGACAGTACATCTGTTTACAACATGGTTTACTGAATATTTTAAGCCCATTGCCCAGAAAAAAGATTCCTCTCAAAGTATTACTGTCCATTGACAATGCACCTGGTCACCCAAGAGCTCTGATGGAGATGTACAACCAGATTAATGTTATTTTCATGCCTGCTAATACAACATTCATTCTGTTGCCCATGGATCAAGAGTAATTTTGATATTAACATCGCATTATTTAAGAAATAAATTTCGTAAGGCTGTAGCTGCCATAGACAGTGATTCCTCTGATGGATCTCGGCAAGGTAAATTGAAAGCCTTCTGGAAAGAATTTACCATTCTAGATGCCACGAAGAACACTCACAGAGGTGAAAATATCAACATTAACGGAAGTTTGGGAGAAGTTGATTCCAACCCTCATTGATGACTTCGAGGGGTTCAAGACTTCAGTGAAGGAAGTAACTGCAGATGTGGTGGAAATGGCAAGAGAACTAGCATTTGAAGTGGAGCCTGAAGATGTGACTGAATTGCTGAAATCTCGTGATAAAACTTGAATAGATGAGGTTTGCTTATGGACGAGCAATGAAAGTGGTTTCTTGAGAAGGAATCTACTCCTGGTGAAGATGCTGTGAAGATTGCTGAAATGACAGCAAAGGATTTAGAATATTGCATAAACTTCGTTGATAAAGCAGCAAGAGGTTTTGAGAGGATTGACTCTAATTTTGAAAGACGTTCTACTGTGGGTAGAATGCTATCAAACAGCATCGCGTACTACAGAGAAATCATTTATGAAAGGAGGAGTCAATCTATGCAGTAAACTCCATTGTTGTCTTATTTAGAAATCTCCACAATCACCCCAGCCTTCAGCAACCACCACCCTTATCAATCAGTAGCCATCAACATTGAGGTAAGACCCTCCACCGTCAAAGGGATTACTTTTCACTGAAGGTTCAGATGATGGTTTGCATTTTTTTCAATGAAGTATTTCAAGATTAAGGTATGCGTATTTGTTTTTTAGACATAATGCTATTTCACACTTAAGAGACTACAGTATAGTATAAACATAACTTTTACATGCACTGGGAAACCAAAAAATTGGTGTGACTCATTTTGTTGTGATATTCCCCTTATTGAGGTAGTCTGGCGCCAAATGCGCAATATCTCTGAGGTGTGCCTGTAGCGATGAAAGATACATATGTGACGTCTCTCATCTAGTTTGAACCTGACTCTTGAGAGATGTAAAAATTAAGGCCTAGAAACATTGTGACTGGTTAAAGGTAATAAAAGCTAATATGAATGTTGAGTATGTGCTAGGGAGTATTCTATCTAAATACTTCATATATGGTAACTCATGACATCCTCCCAACACCTCCTAGGTATTTACCCTCATATTACAGAGGAGGAAGCAGGAGACATAGAGATGTTAAATGGCTGCTGAAACACACAGAGCAGGAAGAGGAGTCAGGGTTCAAATCCAAATAATCTGACTTAAGCTGCGTCCTTCAACTGCTGCTCTTTCGCTCTGCAGATCACGTAACTCCTGTTAGTGGGGCCCAGAGCCCGGGTCTCCTGATTCCAGCCCAGAGATCTTTTCTCCCATGGAAACAAACTGATATGCTCCCCAGTGTTCATAGTTATGTGTGGAAGGAGAACAAAGAATAGTGTTAAGAGGGAAGCAACACTTTACTGAGTATTTAGGGTGTACCAGGCTCTGTGCTAGAAGCTGAGGAGTCAGAAATCCATAAGTCCTGCCCAGTTGCTGTCCTTAAGAAGCTCACACCTCAGAAGAGAAAAGGCCCATCTGAAGTCCCGCTTCATTCACGAAGTCTCCGCCTTCAACAGTTGACCCTGATTTCAGCCCAGCCTGCGTTCCTGGGCCTGCTACTGATGGTCTCCTCTTCTGTATTCTCAGCCTCACTGCCACCCCCCGTCATGGTTAATCGTCTAATTAAGTTCACTGAGGACATCCCATGTGGACACTGAGTAGAGTTCTAAACAGTATCCTACTGACCCTGAAAGCTTGACTTCATGGGGATTTGTGTACTTGGCTTTGAGAAAGCCGAGCAGCTTAGGTCAGCAGGCTCCATCTGGAGGTTCATTTTATTAATTCCTCTTTAGACACTGGTCCTATGGCTAGGTTATCAGTTCATTTATTTATACCTCATCTCTCCTCAGGAAGAATCTATGTACCTGTACAGTAAGGTTAATAGAATAGAAAAATGTAAAATCTTGATTGAGACAAAGAAGAGGGAGAAATATTGCCAGTCATATAGCTTAATACAATTGTTGTGATGAAGCAACAGTTTTCAGATTCTGCTTCCTAGCAGCCAGAGCAAGATGGAAAGCAGAGTAATACAGCCATCATTAATGGAAAGGAGACAGCGTAATAACTCCTCAGAGGGCCTCCAACTCACCTATGTCAAGAGAGATGCCTCTGTTACACTTGGCTGTTATGGTATAATACAAAATATATTTGGTGTTGTATTTTTTTTTTTGGTCTTGTATTTTTTAATGGAAGTATAGTTGCTGTATCATATTATGTAAGTTACAGGTGTACCCAGCAATTCCACTCCTGGGTATATATCAGAAAAAAACAAAAACACTAATTCAAAAAGATACATGTACCCCAGTGTTCATAGCAGCATTATTTACAATTGCTAAGATATGGAAGCAACCTAAGTGTCCATCAACAGATGAATGGATAAAGAAGATGTGATACACACACACACACACACACACACACAAAATGGAATACTACTCAGCCATAAAAAAGGATGAAATTTTGCCATTTGCAGCAACATGGATGGACTTGGAAGCCATTATCCTAAGTATATTTGGTCTTTATTCCTGGCTCCTGGCACAGAGCTCCTAAAACCCTTGGAATTTCCTGAGTGATAAGAGGAGGAGTGTTTTTTGTTATTTATATTGAGCTTCTTCTGATCGGACCTGAGTTTACGCTAATGAGGCTAGTCACTGGAAAGACCAAGTGATTAGAGGGATGGAAGTTTCATTCCCACCCACTGACCTCCAGGAAACAGAGGTGGGAGTGGGGCTGGAAATGAAGCTCTATAAAAACTCTTGAACAAGGAGACGTGATAAGCTTCTCGGGTGGTGAACACACTGAGGTGCTGGGAGGGCGATGCCCCTAGAAAGAGCACGGAAGCTTCGTTTGCTACCCGCCACTGTAACGTGCCTCGTGCATCTCTTTTATTTGGCTGTTCCTGAGTTGTATTCTTTATAATGAACTGGTAAACATAAGTGAAGAGTCTTCCTGAGTTCTGTGAGCTGTTCTAGCAAATTACAAACCTGGGGAGGGGAGGTGGGAACTCCTAATTTGTAGCCCAGTTGGACAAAAGTGTGGGTAAACTGGGGACCTACTACTTGCGATGGGTGTCTAAAGTTGAGGGGGGCTGTTTTGTGGGACTGAGCCCTTACCCTGTGGGGCTGTGCTAACTCTGGGTAGTTAGTGTCAGAATTGAATTGAATTGTAGGATACTTAGTGTCTGCCGAGGATTGGCTTTGCGTTGGCTGAATCTCTGAATTTGGGGTCCATCCACCTGGGTCAAGGGAATCCAAGGAAATGGGGGGGATGGCCACATCAGGGGGGATTTTAATTCCCAGGCTAGGGCATACTTTCCTGCTCTTTGTGGGAAAAGTATGTCTCTTATTAGGGAATACTCACAGACTCAGAGCTGGACCCAGCATAACCTTGGGTTTAGGAGGACAGAAAACTTACCACGTGACCCCACCCATGCCAAGTGACAGTGTGAATGAGTGTGTGACCGTAGGCTGCAAACCATGTGCTCCCTAGTCAAGAAATGCCTAGCAAAGGAAGATTTCAAGAAGGGATGAGAAAATCATTTCATAGAAGCAGTGGGACTTGAAGTGGCCCTTCAAGGAAGATAGGGTGTGAGTGGCCAGAAAGATGAGGGGAAGGTGTTTTCAGAGTGAAGGGACAGCTTGAGCGGAGTTGTAGATGTAGGAACGAGTATGTCTTGAGGTGGGTTGGCAGGAGGGTGATAACAACTACTAAGTATGAGTTTATTCTGTGCATTCCCCACAGTTCTAGATTCCTGCCTACAGAGAGCTTGCATTCTGCTAGAGGAGACAGACATTAAACAAAGCAGGAATAGAAACAAAATACTTCTAGAGTATGATAAAGGCCATAAAGGAAAGAAATGGGATGCTGTGAACACTGTGTTTACAAAGAGTTCTCTTATCCACTGTTTCATCCATACCACAACTCTGATGCGGGCAGGGCAGATATTATGATCCCCATCTTACAGACAAGGAGACTCTGAAAGTTGCAGTGACACACCAAAGGACACAGCCCTTGACTCTTTCCCCTCCAGTTGTTCTGCCTGCTGCAGTGTCAGGTAATTGAAGGTACTCAGTGAATGCAGACTACCCAGCAAGCCTCCTATTCCAGCATGTAATCTGCAAGAGGGCAAGCCTGTTTTCTTTATTTGCCCTGGAACCCTCACCTCCGCCCTGACATCCATCCAGCTTCCTGGTGACAGAACCACCAAAAGTTGGTGATCAGCATTTTGTCACACTGAGCCCGGAGAGTGCTTCCATTCCATAAATGCACGATGACATTATAAACGGTTGAATAAATTGGCCTGGTTTCTTTGCAGAAAAATAAGCATATTCTAAAATGATAGCGGCTCCCTGTCAGTAAGAGGAATTATCATCCGTCTCTGTGGTTGGCACTGTTGCCTGACCCGAAGCACAGCGGTTTCTTTATCACAAGCCATTCCAGTTGGAGAGCAGACAGGGTTTTGGGGGGGGTCATCTTTCTGTGGGGCCTTGCTCCAGATCGAGCTCTCAGTTCTGCCTGTGGCATCTCCGCAGTGAGATGGGAAGCAGATGAACGCAGGGACAGGCTGCGGTCGTGCCGTTTGGAGCAAGGGATAGCAGAGCGTGATAAAGCGTGGATTGAGTATTGTTCTTACCTAGCATCCCAGCCACCTCTAGTGAAGACAGCAGGAGAGGAAGCGATGCTACTACCAGAAGGCATTGGAGCCCCTACATCGATCCATTGGATCCACAAGCCCCACTGGACCTGTGATTGCGGCAACATGATGAAGAACTCTGAATCTCAGTTTACCCAGTAAGAAAATGTGCACAGTGCTAATTGAGTTTTTAAAATCCATCATGCCTTGGCACTGTCCTCTGAGGAAGCTTACAGTTTTATAACAACCCAAATCAGGTTCAAAGCCCTGGGTAAAGCATTGAGAATCCAGAGTTATATTGGGGCTCAGGGCACTTGTTCAAGGAATGCTGTGTCCAGTGGGAGAGACAGCTGTGTAGAAGCTAAGACTGGTATGAATCCCCTGTGCGAGTATGATAATAGTGCCTGCAAACGGATGGCACAAATGGGAGGACCTGGAAGAAACTTCACCAGAAAGTGTACCTTTAAATATGTTCTGAAGGCTGAGCAGAAGTTTTCCAGGTAGAGCAGGGGGTCCTGAGTTCTGGGGATGAAGCTTCTTGGACCAGTCACTTACCCTCTAAACCTCATTTTTCTCATCTGAAAAAGAAGAGGCTAGCCAGACCACTTCTGGGGCTTGTTGTGAACACGATACCAGTGGCTATTTTCATTCGTATCCAACAGAGCTCTTGAATTTGCCTGCAACCATTACCAGCTTCTCAGAAGCAGAGACCACACCCAGATTTGCTTCTGCAGAAGCTTCTGGTGTGTTCAGGCCAGAACAGAGCAGGTAGCAGGGAGAGGAGTGCACAGCGGCACACAAGAGCCTGAGGTCATGGTTGTTTTCCCATTGAAAGGATTACGAGAGTGTGCTAAGCCATCGTTTATATAAACAGGACTCATTGACTAAAGCTCCATTTTAGGACTTGTGGCTCCTAGTGTTGTCCAGTTTAGGGTCTTGGCCAGAAAGCGGTGGGAGGCACTGGTGTAGGTGCTATGAAGTAAAATGCATGAGTGACATTGTGGTATCAGACCCAGGGAGAGAAGCACTATATATATCTATATTTTGTTTCTTACGAAATCTGCTCATAAGAGATCTTCTTTCCTTAAGCAGGTAAACACATTATCCTCCTAACGGGCCCTTTTCTTGTTGTGAGTAGGCCATTTGCTTTGGAGAGGTTCTCTTCTCGGAAGAAAGGGGCTAAAGGACATGACTTGAGATCATTTCAATATGTTAATACATCGTTTCCTTTCCCCAGTGCCTCCTGAGACTACAGACTGAATCTCGCCTTGCCACTCTGTATGCACCAGACCTCCACACCCGAGGCTTATCACAAGCAATTATCTTACCCAAATAAAAAATGAAAATGGAAAAGTGAAATAAATAACGGGACATCTTGATGGAATCGCAGCAATGCTCATCTTGGTTAACATTAGCCCTGACTTTTGGACAGCGAGATTTGTTAATGCACTTGTCCTTTGTTTAGGCATCTATCTCTGTACATCTCCTGACTTTCCAAAATGATGGATGGCAGCCCTCTCTGCTCTCCCCTAAGAATACATTCTCCAGGAAACTGGGAGAAGCAAAATGGGCACTGTAGCCCTGACCTAAGTATTGTTCAGATTGGAGAAAACTCTCAAAACTGAATTCACCTAAAATGATTAATATTCTCCACAAAAGTTTCAGCCTTCCCTTGTTCCTGGTTTTCCTGCTCTGCATACCTGTACCAGTCTGGCCTCAATGAACTTGAACTGGAAACTGTAACTTGGCATAGCAGTCAGGATGGACCAGTTTGGGCTTTGGTAGCAAACTAAACCTCAGGGGCTTCACACGACAGAAGTTTTTATTTCTTCTCCATGCAGAGTCCCCTGTATATGCTACTGGTTTTCCACAAAAGTTGCCCTCCAGATCTCCAGCCTGGCATCACAGACTGCTTTGACCTCTCAGGTCCTTCATCCCTTCCAATGTGCACTTCCCCCATGGCCACGGCAGGGGAAGGGAAGCCTGGAGATCCAGGCACTGACAATCCCATGCTTTGGCAAGGAAGTGACGCAGGCCGTTTCCAGGAACATTTCATTGGTCAGAACTGGTCCATGGTCAGCCAAACCACAAGAGGGTGGGAAAGTGCACCCGGAAGTAAATGAGCCGTCCACACGGCTCCACGAGAGTGAAAACTTTTGGACCACTGACAACTGTTTCTCTCTGCTCACCCTGAAGTGTTGGTCACTTAACCCAGATGTCAGCCATCTGGGAGCTCCTGTGGCCTACAGACTTCTGAAGTCACCCTTTTGAAATATAAATAAATAAATAAATAAATTTAAATAGCCTTAATTTTTTTAGAGCAGTCTTAGGTTCACAGCAAAATGTAGCAGAAAGTACAGAGATTTCCCATATACACTCCACCTCCCCAACTATAAACATCCCCCACCAGAGTGGTACCTTTATTATAATTGATGAGCCTCCATTGGCACATCATTATCACCCAAAGTCCATAGTTAGGGTTCACTCTTGGTGGTGTACATTCTGTGGGTTTTGACAAATGCAAAATGATGTGTATCCATCATTAATGGTATCATACAGCATAGTTTCACTGCCTTGAAAATCCTCTGTGTTCTGCCTGTTCATTCCTCCTTCCCCCTTACCCTTGGCAACCACTGATCTTTTTACTGTCTCCATAGTTTTGCCTTTTTCAGAACATCATATAGTTGGAATCATATAGTATGTAGCCTGTTCAGATTGGCTTTTACATTTAGTAATATGTATTTAAGTTTCCTCCATATCTTTCATGGCTTGATTAGCTCGTTTCTTTTTAGTGCTGAATAATATTCCACTGTCTGGATGTACCACAGCTAATTTATTCATTCGCCTACTGAAGGACATCTTGGTTGCCTCCAAGTTTTGCAGTTATGAATAAAGCTATAATAAACATCTGTGTGTAGGTTTTTGTGTGGACCTAAATTTTCAGCTACTTTGGGTAAATACCAAGGAGCATCGTTGCTGGGTCATATGGTAAGAGTATGTTTCGTTTTGTAAGAAACTACCAAGCTGTCTTCTGAAGTGGCTGCACCATTTTGCATTCCCACCAGCAATGACCGAGCATTCCTGTGGCATCTGGTGTTGTCCTTTGTTTAGGCATCTATCCAAATGTTTTGGATTTTGGCTGTTCTGATATATGCAGTGGTATCTTACTGTTGTTTGAATTTGAAATTCCCTAATGATGTATAATGTTGAACATCGTTTCTTACGTTTACTTGCCACTGTATATCTTCTTTGGTGAGGTGTCTGTTTAGGTCTCTTGCCCATTTTTTAGCCAAGTTGTTTGCTTTCTTGTTGTTGAATTTTAAAAGTTCTTTGTGTATTTTTGATAACACTTATTTAGCAGATATGTCTTTTGTATATATTTTCTTGTAGTCTGTGACTTGTCTTTAACATATTTTTAAAACAAAGTCTCAATTGCCATATGAAATCTAATATTCCCATCAGTGCCTCTGAAGATTCTTGGAAGTGGAGGGACTTACATTTTTCTTAGTCACTTCTAGCTCAGATTCCTGTATCCAGAGAATTTTTGACCTCTACTCTGAGTACAGTAGATGCAAACATGAAATGTGGCCTCTTTTTTCTGGTAATTCCTTTCATTTCCACTGCCACTCCCTCCATCCCACCTCCCAGCACCGTGGGTCCACTGAAGGTTTGGGGCATAGGAGGGAGGTTACAGCATGGTTCTGAGTAATAATTAAAAATGCAACATTAATTATAGCCATTCTTCAAAGTTTCTCAGCCATACCCAGCATCTGGAATATTTCAGTGGCCACCCTTTCCTCTCCCTGCATGTTGCATTTTCCCCCCACATCTTTTCTCTCTGTTTGACTTCTTTTATATTCCCCGAAACTTCTCCAGGCTCTGAACCTTTTGGCCTTCCCCCTTTTCCGATAATAGGTACAAAAAATTTCCTCTCATTTCCTGACATAGAGATATTTATTCAGTTCTTTTTTGTTTTGGTCTCTCCTTTTAGAACATACTTTTCATTCTATCTTTTCATACCCAAATAAGCCATTAGGCATTTCATCCAAACATAATATACTTTCTCTCGTTCAGAATTTCTAGTGCTCACCTTTAAAATATCCCCTCACTCACCTTTGTAGGATAATCTTCCCAAGTGTGATATGGGGATAGGGTAAAAAATAAGTGTAGAAATAATCTACCTGATATGCCTTTAAGTAAATGTTGGTTGAATGACTGTGTAGTAAACATAAATCAAAAGGAACACTTACTTGGAAAAATAATAATATGGTAATATTTTAAAATATTTAAAATATAATTTTTAAATCTAGCAAAATTGCCATGTGTCATTTATTGCCATCCATACACTTACATGCATACAGCTTTAGAAAGTCTTTAGACCCTGGAAAACCTGACTGTATGTATATTTTTAAAGATACTATAGGATTCTTGATAAAGCCTGAGCCACAGAGTATACCTAATTAGGTCTCTGTGGCTTCCTGGCCCTTACTGACCTCTATTCTAGATAAGCCTTGTGGGGATAGGTAAAGAGAGTGGATAGGTGTGGAACATTTGGGAATTTGCAGTGCTTCCCCTGCAGTCTCATTAGGGGACACTTTGTTTTAATCAACTTTTCTGAGATTGAGGTTGGCAGGGATAATTTTACTCTTAGGGAGATAATATGAGGGAAGGCAGTTTCCTAGCCACATTAAAAAACTAATAACTAGCAACATAGCATCTTAGTGCATTCTAAACATTAATTTATCTACGTTAGTGAATTATGGTCCTTCTATTTAGTCCAGGAAACCACCCTGTTCTAGATAGAGGAAAGTAAATATTACCAATTGGGTCACCTCTCCCCTTGTTATTAGCCATGGCTGATCCCACAATAAAAGAAAAAGAAATAACCCACTTGGGCTAGGCTGAGTGAACCCCACGTCCAGCTTCGGGGATAGGAAGTGGTATATTTTATCCATGATGGCCATTCACAACCACATCTATTCATGGAAGAAATCTCATCCTAAAATCAGGTCTTCAGCTTGTTTTAGGGACAGTCTACCCAGAAAGTCTAAGATCCTCCAAAGGGCTGCCACAAAGAAAAAAAATGGAAAATCTTGCAATTTGAAAGTGTCATTGAAGAGTCAAACAAACCAGGGGCCCATTCCCCTCATGCCCACCCTCCTCCCTGGCAGCAAGGTCCTTGGCAGTTGACGGTGTTGGCAAGAACACCCAATGGTCCAGCTCTTAGGAAGAGCGGCTGAAGATATCCATCTGTTGAGAACCGTCACACCATGCCATTTATACAATTTAGAACGCTGGGAAACTCTGGGATTGCTTGAATATTTCATGATTGCTATTTCTTACTAACGTTTACCAACATTCGGTTGATTGCTAATTGTGAATCGTATATATTTCCCCTTTTTTTCCTTTTCAACAAGTCCTGATGCTGTGCTGAGTACTGGGAAATGTGGTTACTCCTAAGTGCACTTACAAATCCAAGGAGGTGCTATTTTGGATTTGACATAAACTCATTCCACTTAACTCTCTCCAAGTGAAATCAACAGTTTACTTCTCCTCTACCACAACGTCTTTCTCTTGAACTGTTTTAACCTTGAACCTCTTCTAACCCTGTCCCTGGTTCTCTTACCCTCATGCCATGATCTGGGAATGCTTGGGAAAGCCGGCTGTGGGTTTTCTTCATCGCTGTGGCCAAAACAGGATACGAGACTCCACGTCTTCAGTCTTCTCCCAGCTTAGTCTCCTTCAGAACTCTGAGCCACCACCTGGCACTTTATGTCCTCATTGTTTGGGACGTTATTCAAGATGATTGCAAGAGGACTAGGATAGTTGACACATTGTAGCTAAAAGATCCAAAATATAATGCAGATAGTTCATTGGATATTTTCACTTTGGGGGTAAATATATTGTCTTTAGACAGGGTTGAGATGGAATTTTAAGAAAGGAGCGTTTATGGTTTTCATCTTCCTGTTTTCCTTGCCCTGCCCTGGACTATGTGGGGAAGAGGAGGCAGGGGAGGCAAAGTGGGAATGAAAAAAAGGTGGAGAAATATGCAGAGAATGGGGGTTAGCTGTATATACTTATTAAAAATTTTTAACCTCTTAATGTGAAATGGAAAGAAATAAAGCGATAATAACGAGAATAAATTATTGAGGTGCTCACTATGTAATGATTACGGTGTTAGGCGCTTGGCACTAGCTGTCACGTCTGACCCTAGGAGTTAAGGAACGAGGGCTGTTAGATTTGTGTTGAGGGAGCAGGTGTGCTGCTCCACAGAGGTCAGCTGCTGCAGCGAGCCAGTGAAACTGCGTCAACGGATGGAACTTACAAGAAGGCAGATATTAAGAATATGAAGAAATTGCTGAGCAGTTAGCCTTGTCTGATAACTGAGGAGCCACCCTGGAGGAAAGTGACTTTCGGGCTGCAAATTTAGAAGTTTGTCCTAAGGATTGCTAACAAAACATGCCAGACATTATTACTACCTGAAAACATCTCTCAATCTTTTATACTTTTATGATCAGAAAAAATAATAAATATAATTTAAAAAGGCATCGATTGTCTCATTGCCCACATGGAGCCATGCTAGGGAATGTGCTGTGGGAACATCCCAAGCACGAAGGCTGTTCCCTTTAGAAACTGTCAGGTTTGGAGGATAACCCTGAGATAGAGGAGGTCATTCATTATGAGGTCATTCAGTACCTCCTTCTTAGATTCAGTGGAGCTCAGGCTTAATCCACGTGGGTTGGGGACCAAAGGGACTTACCTCCTCTCTAAGAATGGGGACACTCTTCTTAGAGAAGGTAGCATGTTAGAGAAGGTAGCATGTTTGCAATGGGGTGGACAGCGGAAGAGAGGACCATGCTTGGGTGGATAGGGGAGGAAGAGACACTTGGATCCATCTTAAGAGGTGGCCCAGGAGTGAAAGTGAGTGGCTGACATCAGCACTGCTCTTAGACCCAGCCAGAGGGATGCCCTTTTAAGGCCATGCTTTGTCTCTCTTCTGACTGTGCTCTATGGAGGATGAAGGATCGTGGCACTAGGACGCGTGTCCACCCTGAGCTCATGCCTCTCCACCTCCACTTTCTAGATCATGCTCTGGGTTGAGAAATTCCAAGGTCTGGAATTCCTTGGCCCTTCAGAGCTGATGTAGCTTTTTTCCTGGGTCAGTCCTCCAGAGCACAGGATATAATACTTTCATGCACACGCTGGGCCTGCAGGTTTGCCAGGGGGGCTGTGGCTTAAAGAAGACATATTTGGGACTTGGGTATGTGGACTGGAGTATCTGTGTATATGAGAGGCTTGTGCTGTGCAGGACAGGATGGCAAGGGAAAAGGCAGCAGGTCGGAATCCTGGGATTGGCTTTCTCTCCACCTCTTCATCCCAAGCAGAACTCGAAGGAGTCTGAGAATTCTCTATGTGAAACTGGCCTTCCAGGTTGATCTGGAAGTGTATGTGTAGGGTTTGAGGATAGAAAATATTTTCTTTAACAGTTTATTAGCTTGGTACCTATTAGACACCTCCTGTGTTGTCTCCATTTGTATACCTGCCTTGGGTGAGCAAATGTTCCCTCTCCTCCTCAAGATTATTGTGAAGGATTTTCCTTCAGAAGTTAATGGGGCGGAAGACAAAGGCAACGGAGGACAAAGGCATCTGGCCTCCTCTTCCCACTGACAAATCGGACTCATTCTGGGCAAAATGCAACATGAGTCCTCACAAGTAAGGCCCATCTCAATGAATTCTTCACTCTGCGCGTTTGGTTTGTTACAAGGCACCAGTCCTTATTTTGTGGAATGCAAGAGAGAGGGGTGATGCTCATGTTCCCAAATTCCTCTAATCCTCTCTGATGAGAGGGGGAGCTTTTTTTTTTTTTTTTTGCGGTACGCGGGCCTCTCACTGTTGTGGCCTCTCCAGCTGCGGAGCACAGGCTCCGGACGCGCAGGCTCAGCGGCCATGGCTTACGGGCCCAGCCGCTCCGCGGCATGTAGGATCTTCCCGGACCGGGGCACGAACCCGTGTCCCCTGCATTGGCAGGCAGACTCCCAACCACTGCGCCACCAGGGAAGCCCCGGGAGAGCTTTGAAGAAGGATACATTGCAAGAGAGATCTTTCCACCCTCCGTGCCCCCCCCCGCCCACATACAATTTGAGGCGCTTCCCTCCCTGCCTTTCTCTCTCTACATTCAAGAGACCCCACGGAAGCTTTGCTTCCACCTGTTTGCATCGGCTACAAAAGGGGCTTGCAGGGAGAGTTGCCGTGGCACATCTTTGCAGATAACAGGAGCTGGCAGATGTTTTTTAATGAAAGAAATTCAGGTTATGTAAAAGATGTCATGGGTAGAGAGAATGGGAACTTGCCAGCCACCAACCCCAATGTGCAGCATCTGCTTCTGGATTGTATTAAATGCCACTGTCAGGAGTGGGAGGGAGGGGAGGGTAGGACGCTGCCAGCACTTGATTACCTACCATGTGGGGTACAGGGCCAAAACCCGAATGATCTACATCCGTGGAGAACACAAAACAACAGCGCAACCGAGGGTTTTGACTTCATTCTTTGACAAACTATGCATTGGAGCTTTGTAGGACTTTGAGTCTTCTCCTTGACTCTCTCCCTTCTTTTAGGGCCAATGACAGCAAGGAAATGATGTGCAAAGGACAGAGAAGCAAGTGTTTTCAAGCCCTGTCCTTCCGCTTAGCTCTCTCTGATTGTTTTTGCCTGCAAGCCATCATGTTTAGGTCTTCAGAAAGGAACTTTGAGGCCTTCTAGTTCTATCCTTCACTGTCATTGAGGGAATGGAAACCCACAGAGGGGAACTGACTTGCCCGAGGTCTCCCAGCGAAATCAGTGACAGAACTGGGTCTAGAACCAGGTCTCTTGACCCATGGCCACCACCATTCCCTTAAGGACTGCTTCCTTCTGAAGTTCTTACAGCCTTTTTGGGCCATGCAGGTTAACCTTTGGTTGAATGCTGTTCTTTGGTAGCCCTCCTGTGTTGGTATCTTTTAATAAACCCAACAAAAGTATAGGTGTGACTACAAGAGTCACACAATCGAAATACAGAAGTCAGTGGGTAAAGTAAATGCATAAATGGACCAGGTGAAAAACAATGGGGAGTGGTGGGGCCTGAGGTATACTAGAAGGTACATACCCCTCTTAAAGGCATCGAAATAATAAAGAATTTGAACACTGTCCTGGCCAAACAAAATATTTGTAGGACACAGATGTGTTGGCAGACTGTAACCCCTGCCAAAGAGCCTCAGATTTCAATAGTAGCCAGGCATATGGACCAGCAGTACCTGATAGAAATATAATGCAAGCCTCCTCCAGATGTAATTTTCATTTTTCTAGGAACCACATTAAAAAGTAAAAATAAACAGGTAAAATTAATTTTAATAATATACCATACTTAATCATATATATCCAAAATATTGTCAGTTCAAATCCAGTGTATATTTTATGGTAGGTCTGGGATTTGAATTTACCCTTCTGACAAGCTACTTACCCTATTTCACAGATGCTGACAGAAGAGATGAGATTCTTAGGTCAGAGACAAAGGACTTTATTACTCATGGCACGGCAAGCAGTGTGAGCATCAACATCTTTGCTTCAGTTGCCCTGGTCCCCTGTAATCAGCAGAATTCCAAGATGGCCTGAGACATTCCCATCTCCTTACATACACACACTTTCTCCTTGTTATTCAACCAAACACTGCTGTGCAGGGATTTTTCAGATATAATTAAGACCTCAAATCAGTTGACCTTAAAATAGATTTTAAGAATTGAGGTTAACCAGGTTGGTCTGACCTTAAATATGGGGCTAGAGGTCAGAGAGAGAGAGAGTCAGAGAGATTAATAACAGAGGAGGGATTTACGGTAAGAAATTGTTGGCTTTGACATGGAGGGGCCATGTGACAAGGAATGCAGGTGGCCTCTATGAGCCCAGAGTGGCCTCTGCTGACAGCCAGCAAGGAAAACGGAGACCTCATTTATACAATCACAAGGAATTAAGTTCTGCCAACAACCTGAATGAGCTAGGAAGTGGGTTTTTCCTGAGCCTCCAGATGAGAACTCAGCCTGGTAGTACTTTAATTTCAGCTTTTGAGACCCTGAGCAGAGAACTTTGTGTGGCCTCATGACCTTCAGAACTATGAGCTAATAAGTGAGTATTATTTTAAGTTGCCAAGGTTGTGATAATTTATTACTCTGTAATAGAAAACGAATAAGTCCCATGAAGGTGACACAGAGGGCCCAGATAGATGCTGCACGTGAGTTTATATCACAGTCGAGGAACTTAGAGCTTGGGAACCTTACTCTTTAATAGAGAGCAGCAGGCAAGCCCACTCTTTGTCCCAGAGGGAGATACTATCTCATCCTTCAAGGTTACTTACTGCAAACACAAATCTGATAATATCCCATGTAAAAAGCATGAGTGCCTCACATTCTTGGCATACTGCTATAGACTGAATGATTGTGTCCCCCCAAATTCATATGTTGAAACCGAGTCCCCATTGTGATAGTATTTGGATGTGAGGTTTCTGGAGGGTGATTAGGTCATAAGAGTGGAGCCCTTATGAGTGGGATTAGTGCCCTTATAAAAATTCCCCAGAGAGACCCTTCACACGCTTCTGCCACGTGAGGACACAGCAGGAAGATGTCAGTCTGTGAAACAGGAAGCGGGCCCTCACCAGATACCAAATCTGCCAACACCTTGATCCTGGACTTCCAGGTGCCAGAACTGTGAGAAATAAATTTCTGTTGTTTAAGCCACCCAGTCTATGGTATTTTTGTTATAAAAGCCCCAAAGATATAACTCATACCAAGCAAAACACTCGGCAGTAAGAGAGGTTTGTGAAGGAGTATCTCCCCACTTCTCCATTTGGACCACCCACATTTCAAGTACTCAGTAGCCACATGTGGCAAGTGGCTAATAAATTGTACAGACGTAGAAACTACCAAACATTTGTTGAGAGGTTGATTGGAAAATTGAGAGTTGAGTTCTGTGGCCTTTTATCAAAGTGATTGATACCTTCTCCTGAAGTTTAAAAGCTGTTAATGACAGAGAGGTTGGTCAATTAGTCTGGCTGGTGCCTATGTGTAGAATTACTTTAGGGCAGAATCTGCTTGTCAGACTCATATGTATCTGTCTACTCACAGATATTATCCTCTAGAGGGGTATTTCTCACCCCCCCTTTTTTTAAATTGTTGCCCCCTTATGGAGCCTTTATAGACTTAAAATTTTCCCCTAGTTTTCTCCTCTGCCCCATGAAATTTTATATACTGTATGTCTATTTATGTGCTGTGGCCCTTTGGAAGGCTGTAAGTTGTAATATTTAAGTATTTTTACCCTCCCAATCAAATTTTGCCCCCTTGGGGGCGATATTGCCCCTGCTGAGAATATACAGTCCAGAGAACTAGAGTTATATTCACCAAACTTTCCAGAGGCAGACTGATAAGTTAGCTTGCCACCATATTTCATTTAAGGTAGAATGATTTACTCTGCCATTTGTACAGGGATGCTCTCATGGTATGTCATGTTAGAGCAATGGGATGCTGAGGTGTGCAGATTAGGATCCAGAGAGCTAGACACCCTTGCTATTGTTGCCCTCAGTCCATGTTGCTGCATGAAGTGCACACTTACTTCCCTTTTCTAGACTCTTGTCCTGCCAGACTGGAACCCCTGCTCTAGGGCCTAGAACTTCAATAGAAGACAGGCTTATAGACCAGCACTGTCTCTTCTTGGGGACAGCTCTGGATAAACACTGAAGCATGTTTGTTCTTAGGGTTCCCCTCACCCATCAGTTACACACTCCAATCCCAGTGAGCATCCTCTTATCTCAAGCATTTTGGAGCACTGACAGCCCAATTCAGCTTTAAGACAGTAATTTTGTCCTTTGGAAGAGTGAAAGGGAAACTTTCCACCTGGATATGTCTGCTCCAGGTGACTATGAAAAGCCAAACTTTTCAGGTGAAAGTGCTTTTAAGTTCCTGGAAGTCAATTGTTGGGCAGACAAGCCTAGGAGAATCAAGATTGCACATTCAATATGCTTAGAGGCCAGGTTCTTTCTCTCTATTCTGCGGCCGCTAATTTCACTACTGAAAAGGGATATATTACCCATTTTACTTAGAAGTGTGCTTTTAACATCATCAAATATTTTTTGTAATTAACTTCTAACTTGTGTAATGGTCAAGGCATTTGATCTGTATGATATCAATACTTTGGTATTTATTGAAACTTGCTTTGCAGCCTAGCATATGACCAAGTTTTGTTAGTGTTTTATGTGTGTTTGAAAAAAATATATTCTGTAGGGTTGCCTGAAAAGTTCTTTACATGACTTTAGGTAAACTTTGTCAATTGTGTTGTTGAACCTTCTATGTCATTATTGATTGTTCTATCCGCTTGATTTACTAATTTGAAAGAAGTACATTATCATCTCTTACTGTGATGATGCAGTTTTCAATTTCTTCTTGAAAGTCTATTAATTTTTGTTTTGTATATTTCAAAGGTATGTCAACAGAAGTTTGTAAATTTTCTTAGTTTTCTGATGAATTGTTCTCTTTATCATTATAAAGTGTCTCTTTATCTCTAATAATTCTTGAAATCTATTTCATCTGATATTAACATGGTGACACCAGCATTCTATCAGATAGTATTTATCTGATGTCTTTTTTCCATCCTTTCACTTATAATATTTCTATGCTTTTATATGTCTTTTATACAGTATATATAACTGATTTTTTGAAAAGACAACAAAAAATCTCATCTTTTACTTGGGAAGTTTATTTCATTTATATTTATTGGAATTACTAATATATTTAGATTTATTTCTCCCAAAGATTTTGTGTTTTCCATTTTTTTGTGGTTTAATTTTTTCTTTTTTCCTTCCGTTCCTACGTTATTTTGAGTTGATCAAGCTCTCTTTATTCTTTTCGCTATTCTACTGATTTTAAGACTGTTCATTTTATTTTTGTTATTTAGAGGCAACCTTAACATTATAGCACATTATATTAGAAGCTGTCATCCAAGATTCTGTTGTACACCTCCAGGGAGTACCAGTAATACTGTTTTCTGGATTGTTAGGTGGTAAGGCCTTGATCGCTATCCTCCTTCCAAAAATACAAGGAGCTTAAAACATTTTAACATTTTAACATTTAACATTTCCTTCCATCCACCATATTATTGTCCAACATTTCAACTATGCTTTGCTTTTATACCACAAATTAGTGTTCTTAAAATCATTATTGATTTATACTGTCCTTTTTTATTTATATTTACTCATAAGTTTACCAATTTTTTGGCTTGCCATTTTTTTCTTTCATGTTATTTTTCCTTCTGGATTCAAAGTTTTTTTTTGAAGGAAAGCACTTTAGTGGTTCTTGAATTGAGAGTTTGTTAGTTATATATTCTCAGTTTTTCATTGCCTAAAAAGTCTTTTTTTAAAAAATAGATGTTTATTGGAGTATAATTGCTTCATAATACTGTGTTAGTTTCTGTTGTACAGCAAAGTGAATCAGCCATATGCATACAAATATCCCAATATCCCCCTCCCTCTTGAGCCTCCCTCCCACCCTCCCTATCCCACCTTCCCTATCCCACCTCTCTAGGTCATCGCAAAGCACCAAGCTGATCTCCCTGTGCTATGCTGCTGCTTCCCACTAGCTAACTATTTTAACATGCAGTGTATATATGTTGATGCTAGTTTCACTTCACTCCAGCTTCCCCATCCCCACCTCTGTGTCCTCAAGTCCATTCTCTATATCTACGTCTTTATTCCTACCCTACCACTAGGTTCATCAGTACCATTTTTTTTTTTTTTAGATTCCATATATATGTGTTAGCATACAGTAGTTGTTTTTCTCTTTCTGACTTACTTCACTCTGCATGACAGACTCCAGGTCCATCTGCCTCACTACAAATAACTCAATTTCACTTCTTTTTATGGCTGGAAATATTCCATTATATATATGTGACATATTTTCTTTATCCATTCATCTTTTGATGGACATTTAGGTTGGTTCCATGTCCTGGCTATTGTAAATGGTGCTGCAATGAACATTGTGGTACATGTCTCTTTTTGAATTATGGTTTTCTCAGGGCATATGCCCAATAGTGGGACTGCTGGGTCATATGGTATTTCTATTTTTAGTTTTTTAAGGAACCTCCATACTGTTTTCCTTAGTGGTTGTATCAATTTACATTCCCACCAACAGTGCAGGAGGGTTGCTTTTTCTCCACACCCTTTCCAGCATTTATTGTTTCTAGATTTTTAAATAATGGCCATTCTGACCAGTGTGAGGTGATACCTCATTGTAGTTTTGAGTTGCATTTCTCTAATAATTAGTGATGTTAAGCATCTTTTCATGTGCCTCTTGGCCATATGTATGTCTTTGGTGAAATGTCTATTTAGGTCTTCCACCCATTTTTTAATTGAATTGTTTGTTTTTTTGACATGAGCTGTTTGTATATTTTGGAGATTAATCCTTTTTCCGTTATTTCATTTGCAAATATTTTCTCCCATTCTGAGGGTTGTCTTTTTGTCTTGTTTATGCTTTCCTTTGCTGTGCAAAAGCTTTGAAGTTTAATTAGGTCCCGTTTGTTTATTTTTGGCTTTATTTTCATTACTCTCGGAGGTGGGTCAAAAAAGATCTTGCTGTTGGTTTGTTAAAGAGTGTTTTTCCTGTATTTTCCTTGTAAGAGTTTTATAGTGTCTGGTCTTACAATTAGGTCTTTAATCCATTTTGAGTTTATTTTTGTGTATGGTGTTAGGTAGTGTTCTAATTTCATTCTTTTACACTTAGCTGTCCAGTTTACCTAGCACCACTTATTGAAGAGGCTGTCTTTTCTCCATTTTATGTTCTTGCCTCCTTTGTTGTTGTAAATTAGGTGACCATATGTGCATGGGTTTATCTCTGGGCTTTCTATACTGTACCATTGATCTATATTTCTGTTTTTCTGCCAGTATCATACTGTCTTGATTAGTGTAGCTTTGTAGTATAGTTTGAAGTTGGGGACCCTGATTCCTCCAACTCCATTTTTCTTTCTCAAGATTGCTTTGGCTCTTTGGGGTCTTTTTTGTTTCCATATGAACTGTAAAATTTTTTGTTCTAATTCTGTGAAGAATGCCGTTGGTAGTTTGATAGGGATTGCACTGAATCTGTAGATTGCTTTGGGTACTATATCATTTTCACAATGTTGATTCTTCCAATCCAAGAACATGGCATATTTCTCCATCTGTTTATGTCATCTTTGATTTTTTTCATCAGTGTTTTACAGTTTTCTGAGTACAAGTCTTTTGCCTCCTTAGGCAGGTTTATTCCTAGGTATTTTATTCTTTTTGTTTTGATGGTAAATGGGAGTGTTTCCTTAATTTCTCTTTCTGATTTTTCGTTGTTAGTGTATAGGAATGCCAGAGATTTCTGTGCATTAATTTTGTATTCTGCAACCTTACCAAATTCATTGATTGGTTCTAGTAGGTTTCTGTGGCATCTTTAGGATTTTCTATGTATAGTATCATGTCATCTGCAAACAGTGACTGTTTTACTTCTTCTTTTCAAATTTGTATTCCTTTTATTTATTATTGTTAGGTGGTAAGGCCTTGATCGCTATCCTCCTTCCATTGCCGTGGCTAGGACTTGCAAAACTATGTTGAATAAGAGTGGTGAGAGTGGACATCCTTGTCTTGTTCCTGATTTTAGTTGAAATGGTTTCAGTTTTTCACCATTGAGTATGATGTTTGCTCTGGGTTTGTCGTATATGGCCTTTATTATGTTGAGGTAGGTTCCCTCTATGCCCATTTTCTGGGGAGTTTTTATCATAAATGGGTGTTGAATTTTGTTAAAAGCTTTTTCTGCATCTATTGAGATGATCGTATGGTTTTTATTCTTCAATTTGTTAATGTGGTGTATCACGTTGTTTGACTTGCACATATTGAAGAATCCTTGCATCACTGGGATAAATCCCACTTGATTGTGCTGTATGATCCTTTTAATATGCTGTTGGATTACGTTTTCTAGTATTTTGTTCAGGATTTTTGCATATATGTTAATCAGTGATTTGGTCTATAATTTTCTTTTTTTGTGATATCTTTTTCTGGTTTTGATATCAGGGTGATAGTGGTTTTGTAGAATGAATTTGGGAGTGTTTCTCCCTCTCCAATGCTTTGGAAGAGTTTGAGAAGGATCAGTGTTAGCTCTTCTCTAAATGTTTGATAGAATTCGCCTGTGAAGCCATCTGGTCCTGGACTTTTGTTTGTTGGAAGATTTTTAATTATGGTTTCAATTTCATTTCTTGTGAAAGGTCTGTTTATATTTTCTAATTCTTCCTGTTTCAGTCTTGGAAAATTGTATCTTTCCAAGAATTTGTCCATTTCTTCGTGGTTGTCCATTTTATTGGCATATAGTTGTTTGTAGTAGTCTCTTATAATCCTTTGTATTTTTGTGGTATCAGTTGTGTGTTCTCCTTTTTCATTTCTAATTTTATTGATTTGTGTCCTCTCCCTTTTTTTCTTGATGAGTCTGGCTAAGGGTTTATCAATATTGTTTATCTTCTCAAAGTACCAGATTTTATTTTATTGATCTCTGCTAATGTTTTCTTCATTTCTATTTCATTTATTTATGCTGTGATCTTTATGATTTCTTTCCTTCTACTGACTTTGGGTTTTCTTTGTTCTTCTTTCTCTAGTTTCTTTAGGTGTAGGGTTAGATTGTTTATTTGAGATTTTTCTTGTTTCTTGAGGTGAGATGGAATTGCTATAAACTTCCCTCTTAGAACTGCTTTTGCTGCATTCCATAGGTTTTGGGTTGTTGTGTTTTAGTTGTCATTTGTTTCTATGTATCTTTTTATTTCTTCTTGGGTTTCTTCAGTGATATCTTGATTATTTTGTAGTACACTGTTTAGCCTCCATGTATTTGTGGTTTTTAACAGTTTTTTTTTCTGTAACTGACTTCCGATCTCATAGCGTTGTGGTCAGAAAAGATGCTTGATACAATTTCAATTTTCTTAAATTTTCTGAGTCTTTATTTGTGACCCAAGATGTGAACTCTCCTGGAGAATATTCCGTGTATACTTGAGAAGAAAGTATATTCTGCCACTTTTGGGTGGACTGTCCTGTAAATATCAGTTAGATCTATCTGGTCTATTGTGTCATTTAAAGCTTGTGTTTCCTTATTTATTTTCTGTTTGGATGATTTGTCCATTGGTGTAAGGTGGGTGTTAAAGCCCCCTACTGAAAAAGTCTTAATTTACCTATCTGTTACATATTTTCTCTTGTATGTATTATATGAAGTATAACAAAAAAAAAACCATTTTTAGTCATTGTTATGTCTTTACTCTTGAATGATAGGTTAACTGGGTATAGAATTCTAGGTTCACAGGTATTTCTTTTTCTCAGCACTTGGAAGATCTTTGTGCCTGTTTTTAATTTCTTGCCTCTCAGCTCCAAATCTACCCTTATTTTTCATACTTTGTGATATCACACCTGAACCCTGTAGATTATGTTTCTCCCTTGCCAGAAGGTTCCATGTTAGGTTCTGCCAAGAGAGGGCACCAGAGGGACATTACAATGCTAGAAGAGGAAGAGGAAAAGGAAACCTTTTTCCTTCTGGTGTTCTGTTTTTTGTCTCAACAGGATGAGCAGATCAAGGTGCAGAGATCCTTATTTATTTGTGGCACCCTCCAGCCAGTTTCTTTGTTACCACACTGGAGGGTGTCTCTTAGCTTTAATGGCCCACTTGGTGGTCAATTTCTTTGTTACCACTTCAATGGCATCCATACCCTCTCCTTAGAGGTCTAAATTTCAGCTCTGCAGGTTCCTGTCCTCTGAGATTTTATTATTATTATTTTTTATTGACTGTCCTCTGGGATTTTAAATTACTTTCTTGTTCACTTTCCTTCAATCCCTAAGGGTAGCAGGTTTTTTTCTGTAGTTTCTATCTACCTATGCCTTAGGGTTTGTTTTGCCTGTTTTAGTTGTTAACCACATTTTATTAGTTAATAATTTATTATGTTAAACTTTCACTGCTTAAATTGCTGTTGTGGTTTCTTACTGGACCCTCACTGATGAAATATTATTCTGTTGTTTTCTGTTTTAATTTGCTGCCATGCAAAAGACTGTTGTCAGCAAAAGATTTGAATAGATACTTCATAAAAAATAGACAACTGGCCAGTAGGCACATGAAAAAGTGTTCAACATTATTAGTCATCAGTGAAATGTAAAGTAAAAGCACAATGAACTACCACTACACACCCACTAGATTGGCTAAAATTAAAAAGACTGACAACAGTAAATGTTGACAAAGATGTGTACCAACTGGATCTCTCATACATCACTGAGAATGTAAAATTGTACAACCAATTTGGAGAAAGGTCTGGTAGTGTAATATAAATGCACACCCATTCTATGATCCCAGCAATTCCATTCTTAGGTTTTTACCCAAGAAAAACAAAAAAATATGTTCACGAAAAGGCTTGTTCATAGCAGCTTTTTTCATAATCTCTAAAATGTAAAGAAGTCAGGTGTCCATCAGTAGGGGGATAGAAAAACAAACTGGGGTATTCATATAATGGAAAACTATTTAGAAATAAAAAGGAATGAACTACTGATACAGGCAACATCATGGATGACAATGAAAATCAGTATGGTAAGTGAAAGAAGCCTTATACAAAAAATGTAGGAGTTCCCTTATGTGTAATTTCAGAATAGGTAAAACTAATCTATGACAGAAAAAAAAATCAGTATAATGGTTACCTTTGAGGGGATGGGGATGGGGATTGACTAGAAAGGCACATGAGGGAACTTTCTGGGGTGACGGCACTGTTTTATATTTGATAGAGGTTTAGGTCACACAGAAATTTACACTTACTATTTGTGTGTTTCATTGTATGTAAATTTGACATAAAAATAAGGCACCTGTGAACAAAGTTTGAACTCTATTTAATGATATTCTTACTGAAGCATTTAGGGAGAAGTGTAGTCATACCTGTAATTTACTTTGAAATGCACACATATGAGAAACATCCCCAAATGGAATAAAATAACAACAACAAAAAGCTAATGAGGGACTGATGGATGAATACAGAGATGGATAAAGGATAGATATGTGATAAAGCAAATATAGTTAAACTGAATAAAATATAAATGGTAGAATCTAAGTAATGGGAATATAGGTGTTCACTGTAAAGTACTACCAACTTTGCTCAGTTTGAAAAATTCATTAAAAAATGTTGGAAGAGCTGCTGTTCATCTAATAATAATTATTTTTAAAGTATTCTGTGTTTTTTCTATAGTTTTATTTAAAAATCTGTGTTTTTAATGTTATGCACTTTCACTGTAATGTGTTTAGGTATAAATTAATTTTTATTACACTCAAGGCTCATGAGCTTACATCTTTTTTTTTTAATTCTTAAAACTTCTCAGCCCTTATTTCTTTTAATATTGTCTTCCTTTTCTTCTTCTGGAATTCCCATTAGATCTGTGTTGAAATTTCTCATCCTATCATCCTCAAATCTTAGCCTCTGTTTCACATATCTTTGTCTCTCTTGGCTGCAATTTGGGTGCCCTCACTTTGCACCTTCAGATATCTCATCCTCATATTCATTGTTCAGTTTACTGATTCTCTCTTTGGCTCTATCTAATTTTCTGGTTAAACTATGACTGTTTTTCATTTCTAGAAATTCTATTTAATTCTTTTCCCACAATAATCATTATTTTATTGTGTCTTTTAAAAAATTCTTTAATGTATTTAATGATTTTAAACATCTTTAGTTTTTAGCTTAATTCTGATAGTTTATTTTAGGTTAGGGTTATCAGGGGTTAAAATTCTGCTATTTGCTGAACTTGCTGACTTTAGCCCATTGTGGATTGCTTCCTTGTGTCCTTCATAAGTTTGGATTGTCACTATGGTAGTGGACATTTATCTGAGGGACTATTCCAGCTTGAGAAAGATTATCTCCCTACAGGGAAATTTTTTAATTTGTTTCTGCCAGGCACATCAGAGTCGTAGGCCTTAATCACTTTCTATATTAATTTTTCTATATCATGCATCTAGGGCAAAGTTGAACCCCAAACCCATATGAAGGCAAGCCTGTGCTCATGAATTATCAGAGGAGACTATTTCTTTCCTTTATCCAGGCTCAGTTTCAGATAGCTAAGCTACTTGATCATCTTCCTGAGTTTAAATATAGATTTTGTTTACTCCTTCCTACAACTAGGGTAGCATATCAAGGCTTCTGGCTTTCTGTAGGAAGAGGAAGGGCAGGTGTCTGCATTTCACTTCTTTGCATTATATGGACTCTAGGTCTAATCTCCTTGACCTCATGTGGACATGCACACCCAAGCCCTTGCATTACCAAATCTGGCAGCCTTCCCACTGGCAGCTACAGCATCAGCTCAGGGTTTCTACACTGGTTTTCAATTCTCTCTTCATTTTGTGTCTCAGGAAATTTCCCTCACTTTCTTATAAATCCAGTTATTGCTTTAAAAAAGATTTTTATTATAATCTATTCAGTATTTTCTAGGTGTTTCATATTGGGAGGATCTTCAAGTAATCTGATCTTCCATAATACCAGAAATGAAAGCTATGTTAGGCATTTCACGTGGATTATTTTATTAATTCTTTACAACAACCCTATAATATACGTACTGTTAGTCCAGGAAATCTAGGCATAGAGGGATTAAGCAGTTTTTCCAGGTGTCACAAGCTGGAAAGTGTGAAAGAGTTGAGATTCCCTCAATGTCTAAATGATTCTGGTGTGTACGCTTTTGTTCCCTTATGTTGCAAGGATAGAGAAACTCACTTCCTGGCCTGAAAACATTGCTTTGCCTGGGTCGGCAGTGTCAGTAGATTAGCACTGTAACAACCTCACCTCTGGGTATGCATTTGCTATCTTCTTATTCCGCAGCAAGGCCTGAAGAGTATTCTTTGTACCGTAAGAAAAAGGTGTCTTGAATTTCTTCCATTGCCTGTCATGTCCAGCCTGTGGGCCATCTGAAAGAATGGTGTTTGAGGTCCCATATGAGGCCATCTCAAGTGACCCTCTGTTGCCTGACAAGAACATTCAGCCACAGGAACGTAGGACTCCTGTGTCTCAGATAGATTTTTGACTGAGTTTTATTTAAGTCACTTGCTCCTATCTGGAAATCTGAGAAGTTATGAGCTTTCTATTTGTGTCTGAAACTACCTTGCAGACAGTGAGAGTGACCAACAGCTTTGGTTTACCTGGGATGAAGTGTTTCCAGGGATATGGGACTTTCAGTGCTAATACTGGGTGAATTCTGGGGAAACTGGGTTGTCAGTCAGTGCAGACCACTCTGGGACATTGTTAACCCAGATCAATCCCAGTACTTTGCCATAGGAGGCCAGAGCATCTTCTGGTTTCCAGATTTCCCCAGAGATGAAAGGAAGGGGATTTAATGGTGAGAAGAGGAACATAGAGGGCAGAAGATTCATTTCAAGGACATATGGAATGAAGCAACCCTCACCAGGTATTTCCCAGCTGTTCCTAGTTACATCCCAGCAGAAGGTGGAGCAGCTTATGAAGGACAGAAAGTAAGAGCAACAGGGAAGGGAACTAGGATTTACAGAGCATGGGTGCATATGTCAGGCGTTTGGTTAGATTCTTCCTTCCCTCCTTCCTTCCTTCCTTCCTTCCTTCCTTCCTTCCTTCCTCTCTTTCTTTCATTTATTCATTTTTGGCTGTGTTGGGTCTTCGTTGCTGCACGTGGGCTTTCTCTAGTTTCAGTGAGCAGGGGCTACTCTTCCTTGCGGTGGGTTCTCATTGTGGTGGGTTCTCTCGTTGTGGAGCATGGGCTCTAGGCGTGTGGGCTTCAGTAGTTTTGGTGCGTGGGCTCAGTAGTTGTGGCACTCGGGCTTAGTTGCTCCACGGCATGTGTGATATTCCCAGACTAGGGATCGAACCCGTGTCCCCTGCATTAGCAGGTGGATTCTCAACCACTGTGCCACCAGGGAAGCCCCATGATTCTTAGTCTATATCTTAGCATTCAGTCCCGACTGGCACGCTATGAGGCAGATGATATTATGCCCTTTTTGAAGAGAAGGAAAAGGAAGCTTTGCAAGATGAAGTCACTTGCTCAATATCACATGATTGCAAATAGTGATCCCTGAATTCAAACACAGGTGGACCTGACCCCAAAGCCAGGGCTTCTTCTAACTTGACCACAGTGAGGGAATGAGGAGTGCTTTTTATGCTGGCACTACTTTAGGGAGTTGGGGGTTGAAGAGGAAGGATGAAAAAGAGGCGGGCACTGAAAAGTGTCATGGGCCTTGCAAACACCACCTACTATTGGGAAGTAGCAGACAGTGGCCACTGCTCCAGTGGTACCAGCAGGCCAGAGAGATTCAGGGAAGTGGGCAGGAGAGCACGGGGTGCTCTCTGCCAGTATCCAGCTCCCTTTTCTTTTTCCCCTCCGCAATATACTTCTGCCCACTGTCGGCTTTGATGGAGTGGTTGAGATGCTGGGCTTGGAGATAAAAATTCCTTTCCTGTCAGCTCTGCTGTTTGTAGACTGTCATGCAGGCAGTCCCAGCCTGGGTCTTTGCTCCTTGCTGTTGGGTGACTTACTGCCTGGTCTGAAGTCATGAGCTTGGTCTCTCATGTCCCCACTTGCTCATCTTTAGAAGAACGGCCTTCTTGTTGCCTGTCTGTTGCATTGTCAAATGCTATATCAATACTAAACATTATTAGGGTATCCTTGTCTAACAAACACATCCTAAGGATCCAGTGATCAGGGCTGCTTTTTATTTATTTATTTATTAACATCTTTATTGGAGTATAATTGCTTTACCATGGTGTGTTAGTTTCTGCTTCATAACAAAGTGAATCAGCTATACATATAAATATGTCCCCATATCTCTTCCCTCTTGCATCTCTCTCCCTCCCACCCTCCCTATCCCACCCCTCTAGGTGGTCACAAAGCACTGAGCTGATCTCCCTGTGCTATGTGGCTGCTTCCCACTAGCTATCGATTTTACATTTGGTAGTGTATATATGTCCATGCCACTCTCTCACTTTGTCCCAGCTTACCCTTCCCCCTCCCCTTGTCCTCAGGTCCATTCTCTAGTAAGTCTGTGTCTTTATTCCTGTCCTGCCGCTAGGTTCTTCATGACCTTTTTTTTTTTTTTTTTTTTAGATTCCATATATATGTGTTAGCATACGGTATTTGTTTTTCTCTTTCTGACTTACTTCACTCTGTAGGACAGACTCTGGGTCCATCCACCTCACTACAAATAGCTCAGTTTCGTTTCTTTTTATGGCTGAGTAATATTCCATCGTATATATGTGCCACATCTTCCTTATCCATTCATCTGTCGATTGACGCTTAGGTTGCCACAGTGTTCAATGCAGCTCTATTTACAATAGCCAGGGCTGCTTTTAAAAGGCCTCTTCTAATATTTACCTACCCGGCTTCCTTCTATACTCTTAGCTGTGTTTTTCTGAAACAGCTGTGTCCAGGACAGAAGGCTCTTTTGTGCAGAAGTCACCTGTCCTTATTTTGTGTATCCAGGGCTGTCACACTGTGCAGCAAGCTATTTTTATTTAAATAGGAGTGGGTATTTGATACAATAGATTATTACATATTCTGCATATAAGTTCCTAGGTCTTAGAAACAAGAAATGAGTAATTTTGCCCTGAGGTAATGTTAACAGCTACTGCAGAGTCACTAAAATCAATTAAATAGATCATTTGTGGTCAGAGCAGAAGCGTGGGGTTACTAACTCAATAGCATTTAGCAGTCCTTCCCTCATTTAATCATTCAGTAACAGGTATGGAGAACCCAAGGTGAGTTTGAGACGTTATCTAAGTGGTGGGCAGGGCTACAAAGAAATATAAAACATGCAGAAGCTAACACAACATTGTAAAGCAACTATACTCCAATAAAAAATAAATAAAAAGACACGCACACACATACACAAAAACATGCAGCCTCAAGGAGACCAAAGACTTTATCAAATCCTTTCCATAAAAGGTGAATTGAAGTCCTTGCCCTCTTTGATGGATCAATGTAAGCTTGAGGGAAGTGGGCTTCTTACGAAGTGACCGGACATGAAACCAGAAATAGAAGGGGTAACCTGCACAGTTTTGTTTAGGAGAGCATAGAGTGAGGAAGAGGAGGCAATGTGGATCAGACCCTGGAGACTCTGCCTCGAGAAGACCAGTTATGATGCAAGACATATTCAGAGCCAGGGAACTTGGTACTCAGCCCAGCTCTGTAGCTTATTAACTGAATGATTTGGGACAAGTTACTTAACCTCATTGAGTTCCAGTTTTTTCATCTGTCAAAAGGAATAATTGGACTATTTACTGCAGGGTGATTGTAAAGATTAAATGAGATATTGTATGTGAAACGCCTGGCACAGAGTGGGCTCTCGAAAAAAAAGAATGGCCATGATGCTTGTAGTACAGGCCCACATGAAAGGATTGGGTGCCACTCTCACTGGGGGGATCAGCCCACTCTGCTCAGAAGACAGAGCTGTGAGCATTTAATCCTGCCCCTGCTATTGACCTGTCTACCCGCTGAAAAAGAGACCCCTGTTTTCTTATGGTCCTCAAAGAAGAATCCCATTGTGTGTGAGAGTCATGGAGATGATGGCATTCTCTGTGCAGGATAGAAGACTATTTGCTACCAGTTTTCTCCCTGAGAAATACTTCATTCTTTGCCAGCGAGGAATTTTTCATTTGCCTCTATAATTGAAGTGGAACCTCTGGGTTATTGGGTCAGTATCATCTGGCCTATGAATCATCCAGGGCAGTTGTCCACTTTTTAATCAAGTGAGTCAAGAATGTATTGACCTAGGGCAAATGGTGTGGAGGGTGAGAGATTATCCAATGAATCTGAGTGGTCTAGCCCCACCTCCTACACCACTTCCGGGGACACAACCCCCTTCAACCCTGATCCCACCCACTTCCTTGTCACTGTAAAACCCACCTAATGAGAATGGGCGGACCCCATTGGACTTCTTTAATTAAAGTATCAGTGAGTGAAAGGTACTGTAAAGTCACTCTTCTGTCAGAAACCAAAGTCAAAATAATGTCTTACTCTGATAATTAATACTATCAGGCTTGACAGTGGAATATGCTAAATAAATTAGTCTTTAAATGCTTATGTTTCTTTCAATTATAGGTTATTGGTCTAATAATTGCTTCACTGAATAAATGAATTGCCTCAATATTCTGCTTACTTTTGCTTGTAAAGATGTGGCCTTTATAAACCAATATTCAATAGAAATACCTCTTTTCTCCTGGCCTTGATGTATAAAAGAGAGGATATTTTTGGAATGGCAATTCAAGGAACTCATGAGAATGACTTCGATTAGACTTAACTGATTTTTATTGGGTATCCTCTCAGCATGAGGAACAGGGCCAGCCCCTGAAGGGAACATAGGGACAGAGAAGGGAAGGGGTTGAGGTGACTCTGAGAAAGCCCACATGCAGCAACGAAGACCCAATGAAGCCTAAATAAATATATTTAAAAAAAAAAAAGGAGGCAGAAAGGGCCTTGAGGAGTAGCATCAGAGGAAAACAGCCTTCTCAAAATGCCTTCTCTGGTAGATGGCCAGACCTTGGAAGCAGAGAGGAGAGTGGAAAAGTTTTCTGGGTTGAAGACATGGCAAGGACAGGGAAGGATAGAAGGAAAATCAGGGACCTCAGAGATGGCCATTCCCTGGGCTCTTTGAGGGGCCTTATTACACGTAGTTCCCTGAATGTTAAGAATTTCTGGGTCCCTTTAGCTCATTTCTAAGCAGCTCAGTGTCACGGGCTAATAAGTAAAGAAACCAAAATTGCAGGTTGGGTCTGTCTGATACCTTTGAGCATCTCACTACTGGTTCTTAGACTTAAGGCACAGCAGATCACTGCGGGCACTTTTGAGACACAGAATCCACGAATTCACTGCAGATCGTCCCCAAAACCTCAGGGTTGGAGCCTGGGCATGTGTACATGGAAGAGCTCTGGGGTAGCGCTTCTCAAAACTTATGTGCACACAGGTTTCCTAAGGAGCTTGTTAAAATGCAGATTCTGACTCAGTGGGTCTGGGGCAGGACCCGAGAGTCTGCATTTCCTACAAGCATCCAGGTGGGGCTGACACTCCGGGTCCCTGGTCCATCCTTCTACTAGGAGGGCCCTGGGTTTCTGAACCGCACTCAAGGTTGAGCATCATGGCACTGGTCTACAGGGTCTCCTGTTTAAGCTTCTCTAGATATGGATGTGACCACAGAGGCACAGAGCCGAGAGGCAGGAGGAAATCACAGAACCCACGCATAAGATGCTCAGAAGGACCCTCTGATTAAATAAATGTGTTCTTAATGTAGGAGGAAAACCCCAGGTTTAAAACTAATTTCCCTTCTGTGAGGCTCTTCCTCCTTTCCCCAGCGTAGATACACATTGATGTTCTCAGAGGAAATAACTGGGTGTCTTGAAACAAACCCACATGAGGGAGGCACATACAGGCTTTGATAGAAAGATGGCCCTCCTGATAGACTCTGGTTCCCAGACTGGGGAAATGTTATTCAGTTATGTTGAAATGAAACACATTTTAAAGTTTTTTTTTTTTTTTAATAATGGAAAAAGCAGGTAATCCAAAGAAGTGAATGTAATTCCTTTAAACAATTTAAAAAATAAGTGAATTTATTATTTTAAAAAATTTTTAATAAGGAAATGGCTTCATTGTTTGAGTTTGGATATAATTAAACCCTTGATTTGGCCTCATTAGAACGTGAATGTTTATCAAAGAGACAGAGACACTGTGAAGTGAAGTGGATGGTAGGGAGTAGCAGACTTTATCCAAATACATACTGTTAATTTCTTTATAAAAAGATAAAAATTAGGATTAGTGAATGGCATCGATGGGTAGTGTAGCAAATGTCTTCTTATTTTCCGAAGGGCCCCCATCTTGGCAATATTGTGTTGCTTAGGAACTAACAAAACATGTCTGTGTGTGTGTGTGTGTGTGTGTGTGTGTGTGTGTGTGTGTGTGTGTGTGTTTCTCTCTCTCTTTCTTTTTTTTTTAATGGTCCCTTTGTGTCCTGATATTTTTCCAAGTTGGCAGCTGTGAGGAAAAACAATGTGATCTGGTTAGATGCAGCCTCCCTCTCTCAAGTCTGGAGCAGAATAGATAAGAACTTGTATGTCAGAATACAAAGTTTACTCAGCACCAGTCAAAAGCTTTTGATGTTGCCTGCCCAATCTGGCCTTGCATCTTTGAAGTTCTATTACACATGCTAGGGTTCCGTCAATAAGAAACAGACCTTTCTTTCCCCTGCTGGTTAAAACATCTGCCTCCTGGAAACGCCCCATATTCAAGCAGGTTACAATAGTTCCAGGGCTAGTGGAGACCCGAGTTTGGTCGCCTCAGTGACTAGAAGAGAAATGTTTAAGGAATGGAAGCCTTTTAAGAAAACCCTCAAGGACATGGGAGTGATGATATTTTCCCATTCGAAGATAGGAAGGAAAAAGAGTCAGCTTGGGTGGGTGTCTCATCAGGGCAGTGGCTGACCAGGGTGGTCTCTTCCTGTGGCTCTTTATCCAGTGCTGTATTCATGTTATAAGTCATATGTGATCTACATTCTTTATCTGGGACATTAGCTGCTTCTTGGTGAATAGCACCAGAGAAAACAGGCTCATCGGTTTGTAGTGTCACTCTTTGCCATGTCATTTAAACTGCTCTGCAAATGGCTTATTTGTCAAAGAATATTGCTTTTTCCTGGAATAAAACCCAGTTACTGATTGCTGAAACCTATGGATATCAGAAATGATATCATGATGCGTTTCTGCTGCTACATAGTGGTGCCCTTTGAAGGGACAGAGAGGAGAGGTGGGGGTGGGAGAGCCTTTGTTCCTGGAAATGAAAGCATCTAAACAATGGATTATCTGAAGGACCTCAGATGCCAGGCTCCGTGCCCCAAACTCTGGCTTGCAGCAAAAGCCTTCACCTCAGAGAGTTCATTTCTGGAAATGTCAGAGGTGGGTGGAGGTCCAAGGAATGTTGGTGAAGGGCAGGTGGGCAGACAAGCAGATGGGCTGCAAACCAATGGCTGGTAGTCCCAGTTGCAAGTCCTGACTCTGTGGCTGTAGATCTGATGCATCAGCTGTTAGGGGAGTGGGGAGTGAAGGTTGGAAGGAAAAAGAACATGAGCCTGCACCTAGAAAATCTTTGCCAAAATGCTGAGCTCAATGAGTCAGTGATAGTGCAGGGGCAAGTTGGTGTGCTATGGGGCAACAAAATCATTGGGCAGATTAGTTGCTCTGTGACATCACTAGCCTCCCCTTTCTGTGTCTTTTCCTCTCGTTGTTACCTTTCTTTTCTCCCAATTCCTAAATTTGGTGCTTATACTCTTCTGTTCTCCTTATTGTCCTCCCTTCCTTCAAATGCTGATACAGGATTAGAATCTTTTCAGCTTACCCATTCTAAGAATAATGGCTAGAAATGCTCAATTGATAACTCCTACTAAGAGCCTATTCATTTTAAGGGAAGAGGGAAGACAAAGTTTAAGTCAAAGAAATGAATCTCTAATGGTGGAATTTTAGGCATTCAAGGGCAGAATTTAATTTCCCTGGAATTATACTAACCTTGCTGAGGAAAGATAAACAGTCCTTTTCTTCAGTCGGTTTGAAAAATAATAGGGAAGAAAACCATAAGAGACCTAGAATTCTTATCTGAAACATTTATGGATAAACCAGGTCATGGTCCTATTATGATATGAATAGTGGAAGGTCTATGATAAGGAGGGCATATGGGCACTTCTAGAAGTGGCATGTGGGTGAACCTGGTGGCAGAGCCAGATAAACCATGTGAAGGTTCTGGACAAGGAAAGGGAGAAGGGGGTCCTGATCCCCATGCCTGGAGTGTGGGACTGGCAGGACCAAGCCATTGTGGGCTCCAGCCCAGAGAGGAACATGATGACATTTCTGTCTGTTGAGAGCCACGGTGCGCAGTCTAGACTGGAGGAGGTAATGGGATGGGGGAGACAGGGAGACGGGCTGGGGAAGGTCCTCAAAGGCAGTGAGATGTTGGGAGCACAACTCTACAGCCTGACTGCCAGCTTCAAACCCAGCCCTGCCGTCCTATAGTTGGGTGACTTTGGGCAGATTATTTAACCTGAGTCACAGCATCTCTGTAAGATGGGGATGATACTGGTATCTATCTCTCAGTGTTCTTGTGATGATGAAATGAATTTTAGTATATGTATTTTTTATCATGTGAATCATCTGATCTGTGCCTGGCACCCAGTACATGTGATGTCAGTGTTAGCATTTATTGCTGTATCCAAATGTGAGGAGGGGACGCACAGGCCCCCGGTGTCCACCAGGGGTGATGCTGATGAAACAGCCTCATTCGACCTGAAATCGGGACTTCAGGTCCTACACGGGGAACTCCATGGATCTGGCTGGGGAGGGGCATGCTGCCACAGAAGCCCGATGCAGCCTATGAACTGTCAGTGGACATTTTTGTCAGAGTTTAGCACCAAGCTCAGTAGGAAGTCACTGATCTTCAATTCTGTCCTCACATTCCCACCTGGGAAAAAATAGGTAGAAGTGGGCTCAACTTGCAGTTAGACACAGGAAGTACAGGCTGCAGAACGTGTTTCCCAAGAGTGAATGGGGAGTGTTAGATCGTCATTCTCAAGAAGGCAGTGGGTTGTCAGCCCCTTGGGGGTGGGCTGGCTGAGGACTGGCTGAAGGGTGGGGTGGGGTGAGTGGGACTGGCTCACTCAGCTGCCTGGTCTCATGTCCCAAGGCAGGGCATGGTGACAACACGGGCCGGGGGATGCTTTCCGCACCTGAAGCCTCCACTTTCTGCTCACAGCTCCAAAGCACCAATGACAGGTCAACTGTCACCCTCTGAAAGAGAACTGTCCTCAAGGCGTCCACTTCTGCTCATCTCTGCCGCCTTCCTCCCCCTCCCCTTCAACCACTCCCCACCCCACCTGTCATTAAAATGACATTTTATTGTTGCATTTTTCCTTAGTTGCCAGTCAGAGTCTGTCTACATGTCTACATTGTTTTGGGTCATAAGACAGCCTCTTATGGGGCTGAAAAGCCAGGAAAAGGAACTATTTATCTAAGGAAGGAAACAAGGTCCCTTTTTTTTTCTTTCTTTTGCGGTACATGGGCCTCTCACTGTTGTGGCCTCTTCCGTTGCGGAGCACAGGCTCCGGACGCGCAGGCTCAGCGGCCATGGCTCACGGGCCCAGCCGCTCCGCGGCATGTGGGATCTTCCCGGACCGGGGCACGAACCCGTGTCCCCTGCATCGGCAGGCGGACTCTCAACCACTGCGCCACCAGGGAAGCCAACAAGGTCCCTTTTTTTGAGAAATTTTAAGATCGACTCTCTTAGCAACTTTCAAATACACGATACAGTATTATTAATTATAGTCACTGTGCTCTACATTACATCCCCATGATTTATTTATTTTAAAACTGGAAGTTTGTACATTTTGACCACTTTCACTCATTTTGCCTACCTGCATCCCCCAATCAAGGCAACCACCAGTCTGTTCTCTGTGTCTGTCAGCTTGGCCTTTTTTTTTTTTTCGTTTCATTTCCACATGTAAGTGAGATCATATGGTATTTGTCTTTCTCTGTGTGGCTTATTTAGCATAATGCCCTCAAGGTCCATCCATGTTGCCACACATGGCAAGATTCTTCTTTGTGGCTGAATAATATTCCACTGTATATGCATATACCACATTTCCTTTATCATTTTATCCATCAAGGAACACTTAGGTTGTTTCCATATCTTGGCTGTTGTAAACAATGCTGCAATGAACATGGGAGTGCAGATTGTTTTTTTCAAGTTAGTGTTTTTGTTTCTTTCGGCTAAATACCCAGCAGTGGAATTTCTGGATCCTATGGTAGTTCTCTTTTTATTGTTTGAGGAACCTCCATACTGTTTTCCATAGTGGCTGCACCAACAGTGCACAAGTGCTCCCTTTTATCCACATCTGCACCAACACTTGTTATCGCCTGTCTTTTTGATGATAACCATTCTGACAGGTATGAGGTGACATCTCATTGTGGTTCTGATTTGCATTTCTCTGTGATTAGTGATGTTCAGCATCTTTTCATGTTCCTATCGGTCATGTGTCAGTCTTCTTTGGAAAAATGTCTATTAAAATCCTCTGCCCAGTTTTTAATCAGATTAGTTGTTTTTTTGCCATTAAATTGTTGCATTCTTTATATATTTTGGATATTAATCTGTTATTAAGGAGTTACATACTGAGGTAGTTTGACTGTCACAGTTGTCCTAGGTGGGGAGAGAAGCTTGAGGAAAAACACGGAGGAAGGAAGTTCTAGATGGTGTTTGCTGAGTAACAACTCGTGCCATTTGGCTGGAATATAATTGATCAAGTACTTTAAATTGACCTAGCCATTTAGTTCGCTTCTTGTTCACCCTTAGAAACCACCAAAGATAGATATTTTATTGCCATTTTATAGATAAGTATACTGAGTTACAGAAAGTATCAGTGATTGGTCCAAGGTGATACAGCTACTACATGCCCCAAACTTTCCTCACCACTATACCTCTACTCAATGGTTTGTATCAGGAAATAGTAGGGGAGAGACTGGAAGGATATATTGTGGCAAGATTGAAAAGGCACTTGAAAGGTCAAGTCACCTTAAGGTGATGGCAGCAGGCAGCTAGCAGAGGTTCTTAAGTAGGAGAGGGATGCGGCCAGAGACCTGCTTTAGAAGGGGCAGAGGGGAAACTAACGGAGAGGAGGAGAAGGGAACGGAAGCAGATGGCCAGACAGGTTGCGAGCCTGGCGGTGGAGGGACACACCAATGGCAGAAGTGAAATGAACAGAAGAGGGGTCAGGAGCTGAAGGGTTGGGAGGCAGAGGAGGGAAGGAGCGAGGGATGGTTTCAAGTGTCTGTCTGCAGAGAGATGGCAATCAGAAAGCCATGATCTAAAGTGGAGGCGACTCATTTCAGAGAAGTTCTTGTTTTCTCTCCACGGTGGGGTCTGCAGGGGGCACAGTGAGGGAAAAATGAAAGAAACCCACAAACAGTAAATATAGGCAGCCCTGGGCTATACAGCAGAGGCACCAGTGCTGTGCTGTTTTGGTTAGAGACCGAAGCCCAGGGTCCTTGGCTTGGATTCTTAGGTTGGGTTTCCTTAAGCAGTATTCAAGTGATTTGTTGAGGAAGAGCTCTCAGAAGGGACCTGTAAGGGGCTGAAATAAGCAGAATACGGCTGGAGAAGAAGCCAGACACAGATGTTTCAGGAGCTGCGCAACCCCTGTCTGATCCCAGGGGGCGCTCTGGAGCAAGAATTGCACCCAGGAGGAAGTTGTCCTGTCCAGAGGCAAGGCAGGTTAGCCACTGGCTGTGGGTCTTCCAGAGGTAGGGGCATCTGAACGCCCAGGCATCTCTAGATGAGGCAGTGCCAGTCAGCCAAGGGCAACCTCTAGCGAAGAGTGCAAGTGTGAGCACTTAAAAGCCACATTTTCTCTGCAGCAGGTGGGAACAGAGCAGCTCCCCGTGATGGGTGGCCACCACCCTCATACAAGGCTTTTACCTACTGTGGTCTACTTCACTCTTCACTCCCACCATCAATTTTTTGCATTCCCTGGCGTTAGCAGGCTTTACCAGGCCTTTTCAGGCCTCTGAGCTCTTCCATGTGCTATTCCCTGTGCTCAGAAAGCTTCTTTCCCCTTTTCTCTGTCTGTTGCGCATCTTATCATCAATTCAGATGAGGCTAAAGCGTCATTTCCTCCGTGGAGCCTTCCTTACTCCTCCCAAACAAGAGCTGAGCCTGACTTCCTCTGAAACCCACAGCATCTTGCATCTGCCTGTATCATAGCATTACAAAATATTGCTTTTATTTTTTTCTTATGTATCTGTGCTCTGAATACACTTTGAGCTCTTGGAGGGCAGGAAATATATATTTTTTAAAATTCACTTTTGAACCCCCAGTGGCTGTTCTTTGTTCCTGGCACATATTCTAAACATGTGCTTAATGAGAATGTATTAAGTACATGAATGAAGGGGCTGCAACCATAAGGTGCAAGTGAAAGGTGAAGGGAGCCCGTGTTTCCCGCATAGGGTGCTACCCATGTGGGCGTTGTGGGTAAATGGCTTAATTCTTCCGGGCTGTAATGCACTATCCATAAATATGTAAGCCCTTGGACAGCCGCAGCTCAGTCCTGTTCTCCAGTGGCTTTGGGATCCTCCTGCCAGGCAAAATGAACCCCAAGCAAACATGGCCTCCATCTACTATTGGCCAAAACACCTAAAATCCTTCCTGACAGCGTGCAACGCTACTGCCAAACTTTGTCAGCCAGGATCACATGATTGATGGTGAACACGTCCTTAAATCACCAAGAGCATTTAAAAATTGATATAAACATTTGAACCGTGACACTTACCTATTTATTATAAAAGACAGCTTTATATAACCAATAGGGCTTCTAGAGTTTTAAAGTAGGAAGGATGATTTTAGGGTGAGAGGCACAATGGAATATTGGAAACTACTTTGGATTGGGATAAGGAGAAGGGAACAGGGAAATTAAGTAATTTGGTCAGAGTCACATAGTTCATAAATGATGGGGCTTCTTGAACTTTAAAAAATATATAAAATCAATTTGAGTTATAATTCACATACAGTAAAGTGCACCCACTTTAAGTGTAGAGGTTGATGAGTTTTAACAAATACACTCACGTAGGTAACACCTCCAAAATCAAGATACAAGGCATTTTCATCACCTTCAAAAGTTCCCTCATGTCCTTTCGCAGTCCGTTCTCCCATCCCTGACATAAGCATCCAGTGATCTGCTTTCTGTCACTAGAGATTAGTTTTGCTTTTTCTAGAATTTCATTTGAAAGGAATGATATAGTATGTAGTCATCCATATCTGGATTTTTTCCACTTAGCGTATTGTTTTGAGATTCACCCTTTTGTATCAGTGGTTTGTTGGTTTTTCTTGCTGAGGAGCCTTCCACTGTGTATCCACATTTGTTCATTCAGTAACCAGGTGATGGGCTCTGGGCTGCTCCAAATTTGGGGCTGCTATGAGTAATGCTGCTCTGAACATTTGTGTACAAGTTTTTGCGTGAACATGTTTTCATTTCTCTTGGGTAACTACCTAGGAGTGGAATTGCTGGGTCGTATGGTAAGTATATGTTTAATTTTACAAGAAACTGTCAAACTGCTTTTCCAAGTGGTTGCACTATTTTCTGTTCCAAGCAACAATATATGAGGGTTTGACTGTGGAGCTTAGCTCTGAGCTAAGGTCCATCTGATTGTGAAACCCAGGTCCTTTCTCCCAGGTGTACCAGGTATAGTCCCAAACCTGAGTGTATGTATGAATCATCCAGGGAGTTTGTTACAAATACAGATTCCAGGATCCCATCCCTCAGGGTAGCCACGTCGGTAGGCCTGGAGTAGAGCTTCGGAATTTGCATTTTTAACAAACAGCCCCAGAAGTTTGGGGTGCTGGTGACCCATAGGACACTCTTTGAGAAAATGTGCTATGTGGTTCACCAGATTTTCCAGAGAAAATCCCCCAAAACAGAGACATCTGGTATTCCAACAGGGAAATGGCTGCAGTTAACAAATGCCAACATCTGGTTCATCCGGCTCTTTCTCTATTACCATTATCTACGGATGCTCTAGATGAAGAGATAAATGACAAAGATTGGTGGATAATTTCCAAACCTTTCTGAAGTGCCTTTGAAACGTATGTTTATGCTTATATTTTCTAACATTCTGCTCTAGGAATTCATGTCAAGCAAATAGAAAGCCTGCATTTTGAGGAGAGAAGTCGGGAATTGTTGGGAAACGGTGTCATCTCCCTTGCTGCTAAAGTGCTCCAGGACACCAGCTACATGCTTTGAAAAGATGAGCGGTTCTCAAATGTTCAGTGAGTATGAATCTCCCAGGGCACGTGTTGATATGCAGAGCTTGGAAGGGCTCCCATCAGGAAACTGCCTTTGATTGGCATCCCAGTTACAGCCCATGATGGTGGTGGGCACTGGACCTCACTTTGAGAAACACTGAAATAAACCATTGTTTCTCAGTCTCCCTCCAGGGCAAGAGGAAATGGTCAACTGTCTGGGTTCCAGGGGATTATAGACAAAGAGGAACTTGGTATTTTATTATTATTATTACTATTATTATCTGTAGTCTTCTTAGCTGGTGTTAGGATGTAGTGGGTGAGAAACTGGACCTTAGAATTGGAACTTCAACTCCACCAGTTACTAGGTGTGTGGTCTTGGGCTAGTTCTGTAGTATCCTAAGCCTCAGTTATCGCATCTGTAAAATGGCAATAATAACATCCACTTCATTCACCTTTCTCAATTGTCAATGGCTGTGAAGGTTGACTGAGATCCTACCCAGAGCCTGGCGTATGCTTAGCACTGGGTGCATGTCAGTAGGAACAGCAGTGTCACCTGCCTCTGCTGGTCCAGGGTTGCAAATGGTGAATCCTCATCATTCAGACTCTCCCTCTGGAGAACCTGGGCCTTCAGAGATACACAAGGCTGGCCTTTCTCCCCTTCTAACAGGAGAGTACACGGGCAAAGCGTTCATTCCACACCTCCCTCTTGTCCCAGGGGAATGAGAAGTGCCCCCCCATGCCCCAAGCCCTCAGCCCTGTGGGCCTCAGCCATCTCCCTAGTGAGCCAGAGCTTATTGCTACTTGTCACTTCTTATCTGATCTCCAAATAACACAAAGGCAACTCCTGCCCAGTGAAAGTCTGATTGGAAGTGACCTTCAGACACCCGGGCGTGTGAATGTGTGAGAACAGCCCAGGCTGGCGCAAGGAATCTGTCTTCTCCCAGCTCCGCCTCGCTCTGATGATGGGGTCCTGTCCTTCTCCTCCTCGTCGCCTCTGGGGGGCCTCCCAGAGCCGGGCAAACATGCCTTCCTTTTTGAGATTTCCCAAGCCCAGGAGGCTGTCTGCAGGTAGAGAGGAGCAGACTTTTCAGGGTCTCTCTACCCAGACTTGGGGGCACAGCTCAACGTGCCCCGTGCAGCGGGTCCCTTGCCAACAAAGAGCGGGCGCCCAGGATGATCTTCAGGGCAGGGGCCAGGGGCTGCGTTTTCTCAGGGCTTCTCAGCCTCAGAGGGAGTTGAGACGTGCTGAATTGAGAGCAACGGGTCCCGCCCTTAGAACTCGACTCTGCCTTCCTCTCTCCGGTCCCCCCCAGACACCAGCCTCAGGTTCCTTTCTTGACAGTCACACCCCCGTCTCTCCAGGAGAACACTCTTTCTTTGGAATTCTTTGCTCTGCTCTGAAGTGCATTCCCCGCCCCTCCCCTTCGCCATACACAGTGACCTTGGCGTGTCTGCCAACACTCAACATCGAGGCTTTATAAACCTCATATCTCAGAAGGGGCTGACATTACATTACAAGAGGATCTGTAAACCTCCCCAGGATGACTGATGTCTTTTTTAAACAACAGACCAAGACTTCATTTAAATTAGTAACATGGAGATTAGAGGCGCTCTCCCAGCCCCTGGCTCGGCCACGCTGCGACGCTGGGAATATCAGTCACATGAAAGCTGTTAAGTTTGAGATGGAAATAAATCTGGGAGCCTGTAAAAACTGTCAGCAGGTCAGGGAAGTTTATGAACTCTTGCTGTATCTAATCATAAATCATCAGAATAAGCTAAAACTGAGAAGAAAAATGTCCTCTTTTGTAATCTAATGCTGTCTGTTAGGGCAATAAAACTCAAATGAAATGCATGCTTTGCAATTTTTAGCTGATACTTTACATTATTAGCAAAGTGAAGGAAGAGACTCAAAAGAGTGAGACAGGTGAGGGGAAGGCCACCATCCTTCTAAGGCTCCGGGCACTCAATCCTTTGGCTTTGTGGCTCTTCTTCCCCTCCCACCTCCTTGGGCCTCAAAACCAGGAAGTAGGTGATACAGATGCCAGGGACTTGGGTGCTGAGAGACAGGTAGTGAGCGTCCTGGTGATGGCCTTGAGAGGTCACATGGCCACTCCTCAGCTCCCAGGGGGATTCCCACACTGCCCTTATTGACCCAGTCGATGTTCCCACACTTTCAGAGGGTGGAAGGTGCGTGCCAACTCCCCTTGTTCCCATCAGCCTGGACGTGTGCCCTAATTCTCCAAACCCTTCGGGGGTGACTCACTTCCAAGCCAGTTTCTCTGTATCCCTGGAAACCCTTGGTGATAACTCACGTGTCCTGCACCTTTCTCCCATCGCCTGCGGTGTTTGATGTTAGGATCTCCTTCTGCCTTTATGTTTTCTGGGACCTGCCCAGGGATTGATAAAGCCCCAAGCAGGCATGGAAGTTGTGTGAGGAACTGGGCTGTTTTATTTATAGCAGCTATTTATTGTGTGTCAGATCTGTGCTGAGTGCTAGAGACCCAAAGGGAAATAAGTCAATACTCCACAAGAGAGTGGGGGGTGCGGTTCCTGCTCTAAATATCAAGGGTGGGATCCAGCTTGCTGTGGCCTCTCCTTGATCTTCCTAAACACTGGGAAGGTATGAAAGGCTAAAGATGGAATGGGGCAAGAGGCGCAGAGGTGGCGCGCAAGATGCCGGGCAAGATGTCTTCAAGAAGACGAAGGGTTTTCATGAGGTAGACGGTGAGCTGCCATCATTCATGCCTGCTGATAACTCTGCGAGAGAAATAGCTCTCCTGATGCTTTGGCCTCTGCAGGCATTAGAGTGTTTCATAAATAAAAGAATGAATGAATGAAATGGGTCTAAGGTAAAGCGATCGAGATTTTGATTGGCTAGATAGCTAGTAAGCAGCAAACCGTGCCTAAAACCTGGGTCTCTTTGCTCTCAGATCATTGTGTTTTCCATTATGTTAAACCACCTGTTAGTCTCATAAGATTCTGTTGGTCATATGGGAGTCAAAGAATTAATGTGAACCAGAAAAGGGAATTGGCCTTGCTGCCCAGAGGCTGGGGGTTATCAGGCAATGGACTAAAAGATGGGCAGTGAGATGGAATTCACATATAGTCTGTGGGTATGTGTTTTTGCCTTATCTTTGTGATGAGTAGAGTGAGTGAGTGAGAGTGTGTGTGTGTGTGTGTGTGTGTGTGTGTGTGTGTGTGTAGACCAGCAATGAGGGAGAGGGTATAACATTGCAAAATGTAAATCTTTATAAAGGATTAGAGAAACTTCTAGTACTCTCTTGGGAAGACCATTTGCCATACATATCACCTTCTGTTATATTTCCTGGGGCCAAACAAGAGAAACTGATGCTTTACTTTTAGGAAATGTGAAAAATAGGAGAGGTAAAGATCCCACAGCAATCCATTTATGTAGGTGTGGGTGTAGATCTTCTGCTAGTAGGTAGCACCCTGTTATCAGAAAATCCTCTCTTTCAAAGAGCAGTGACTAAGATAAACTACCTTTACCCTTAAGGACTGGGAGGAAGAAGAGGGGTGTCCAGAGATGGAGGTAGAGGCCATCAGAGAGGTAGCAGGAATACAGCATTTGAGAATTAAGGGGGACTTCAAGAAGGAAAAGTCAGCATGTCAGTGGCTGAATCTTTGGAGAAGTAGATCCTAAGAAGATTAACATCCAGGAGGATTTTGGAATTAACCCACCAGTAGAAGAGAAGAGAAAGAAGCAGAATTGGACAGAGAGAGGCACTGAGCTGTGATGTGACCTCAGCTGAGGCTTCTAATGACATATGGGAGCTCTGAGCTGGGATGACCCTTCAGGGATGTCCTGAGTTGGAGTGAGGAGACTGAGCCTTTATACCCCTGTGCTGATGAGTTACAGGAAGTGGGCTGCTCTGGGAAGGGATGTGACCCTGAGTGAGGTGGCTCTCCGCAGCTGAGGCCATACCCAGAGGTGACTGGCATCCTGAGACAGTCTGCTGGCAGCTGGATGGTGTGGGTGGTGGCCAGTCCCTTCCTGAAGGGAGGTCTGGGCAGCGCATTACAGTGTCCACTACAGTCCACCCTGTGCCCCTTGGAATCACTGCATATATGTTCTTGGAGCAGCTCCTTCAGGAATCAATGGGAATTTCATCTCTTCCTAAGGAAAATTTGGAAGAGGACAGTAATGAGATAAATTGTAACCCCAGTCACTGCAGCTGGTTTCAGGGCTATAGCTGATACCCCACCTTTCCCCTGCTCCGTCGAGCCTAGATTCCCTTCACCATCATCTAGCGCTTCTGCTGGTCTTGTTGGCTTAGCTGACGCCTTGTCTCTGAGAACCTGAGCCACTGGACATCATGTCTTTCTCAGATGAGTGTTGCTGTATTTGTCCATTTACTGTCAAAATTGGGCAAGAAAGAACCAAGACATGCTCAAATGCGTCATGGGGGCCTAAGCATATTCTTCTCCGTCCCCATTCTGTAACAACAGCCCTACCTCCTCTTGCAGGTCAGGGTCTATTCCCCTTGCCAAGATGGTGACTCCTCTTCTTGACTGCTCATTCTTGCACACACAAAGCCCAAAGTGCCCATTCTCACAATCCAACTTTTACTATCTTTCTTCAACGCCTCAACTGAACTTCCCAAGAGCCACCAAATTATACTGTTCCCATAATTAGTTTCTCAAATACCTGATTCATAACCCCAGCTAGTGCATCTCCCTCTACAAGCACATCATCCTATTGCATCAGGTAGGAAATCTCTGACAGTGGCCCTGCAACCTTGTGCCAGGGGCTGTCTGTGCTTGGCCCAACACCAGGGAAGGGGTCCTTGTTGCCAGCCAGGTGGTAAGAGATCTAGTCCACATTTTCACTTCTTATACCAACAGTCATACTTGGGGTCCGCAAGGAGCAGACTCACATGAAGATCATGTGTAAAAATTGATTAGGGGGTGCTAATATTTATGAAAGGGAGGTTAATGAAACAGGGTTAGGTAGAGGGAGAAGTTGGGCTGTGTTGGCCTTACAACCGAGGCCTCAGCAGACCCTGTGGGGAGCTCCAAAATGGGTGTTCCCCTTCAGACATGTCTTGAGTTTGGGCAAGAGAGACAGGACTCTATACCTTTGTGGCAAACTGTCAGTAGATGTGGGCCGCCCACCAAGAAGGGGCATGGCCTTGGGCAAGGCAGTTCTCTTCAACTTAGATAATACCCAAAGGAGGCTGAGAGCTAAGCGTTGTCTGCAGGCAATGCTCCCAGCAGTTTAGGGGTATAAACCTTCATTCCTGAAGGGGGATCTTGGTGGTGCCTTTCAGCAGCCACTACACGACGGAGGCCAAGGTCTAACATGATCAAAGAAGATGAGGATTGAAATCAAGGGTCATTGGATTTGGAACTCAAAAACCCAATGACTTCTGAGTTACTGAGTTGAAGGAAGCACTAGAAGGGGAATGTGAAAAAGAAAAGAAAAGAGAAATTATGGGTCTCAGGTGCCCATAATTAAACCAAATTAAACCAAAGGCATTAGAATTCAGAGTTGCAAACTGGTAGGCTAAATAAATCCAGCAGACTTATTTTATTTTGTCTATATAATTTGAATAATTAAAACATTTTATTTAAAAAGTTGAATGTTTAGCTTTTCTTGAAAAATCAAAGGTTCAGGTCACACTAGGCCTGTATTCTGATGAGACATTAATGATTGGAGCTGAATGATTTTGCCTCTTCTAAATGGAAACAGCACTCTCCTGTTGGCCACAGTCCCCACCCCTCCCTACTGTGCCTTACTCATGTACTATTGCCAAGTCTCTGTAAGGACCTGAGTTTGCAACCACTGTTTTATCTGCTTTGTGAATTGTGATATTGATTTAGCCCTCAATATATCATTGGGTTTTACCAGCTGTAGGAGTTACATGGGATTTTATATTCATTCATTAATTTGAAATATTAATTGAAGACTTCCATTTTGCTGAGCCTCTGGGCCCTAAGGTACAGTAGTGAACAGAAGGGGTGAGCTCCCTGCTTACATTCTAGTGGAGAGGCAGACATTAAACAAGCCAGTCAATTAATGAACAATGATTTCAAATAGTTGTAAGAGAAGATCAACAAAGTTGTAAGAACAGATGAAGAAAATCAAACAGAGAGCTGTGAAAGAGTGTAAGCCTGGGGCTTCGAAGTGGGAGTGGAGACTAATGGGATGTCAGGTAAGACCTCACATATGACAAGATGAAACCAACTGAGCACAATCTGGGGCTTGGGTGAGCATGAAAGACAGAGGGTCCAACAAGGGTACTGGCCCTGAGGTGGACATGAACTCGAGGTACTCAAGCAGCAGAAGGAAGTCCAGTGTGGCTGGGCACCTGGGCACTGTGATGGGGGAGGCAATGAAGCCACAGAGGATGGCTGCCCCTGCCCCACCCCCCCCACCCCCAGTAAAGCTGTAGAGGCCAGGCTGAGAAATGTGCACTTCATTTTAAGAAAAGCGGCAAGTCACCAGAAGGCTTTTAGCTGGGGAGATATATGATCATTTGTGTTTCCAACAGGGTCACTCTGGCTGCTGTGTGGAGGGTGGATTTTCAAGGGGGCCAGGGGAGGAAGTAGGGAGACCAGCTAGGAGGCTACTGCGATAGCCCAGGTGAGAGGAAAATGGTTTGTAATGCCAGGGATGCTCTCCTGAAGGGTTTACAGTCAAGTTGGGAACATAGAATACTCGCATGCACGTGTGTGCATGCACACACACACATACACGCTTAGCAAATAGATGCAAACGCGTTCATATTGCATATAACAGAGCCCTGAGCACACCAGGTTGGAGGGAATGCTGATAAGTTCTAAGAGGAAGCTGCTGGGAAAGGCTTCATGATGGAGGTGATTTTGGAATTGAAGGAGACCATGCATTAGAGGAGGGGAAGGCATTCCCAGTAAAGGGAAATGTGTGAGCAGAGGCCCAGCATAGGCAGGAAGTAGTGCAGGGGAGTGAGGAGAGCAAGGCGGGGGCCAGGGTGTGCACGGGCCAGGTGGGAGGTATGAGGGCATCGGAGGAAGTTGGTGGGCAGTTCAGACCTACCCAGTCCAATACGCTGGCCACTAGGCACCCATGTCTACTGAGCACTTGATATGTAGCCAGTGAAACTAAGGAACTGAATTTGAAATTTAATTAATTTAAATTCAAATTTAAAACATGAAGCAATGAGGACCATTTTTTTTTCCCCATTAAACAAAGCTTCAGTGCTTTGGTAGGGTTATATTTGACTTTAATCATTGAAAACCTAGCATCCAAACTGAGGTGTGCTGTACGTGTAGACTATACAGCAGATTTCTAAGACAAGGCATTCAAAAAAGTAAAACATCTCATTAAAAACTTTACCTTGATTACATGTCAAAATGAGAATATTTTTGATTCATGGATAAAATAAAATATGTTATTAACATTAATTTCATCTTTTTATTTTTTACTTCAAAAAATGTGACTACTAGAAAATTTAACATTTCTATTTGACAGCGCTGCTTTAGAGAGCCAAGGTGAAGAGATCCTGTAATTTCTCATCCAGTAATTCAGAGTTTACTTTTAATCAAAGTCCTCAAGTAGTGATTGCTTATACCACCCCAGTCTTCATAACAGTAATGCTCCATTCATCATCACCTCCTGCAGTCCTATTGGTTAACTTTTATAGAATGCTTATTTATATAGTGTGGTTCTAAGTACTCTCCTTATACAGATACATGTACATTTAATCCTCAATGCAACATGCAGACCCATTAAGGACCTTGGCACGGATGACCCAATGGGATGCATTACTCCTGGTAGGAAGGACCAGGCAGGACCAGGGATAAGTTGCTGGAAGGCAGAGAACTGCTGGCATAGAAGTGAGCAAGGGCAGAGAATATGTCAAAGTGAAGCCCATTCTGCTTGGAGAAGTGGCCCGGGGCTGGTTTTGTTGAAAAAAATCTTGGCCCTCTTGGCCTCTGCGGGGGGTGGGGTAATCCATTAGAAACATCAGCTAGAAGAAGGAAGAGAGTCATTCCAGAACAATACTTCTTTATATCCCATCTTAAGCTGTGAAGAGAGAAATTTCCTGTTTATGAAAACAAAACTGGACTCCATTCTGGGGCTGTGATGACACCACCAACACCAGCTCCCAGACTTTTCCTCTTTTTCGTCTTTACTTTCAGGGTAAAACTCCACCGTGATCTGTATCATAAACGGTGACACAAATGGATGCCTGCGACCTCACCCATAGACCCAGACACAAGCACGTGGGTCAAAGAACTCCTTTGGCTTTCCTGCTAAAGTTTCCACCTCCAACCATTGTACCCCGGAAGGAATGACCCAAGTTGGGTTAACGACAGCGACTTCCTCTTGCAGCCTCCAAAACACAGTGGACGCTTGCTCTCCAGTCCCCAGCGGGGCATCGGGGCAGAGGAAAAGGTGATGAAACAGCCTCTTGTCCACTTCTCCTCATTGTTGTGGTGAGAGGACATTCCAGCTGCATTTCCTCTGCAAAGGGCAGGCGGGAGAAAGGAGCAGACAGGCACACAGGTGTCCTTTTCCTGACCACGAATGGCCGGGACACAGACCATCAGTCCCCTGACACTTTCTTCAGCTGCTTTGAGAAGCCGATGGCTTTATCCTGCCAGACCCTTGCTCAGAACACCATGTAACAGTTCTGCTGACTTTTTGCTGGACATGCACAAATCCTTTACTTTAGGAGTCACAGTGAAGCCAAATTTGAACAGAGTGCTTATAATATGACATTGAACCATGGGACAGTCTCAATATTCAACCACTTTTGATCTGCCCAAATGGTAATTTCATAGATTTTTAACCTAATAACATCTGAAACCGGAGGGAGGGGATGGGATAAGCTGAGGGTGTGGGATTAACAGATGCATACTACCACATATAAAATAGATAAGCAACAAGAATTTACTGTATAGCACAGGGAACTATATTCAATATCTTGTAATAAACTATAATGGACAAGAATGGAAAAAAGAATATAGATATATACATATATATGCATAACCGAATCACTTCGCTTACACCTGAAACTAACGCGATATTATAAATCAACTATGCTTCAATAAAAATAAAATAAAATAACATCTGAAACTGTGTGTGCTGTAGCCTATGGGAGCTACCACGTTTTATAGAGATTCCTGAATGACATGGTAAAACGCCCATTTCCCCCCAGATTGTGTTAGATGCAAGTTTTTTTCTTTCTTGTTTTATTTTTGTGTATTTTAAATACTGGAAAGAAAGAAGTGTAGAGAGAAAAAGACATGGAAAAATAATTGTAGGAGGTAAATTAATTATAAATGCCAGATAGCTTAAGACTGTCTGAGTTATGGAAATGGTAGGAATTGGCAAAGGCTGGCTCGATCCAAAGGATGAAGACAACGACACTGCAGAGTAAACTGGAAAGCCTGGAAAATTCAGATGAGTGATGAGGAGGGAATAGAGAGGCTTAGGGCAACTTAGTGAAAAGGAGTAACGAGCTTTCTGTCGCTCCTCCGTCATGCTCTGGGCGACAGCTCTGGGGGCGCTATCCGTGGGCTGATGGGAGTCAGCGTGGGAGGGCCCTTCCTGCCTGGTGGCTCCATGGCCACACACGCTCCTGGGCTCCAGTAGTCCAACAAGAGGTGGTCATCCTCCTGTCTCTGAAGGGCTTTCTCCACCAGCCTTATAAATGAGGTCCAGTTGGGGAAGAAACATTCACCTGTGTTTTCTTCTAGTTAAGAAAATGCAGGATGGGGAGGGATAAATTGGGGGTTTGGGATTAACATATACACACTACTATATGTAAAACAGATAAACAACAAGGACCTACTGTATAGCATAAGGAACTATACTCAATATATTGTAATAACCTATGATGGAAAAGAATCTGAATAAGAGTATATATATATGTATAACTGAATCACTTTGCTGTATACCTGAAACTAACACAGCATTGTAAATCAACTATATTTCAATTTGAAAAACAGTGGGAAAAAAAGAAAAAAATTCAGTGAGCTATATCTCAACCAAGAATTTCCTTAAAAAATGAATCTGATATATTCAGAGACACACAAAAAAAGAAAATGTGAAACTGATATTTGAATATCCAAGTGATAACCTTCCAAAGACATGAAGAGATGCAGGTTAGTGCTCAGGTGTGAGTCGGGTTTGGGTCTCATCAGCCAGCATAGGAGTGAGAGAAGCAGGGCCAAGGTCACAGCTGGGAGAAGAAATCTTTCAGCGCATCAAGAGGAAGAAGGTTCAAAGAAGAAGATGGAGACAGACCAGGCAGGAGGACTCAGAGGAGAATGTTGTAGAAACCACGAGGAGGGGATTTGAGAAGAGAAGGGTAAATACATGCCTAGTTTAGCTGCACAGCCCATTTCAGATGAGACAGGAAGAAGAAACTGAAGAACAGAGAGGCTGCATGAGTCATCACTCAGAGGATCAGTGGCAGTTTGGGACCAGCGCTGGGTGACCGAGACAGCTCTGACTTCTATACGCTTTTTTTTTTTTTTGCGGTACGCAGGCCTCTCACTGTTGTGGCCTCTCCCATTGCGGAGCACAGGCTCCGGACGTGCAGGCTCAGCAGCCATGGCTCACGGGCCCAGCCACTCCACGGCATGTGGGATCCTCCCAGACCGGGACACGAATCCGTGTCCCCCAGCATCGGCAGGCGGACTCTCAACCACCGCGCCACCAGGGAAGCGCCTCTATACACTTTTGAAGCTCACTGGTCTGTTTCACCTGAACCTGCTCCTTGCAGAGAGAAGCCAGAGCTACTTCAATGGAAAGACCCAATTACTTTGTTGTTAATTAGGAAATATACATATAGAACAATGTAGGAAATAAACAATGTGAAAACTAAAGGACAGGGTTGGGACCAGGGACAGGTGAACCCAGGGAGCATTTAAAGAGACACTGAATGCCTGCCCTGCTAAGTACATAGATGAGCTGATAATGTGATGATTATAAGCCCAATTCTAAAGGAAGATAGGCTTTAAGAAGTCACTTTTCAAACTCAAGGTTGTTTAAAAAAAAAAAAGTGACACGGAAAGATAGCTTGTCCCAAGATGCATGAAAACAAACAAAGAAAAAACTTCTAGAAACACAGTCTTACCTGTGCCAGGAGAATATCTATGAGGAAGTGTACCTTTGTCCTTCAGAGCTATGGATATCATTATGACCCATCTTCTGTATTCCCTAGACATGGATGGGGAGGTGGGAGAAAGAGCTAAGGAAGTCGTAACATGTACGTTACCAGCTGGCTTAAAGGATGCACAATCTCATATTCACAAATAGAATTCTTGCTGTGCAAAGCCACCCCAAAATTGAACTGGCTTTTAACTCACCTAACCAGGGCACTGAGTCATCTAGAGTTAGATCTGAATTCTATTCCCAGCTCTGTAACTGGCTATCTATGTGACCTTGGAAAAGACACATCCTTTCTTTGGGGCCTCAGTTGTCCACATGAGTGGATTGGATTAAATGATCTCTAGGGTCCCATTCACTTTTAGCAATCTACAGTTAGGGAAACCAAAAGGTTAGAAAAAAATTCAGAACTCTACTGGAAAAAAAGCTAATTTGGGGACTCTGTGTTTCGATCCTTCAAAACAGACTGCATCTTACATTTAGAATCTTGTGACATTTTTAGATTCTTATGATTCCCCAGATTCCGTATGAACAAAATGCATGGCGTTTCATCTGCCCTGCTTGGTGTTTGGCAGTGGATACAGAGCCAGGATATGAGGGTAGCGTGTTATTGTTTTGCACATTTATGATAGCTGGTTGCATTTGTTATAAACAACTCTGTTCTATTTAGGGAGCTGGTGATCAATAAGGCAGATAATATTTTCATCATATTCAAAAAGACTAATGTTGTAAAGACAGCCTGTTGAGGGGGCCTCTGTTTTCTTAGCAGGTTTACAATTTCCTGCAGACTGTCTCCCATCCAGACTCTTTTCTTTGCTGGGTCTGTCCTCCGTTCCAAGCACCAGAAGAATCATACTCTGTCATTTGTTAACGCTGGAGAAAAAAAAAGTGTCACTTCTGGTAGAACTAGGGGAAAAAAAAAATTATGGCAAGATTTTCTTTTTCCATATTTCCAAACAGTGGCGGGAAAATACTGGAATGTTTGCCTTGAATTTTGTGTTGCCTTGGCTGCGATGAAGAGAGAGTTTCTTGAAGGCAAAAAATCTGTCTTTTGTCCTATTATTGCCATCTTCAATCACAGGAAAATCTGTTCTAGTTGGCGGTTTTGCATGATTACTTTTTTCCCTCAAATCTGTCATTTGTGCCAGTTGTGGAGTTTCTTGACTCATATGTGGACTTGAAGCACATGGTAGAGAAAGCAGTTGTGACTCACGAAACAGATCAGCATTCTCTTTTTCTTCTCCCCCATTCCTCCTCTCCACAGCGGGGTCTGGGGAAACCCTGAACTGGCTCGACATCATAGCTGTGTAGAAGGATGCTCAGCTGCGTCTCAGAAGCTTCTTTCCATTTGGGGCAGAAAGCTCAGGACAGTCCACACACCGCAGAAGCATCCAGCAGGTCCCTCTCTACCCCTTTTGTCTAAGTTGAAAATCACTTTTTAAACAGACATAGGGGCATAAAGTATCGTTATCATTTTGGTGATTCTTTTCTGGGAAAATAACTTGTTTTTCTACTCAGGCCTATGGTAGAGTGCACTTGAATCCTTTCTAACTCAATTCTTTGGACCCTTGTGTCTCCTCTTTGCCTTTCCTTTCTTCCTTATAAAGCCCAAAGTGATGAGAGAGGTGCCTGTTTTAGGAGGTGGCAAAGGGAGAACGTTCCCCTATTCATTCCCTACTATTCCCCACTAGTAAGACACCCACCAGAATTTTGACTGGAATTTCCTATACTTTTAAAATAAACCATAGTATGTATATTTTTGATAAGACCATTTTCCTTGATGAGATCGTCTTAAGTATAATGGCTGGTACGTACTAGTTACTCAGTAATGTTTGTTAAGTGAATGAATGAATAAATAAATGAATAAGGGGTAGGACATTATATGGCGCCACCTGTTGGCTGGTTCTGTGGGAAACCAGGGAAAGATTTATGGCCTCCCAGGCTGGGAGGGAGGATGTGGCAGCGTGCCTTGCCTGTGAAGCACTCCGGGTGAAGCGGCGCTTTACAAGATGGAAGGAAGCTGCAAGGCAAGAACGAAGAAGCAGCGAGAGAAGATGGTTGCCTCCTGAGCCCTTGCACCCTGGCATGGGGCCAGATTCAGGGTGTTCAGAAACACGTGGAAAATTCCACAAAATGAGTGGATTTGCTTTTTCCAGAACAAAACTCTGATTCAGTCGACGTGAATTAAGTTCAAGGCGGTGGTTCATATTTCTATTGGAGTTGAGTATGTTTATTTAGAAAGTCCTTAAGACACATGTAAAGGTCTCAGATAGTCAAGAACTAAGAAGGCGGCCACAGATCCCAGGGCCCTGACTTCTCAGAGCTTAGGAGTCAGGTTTGAGAAGGAAGCTCTCTTCCATCCAGATGCAGGAGCTGTTGAGCTCACGCTGCTCCCATGCGTGGCCTGGGGCTGGGGCTTCAGGGCTGAGCTCTGAGCAGGCAAGCGTGGGGCGCCCTGGGTCAGGCAGTGACTGAGTGTGTAGTAGAAGTGGGAACAGAAAGAGGTTGGATGGGAGGTGGCTGAGGAGAGAGTCAAAATCTGGCAGGTTGCAGTTTGAGGGAAGTGGCTGGTGTTGGGTGTCTTCCGGGAAGCAAAGGCCGGAGGGAGGATGGAGCAGAGACTCTGGTCTGTTGGGTTAGTGACAGCCTTATTCTGAACCTCATGTGGCTCTCTGAGGGTGGAGTTCCTTGGCTGGGAAGCTTAATAGTTTCTCAGAACTTAATGGTTTTCTCTGAAAGTATTCTCAGAACTCCAAGCCCCCATATTGGATTCTGTCCACTTTTTATGGTTCTTTGGTAGTTAAAATGGCCATATCCTTTCTTCTTCTTCTTCTTCTTTTGTTCCTAAGGGACTAGAGAATAATTCTCATTCCTCCAAATAAAACTTCCTGTCTTCATTTGCTCATCATTTATTCATTTGTCTATTAATTCATTCATCTTTCAACATAAAATCTCTGAACTCATTGAGAGAATATTTGATGGCCTCCTTTGAGGCTTCTTAGGAACTCTGAAAGAAGAGGTCATCTTAGACTTGATCTTTTCATTTAATCTTCTGAGGCTTTGTATTTCCCAGGTCATGACCTGAGGCTCTGATCAAGATTAGGATCATTGGAAAGCAGAGACGTATTGATGTCTTAGCTAGAAATATTGGATGCCAAGCCAACATGACCAAGGGCTTTTGTCATTAGTTTTTCTCTAGCTCTCTTATAGCTTCATAGTCTTGGGACTTTATTCTGTGGAATTTCCCTAATGGAGACAGAAGAGGCACTCATTTGCATTTTCCCCATGGAAATCAGAGCCATGTGGTCTGTCTCTATGAGACAAAGAAGCAAGTACAGAGACATAACTGCAGTGAATAGAGATGATGTGTTTAATGGACTTTGTGAGATCTCTGCTATGCTCCAGAAATGTATCTTGTTGTGTTAGTAGACCCTCCAACTAGCAGTTATTAATGTAAATTTGATACGTGCCTGGCACTTTGTAGTTGACAAAGCACTGCCAGGAAGATTTATCTCATTTAAGCCTCACGGTAATCCAGTAGAGCCAATATTATTATTTCTCCCTACTTTATGGTGAAGAAATAGGCTCCGAAATGGTTTATCCAAAGTCACACCATTGGTTTTGGACATTGTCAAGGTTCAGACCCAGGACTGCTGGCCCAGACCCTGTGTTCTGTCACTAGCCCAGACAGTGCTGTCCTGCCTGATGCTACCACTGCAACTGATTTCCCCTCATCAGACGTTCAGGGCTTCAGAGGTAGTTTGAGCAGCAGGTTACAATTGGGGAGAGACAAAATACCTGGCCATGAGTAGAGGTAAAGGAAAGGGAACCATACAAAGAGGTAGCAGCAGGAATGGGGGTAACTGGGTTGTTGGTCTTTTATTTTTTGTTCTTCCTAATTCCAAGCTGGCCTTGGTGTTTTATCAAACATCCGGTAGCCCCATCTCTTGCCTTCTAATTGTTGGCTTTCCATATTTGTATGGAGAACCAACCCATTTGGAGAGATCCATTTCTCCTATGGCTTTGGTCTGCACTGGGAAAGATTATGACTCCAAGTAGCTTTTGGTTTTGTTTTAATTTTTATTAAAGAAACTAAGGTGATGGTTTTTTTTTTAACTTCAGAAAATTTGGAAAATATAGAGAAATAGAAAAAAGAAAAATTAAAATCAGCTACACTCTGCCCACTTAGATAATATTTGGTTCTATCTTCTTCCAGCCCTTGTTCAATTTCTTCTTTCCTCTCTGCTGTGTCTAACTGTATACACCAGATAGGCATTTTAATTTATAAGGTAGAGGGCAACTTAACACCCCAGCTTAGTAGCGTACACGATTTAAGAAACGTTCCCTATTTTCACACGGTCTTACAGAACATGTCTTTTTATCCCTCACCTTATTCCACAGTGTAGTTTTACCATAATTTTTAAAATAATCCCCTACTTTTGGACATTAAAGTTGTTTCTGACTTTCTCCTATTATAAATAGACCACTTCCTCCCAGCTGGTCACTCTCAGCTCTGCTGCCTGTTCTTATAACTGGGCTCCAACTTTGTCCTTTGTCATTGAACCTCCACCTGGTGCCCCATTTCTGGGAACTGTGTCCCTGCTTGGTTTCCTGCTTGGGGCCTCAGTTCCTTCCAGGGACTGGACTCCTGTCTCTGAAATCGAGTCTCTCCCTGGCCGGGTCTCTGTCACCTGCTGCCAGACCTGCCATGTGGGCTGCCGACACCCCGACTCTTGTCTGCCACCCGACACTCCTGGGCGACCATCTGCCTGGCCCTGCTCCAGTACGCTTGTCACATCTTTAGGTCTTGATTTTCCCTGCTCAGGTGTGAGCTCAGGCCTTGGAGGGAGGGGAGAGAGTGGGGCAGGCACTTGGGAAGGGGAGGGGTATGCAAATGTGTGAGTGAGTGGGCATGGGGACGCCAGTGGCTGGGTGGAAGTGGTGGCTTCTGGACGGGGGCGGGGGCGGGCAGGCGGAGAGCAAGAATCCAGGACAAACTAGACAATTTACATTTCCTCTACTGCCCCTGTTGTCCCTCATATCTGGGCCTTGGATATCATGTTACTTGGCTTGGAACATTCTTTCCTCTCAGCCCAACTACCAAATCCTCATCCTTCAGGTCTCAGCTTAGATCAGAGATGCCCCAGCTTTCATGAGCTTTAGGACAAGGGAAATCCCTAGCAATTATCCTGATTAAGTAGTTAGGTCTGAACAATGTAGTATAAGTCATTATACCTTAATGCCCTAGTAACCCTTTGAAAAAGAATTCTCACAAATAGAAGGAAATATAGTACTTAAAATTCATTCTTAGGTAACCACAGTTACCTACTCATGGGATGTACAGAGCTGCTGGACAGTATCCACCTTCTTAAACTTTAGGATCAGATTAGGCGCTGCATTTGATTTTTACACAAGTGTCTCTTTTATCACAGCAAATGCTGAAAAAACCAGCTTTCTAGCTCTATCCTTGAAAGGAAAGCGGTGTGATCTAACGTGGAAATAGATACTATCTCAAGCCAGTAGTTCATGTTGTATCCGGCAGATGGAGGGTAGTGCTGTGTGACGCTCAGAGTCTTCAAATAGCCCCAGAGCCCTGTGAGTTTGTTGTGATGGTCTGGGCTCTTCGGGCTCATCGCCCAGCATCGTCTGCTTACTTGTCTCTTTCTTGTTCACTTGTAAGCCCCACGAAGACAGGGAGCATATCTGTCTTGTTTATCTAGAAGAACGCTGGCACGCAGGAGGTGCTCAGTAAATGCCCATGCAGTGGAGGAACAGAGCCCATCAATTTCTCATGCCTGATCTCTCTACAAGGCAAGCTTGGAGGGTTTAGAAGCAAACTAGCTGAAGTGCTGGGTTTGGTGAGTGCAAGGACAGCATTCCCAGTTTAAAAGGCCTGGTGGACGATGAGGGGAACTAATCAAGGTTATAACAGAGGACACATACAAGGGGTACAACGCCATGTGCTAAGGAGGATGCTGCCGATTACAGCACGAGGGTGAGGGAGTGCAAACCATGATAAGAAAAGCCCAAGGAGAGGATGAAAAGGAGATTGCACAAGAGGTCAAGACAGATAATGAGAAACGCTTCCCGTACATAAGGAATGTCCGCTCAGGGAGGATGGTGGCAGCGCCTCCTCTAAGATAGAGCAAAAGCAATTTATTGACAGACACAGTTTCTGAAAATTAAATGAATCTTTGCCTTGGTATGCTAACAAAAGAAGGGCAGAGGACAGACCCCACAAAGACACAGATTTCCCAAGGGACAGAGAAGAAATATCATGGAGGGCAAGAAGAGTGAGTGGAAAAGAGAGAAAAAAAAAAACCCTTATTTTCATAGTGTGGCTGTGACTTTCTGGGGCTGCCAACTGAGGAAACCGATTTCTTCTTGCTGGCCCTGCTGGCCCCAAAGCTGCCAGGTGTTTGGTGCCCACATCAGTCCCCAGGGACTCATTTTTGTCGCTTTCTGTTCCTGGGTCTGAGGCGAACTGCGCCAAACAGGCTTCCTTGCCAAGTCAGGGCAGTGAGAAGGCTGCACTTTGAAGTTGCTATTAGTGTCTTCCTCAGCTGATTTCTATAAGGTATTGTTTTCCGGTAAAGGAGGAATAAGGGAAATACTTCAACAATAACTGCTCTGAGGGAGTGTGTACAGGGAAATCATTATCTCTTATTGTGCCAATAAGTTCCAAGGCAACAAGCCAAGCTTTTCTTAGGCTGATGGAGCCCGGGTTGAAGCTCTGAGGTCGATACCCCGTACCAAGTACGGAGTTTGTGCGCGACGCCTCCCAGAGACTCCCAAACTGTCGGAGGTGGATTTGACACCAACTGTTTTTCTCCTTGTGGGGATTATGGTTTTAAACTCTGTGCTTCAAGGAGAGAAAAGAAATTCTCACGATGGCAATAAAACATAAGAGCTGATGTTACCGAGCTCTTGTTCCGTGCTAGGCGTTGTAATAAACACTTGCGTATAATCTCATTTAAAACTCATTAAACAGTCATCTCCATTTACAAATGAGGGATCTGAGAGCAGGATTCACCCGAGGCCCGGCTTGTTTGCTAAGCTTAGGTTTTGCCTGGGAAGTGATGCTGAGACCATCCAGCCAGCCCAGTTAGGTTTCCTATTTCCTGAACAATGTTTTCAGCATTGAGGTGGCCACGCAGAGGAGAATGACGTGTTCTCCTCTGAGCCCTCCCCTCCAGGAATTTACTGGGAAGACAAAACTAACTCAGAAGAAACAAGCATCAAATGAGGGGCTAAACCGGGCAGGCTGGAAATAAGTACAATTTCAGAAAAAGTTTTAGAGCGTGGCTATATTATTACAAATTGGAAAATTGATCTCAGATTTTAGAAAAAAAGGAAATAGGATACAAGCCATATTTAGGCTTAATGATATAGAGGAATAAAGGATTTGGAAATTTAGTATAATCCTTTGTTTTCTTAAGACGCGGAAATTAGGTGTCCGAATGTCTGTCACACAATTTTACTGGTAGATATCTGTCACTGGTGGTCTGTATTCTAGCATTTACAACTAACTTCCAGACCGACTCGTGACTCCTGGCCTGGCTGCCAAGAATCGGAAAACGCAGGGGCTGATGAAGCCCTTGCCCAGCATCCTAAGGTGAGGCTCTGTGCGTGAGGTGGAGGGCAGTGAGTAGGAAGAAGCCCATACCAGGGGAAATCATAAGAGGATGCTAGTCTGTTATTTGGAAGCGTTTCTAGAACACTGATAATGGTTAGAGCAATTACAATAAGAGATGCTCTCTTCTCTGGTCTCAACATTTAGAAATGTCAGGTCCAGGTTGAGGGCTGGGAGTTCCCAGCAGTTCTCATCTGAATCTTTGTGCTTGATTTCTAGTTTGAGTAAGAGGTGTCTGGCCTCCGCTGGTGTGGCTTCCAGTTTCCGTTTTCTGATACTCAGGGGAGGTCTTCTCAGTTCTGCATCCTCTAGGTCTTAGTGGCCTTCGCTGAAAGGAGGAGATTGACATGATTTGGTTTCCAGGTACCAGGTAGCTTGCTTCCCACTGCTGTTCCTGAATGTCTTTACATTCAGAAGTCATGTGTTGGACATCCTGCCTTTGGAGATTCCTTCCCTAGGCTAAGCGTGCCATCTCCCTGTTACAAATGAAACGCTTAGGAGGGTAAATGTTTGTGTGAAGTAATCGATCAGAACTTTTCCCAGGAAGTGAGAGATAATGAAAGTACCTGCATTGTGGAGTATGGGGAGGGAGAGGGTGGCAGTGGTGTGGGGAGCTGCGAGGTATGAAGCGGGATCTTCAACAGCTCATAGAGGCCAGGTTCCCACAGGGAGAAGGCAGGCGGGTCTGCTCGGCTTTTGTAAGAGCATCCTGTAAGTGTTGCTTCCCCGGGGAGGCCACCCTCCTGGCCGCCCAGGTAAAAGGCACCTTCGTGATTAGGCTGAGGCCCCAGGGCTGCTCTAGGAATCCAAACTTTAGAAGGCACAAAAGGGAAATAGCACTTGGAAAGCAGGATTCCACAGTGGCAACAGGATGCAGGGTTCATTTGTAGATTACGTCAAAGGCCACCAGGGTATGGCTTCCTCATGGAAACACAAACCTGGACGCAGGGACAGACATGTTTAGACTTTTAAACAAGTTCTTCCTGATTATAAAAGTAACCCCTAATCATGGTAGGAAAACCCCCAAAATATAAAGAAAAAAATCCTCATCCAGGATTTCATTTAACATAAGCATCGTTAATATCCTGGTGGTTTTCTATCTTTTACATATACATATCTCGTATATTTATACGTTAAATTATATTTATACTATATATTTTGTAACTTGCTTTTCAATTAATGTTGTATTGAACATTTTTCACTAAAATTCTTCATCAGCATAACATGGATTTATTAATATAATTTTAAAGTATCCATATGGTGTACCATAATTCATTTGGCTGTTTCCCCATTGTTTAGCATTTAGGTTATTTAAATTTCTAGATGCACAAATATTTGTCAACGTTTCTAATAATTTTTTTAGATTAGATTCATAGACTTGGAATTACTAAAACAAAGAACATCAATTTGTTAGTATATAGTAAAAAATAAAAAAAGAACAGAGAGAGAGATAATAAATGATAGAGAGATAGAGAGGAAGGAGAGAAAGGGAGAGAGTGAGAGAGTTAAAATATCCTTAATTCTACTATCCAAAACAGGTCCATCCCCAACATTCTTGTGGTCTGAGGTAAGTGTATAAGTGAAGGTCCACATACCATATTTAGAAAGTTGAGAAAGTCTAAATACTTAGAAGTTATAAACCCAGCTGACAGACTATTACATATCTTCTATCCTTATGCTTGAAACAATCTGAAAGTACAGGTTCAAATTTAGAGTTCTGAAGTCCAGAGTAAGAGTGTGGTAGCCTGGGGAGAGCTGACCCCAGGCTCCTGGCCACCTCCTGTCTCGTCCCAGCCATGACTCAAGCCTTCACCACGAGGGCCGTGGGGTGCACGTGTGGATGCTGCAGTCCCAGGTGCAAGCACCATCGGCACCCCTGCAGACAGCTCCCTCCTGGCCACCCGTTGCGTCTGGGGTGTGATCACCAGTAACACAATCTACTCAGGGAAAAGGACTCAGGAAGCTTGTGCAGCCCTGGAAATGGGAATTCCAGGGTCTCGGGTTTTAGAGCGTGTACTAGAATGAGAATGAGCTAGCTTCAGGTGGGTTCATCCCTTTTGCCTTGCAGAGTTTCTGCCTCAGGGAGAGGGGCGGATTGCAGAAGGGCCAGGGTGAAACCCTCTAAATTATGGGGCTCTGGGAAGGACCCAAGGGTAGTATAGAGCCAAAGAAAATCAGAACCAGAAGTTGGGAACTTATCCTTCCAAATACATTTCCACACACACACATACCTGCACACCCACAGATAAGATTATTCTGTACATGCTATTTTATTTGGGGTTGGCCAAAAGGTTCATTCTGGGTTTTCCATAACATCTTATGGAAAATCCAGAACGAACTTTTTGGCCAACCCAATACAATCATCTTAAAAACCAGAGACCTTGTGAACATGTTTCCAGGTTATTCAATACATACATGTGAACACTTTTACTAAGATTTTGTGAAATGTCTTCCAGTAAGGTGCTCGTCAGTTTAAACCACACCCTGGCTCACACCAAGCATTTAATGTCTGTTTAATTGCTAATGTGATAAGCAAAATGGTGACATTTTATTGAGTCATAGGAAGGTTGAACACTTTTCCATATATTCACGAACCAGTCTTTTTTCAACGCGCTGTCTCTTCACATCCTTGGCCTATGGATTCAAAGGCGTTAGAGAATGCTTTCAAAGCCTGTAGAAAGGAGAGATGGCGGAGGGCTATTAATGGATGAGCAGCTGAGCAGCTGAGGCACCCCATCCTCACTGCTGCTCAAGAACTATTGCTTTGCTGGAGAGCACGGAGGCATGGAAGAGTCCCCAGAGGGACACGAGAGGAACCAGGCATCTCTGTGTAGGAGCAAGAAGGATATTGGGCTGAAGCTCCTACTATCAGGGGCACGAGACCTGCCTTCACAGAGGAAACGCTACTCGTCTCCTGACTCCTGGCCATCTTAGGGCTTCCTATATCATGATTCTGTCCTTCTCCCTCAGGAAAATAGAATTTGGCTTGAGGTTATTCGGATCACAGAAGGTGGCTGTGTCTGGAACACACTTCCCCAGGTGCAGGAATTGTTTCAGCGCTTCCCTCATCCTGGATCGCAGGAAGACAATGCATGACAGATGTCGGCTGATGACCACGTGTGAGGCATTCAGGTAGGGAAACGTCATTCTCTGAGAGTTAATTTGCTTCCTGGGATCTTATTTGTTTGTGCGAGGAGGACTCCACAGATCCATCCTCTGGAGTCACCTGCATTTGCCAGCAGAAGCAGCTTAGGCGCTTTCCCGTTCAGGATCCCATCCGCGGGGGCGGTGCACCAGCCACCTCCACATGTGTAAAGCGTTTCCTGTGTATGACGACTCTCTTCTTGGGTTGCATGTAGGGGTTGACACCATCAGTGCTTTTATGATATCTTGCACTGCTTCCTGCATGAATCTTCCCTGACGGTCTTAAAGGCTCCTTGTGGGCAAGTCTCTGTCTGTTCGATTCTTGATCAGCTCTGTTGGTGGCGGGGCCAGAGGAGCTGTTCCTTCCCCGCCTTGCTGTCTTTTATGCCCAGAGAAGCTCCATTTGTGTAACACACCTGGCCTCCTTCTGCCTCCTCACTCACTCTTCTCCAGGTAAGGGGGGATGATCCATCTGCTTTGTAAATTTGAGAGAAATTTCTCCCTCCTTCTTCTTGGGATCCAGCTGCCCACATGAAGCAGGTGTTCTGCTCTGCCCCTCCTCCCCTAACCCCCATGCCTTGGGTTTTACAAGACAGGCTCCCTATGTGTGTCCTTTGGGGAAGGGATGGTTGAGGAGTAAACTTGAAATTGAGGAATTATCCCGTCAACTCCATAAGATCTGCAGCTCACCCCTTAATGGGTGTATTTCCTAATGAGTATTTATCAGAAAGCTTTTACTCCATGAATGATAGGAAGCGTTATCAGGAAAAGAAAAGGAGGCTGTAGTCATGTAAAATTGGAAAGATCTATGTTAAAGTTAAACCAGTCTACATACTGCAGGACTTCTCAGAGCCTTGAGCGTACTAACGCGCGTTTTGAATCATGTGGGGAGGCTGGGGGACTATGGTATGGGATAGTATTTAGCCCCTGGAGCTACTTAGCCAAGTTAGTCCTGTGGCTAAAGCTTGTGTTCCTCATTTCTGCCTTAAAGTCTTTGATGTTTCTCAGAACCTACAGTGAAAGGCAGCAATTTATAATCATAAGCCATCAGGTTGGAATCTGACCACAATGGGGAAATGTCATCACTAGGATAGATATAAAGTATGTGGCAGGGAAGGAGGCCCATGGCATTCATAATACAGGCTCCTTCCTGGGAAAACCTCAGAAATAGAGAGGCTAAGGGATGAGGCAACAATCTTGTGATAAACCTGTGCAGAGGCCAGATGGATGGACCAGACCACAGACAGATGCAGAGGGAGAGGGAAGACTTAGCTCTGTCCTTCAGGTGCTTTCAGTTGAAAATCCCTAGGTCAGTGGTTGTCCAGGTGTGTGACCTGGGCCGGAAGCATGAGTATCACGTGGGAGCTTGCTGGAAATGCAAATTCTCTGGCTCCACCCCGGATCTTCTGAATCCGACACTCTGGGGGGTGAGGCCCAGCAATGTGGTTTAATAAGACTCCAGGGGATTCTGATACACGCTTAAGTTTGAGAACCACTTGGTTCATATAATACCCAAGTCTGTATCCTGATTCAGTAAGAACCTCTACGTCTCACATTTCTATAATCAACGACTCTGGTCACTACCAGTTTCGAGATGAATTGTGTGAACAAAGGGACCTCAGAAATTTGAAAAACCACATGGCACAGAGGGAAGAACTGAGGGCTTGAGATAGGAGACCCCAATTAAAGCATTGGTTGCTGAGGGCTTCCAACAATTCATTTCATTTTCCTTGTCAATAAGGTCGAGGGATTAAAACCTGCCCTGCATGGCTCACCAGAATGTGTAAAAGGTAATTGAAAAATGGAAGTAAAGTTACTGGACATCTGTAAAGCGCTTCATGTGTGTAGAGATTGATGTTGGGTCAATACTCTCTGAATCTGATTTAGGCAAAATACAGTCTCCCTTTCCAATGAATAATTATAGTGTCTGTACAAAATCCAAAGTTTTTATGGATTCAGGCATTGCTTTTACACTGAGACTTCACCTTACAATAATCACTTGGGTTTTAATGAGACTATTGGGAGACCTTTCCCTCCAACATCCATCATGGAGGATATTTGCTTTAGCAAGGGAAGGTGTAAAATATCTGTATCAAGTTATTCTTAATGTCATCTTTAGCTTCTCCTTTAGAGAATAAAGAGAAAATGTAGTTTCTCCCTTTTAACGCCATTTTCCAAACTGAACCCTCGGTGATGAAGATGGAGGAAATCAATATATATTTCCCCAGGGATGGTGACCATCATCACTTCTGTGTCTTTTGCCACTGTATAGATTGCTCATGTCATCAGCAACTATAACTGATTCTCCCACCTCACTCTCCCCAGCCACTCAAGAAGGCTTAAATTCAGTAAGATGGTAACACAGCATTTTTACTAGGCTGGGCATTATTATGGATGGTGGAAATGAGCAAATTTGCCTTTAGTAGCAGGAAGGACCAGGTAGAATAACTACTGAGGTCATTCTCTCTATCCCAAATGGTCCCACCCGCCACGCTGTGCTGGACTCTCCACCACCAGATCATTCCTCCTGTAGGTTCATCTTTGTCACTCCTTACCATCCACCATGAAAAGGTAGCACTGGCACTACCCTCGTCTTAGAGGGTGTTAGATTTGGGGCTACAGGAAGCTTAGAGTGAGAGGAAGGGTCCTGGAGCAGGGTGCAGGTCCAGTTGAGGTGAATTGGGACGAAGAACATGGGGAAAATGTCCAGAAGGGGAAAGTGGTCAGCTTTAGACTCCAGCCACTTGTCAAAGTCGTGAAAGACTATCTCCGGATTTAGGACTGATAGGATAACTGGCAGCAGACAGTGTTGCAGTAAAGATGTATCTATTGGCCTCCTTTTCTTTTTTTTTTACATCTTTATTGGAGTATAATTGCTTTCCAATGGTGTGTTAGTTTCTGCTTTATAACAAAGTGAATCAGCCGTATGTATGCATATATCCCCATATCTCCTCCCTCTTGCGTCTCCCTCCCACCCTCCCTATCCCACCCCTCTAGGTGATCACAAAGCACCGAGCTGAACTCCCTGTGCCATGCAGCTGCTTCCCACTAGCTATCTGTTTTACATTTGGTAGTGTATATATGTCCATGCCACTCTCTCACTTCGTCCCAGCTTCCCCTTCCCCCTCCCCGTGTCCTGAAGTCCACTCTCTACCTCTGCGTCTTTATTCCTGTCCTGCCCCTAGGTTCATCAGTACCATTTTTTTTCTTTTTGGATTCCATATATATGTGTTAGCATACGGTATATTTTTTTCTCTTTCTGACATACTTCACTCTGTATGACAGACTCTAGGTCCATCCACCTCACAACAAATAACTCAATTTCGTTTCTTTTTATGGCTGAGTAATATTCCATTGTATATATGTGCCACATCTTCTTTATCCATTCATCTGTTGATGGACATTTAGGTTGCTTCCATGTCCTGGCTATTGTAAATAGTGCTGCAATGAACATTGTGGTACATGACTCTTTTTGAATTATGATGCCCTAATTTTAAAGGCAGGGGACCTCTGTTTACAAACAAGGGCTTGTGGAGTAACTGTAAGTTTGCTGCACATGAAGCCCTAGTGCCTCAGTGTCTCTGTGCCAGAATCACATCTCTGGGCAAAGTGTGATCAGGCTGGTGCCAGACAGGAGGTGCCCATTCCACTTGCCCAGGCAGGATTGCTCTCACCCAGCTCTTACCCAGCAAAGCCACCCCTAAGACCAATGTGGTTAGTTCATGTGTGAATGTTAGTTCACGTTCAAGTCAGCTGTGCTCCATAATCCTTTGTGTTTCACCGGAAAGCAGGCATTTCACTGTTTCAGGGAATAAATGTCCCAGACAGCAGGGAATTGGCTTTGATTGGGGCTGGGTAAAGGAAAGATCTTTCCATCTTATGGGAATGACCTGTGAGAGTCTGTCTTATCCTCATTCTTTCTGGACATGTGTCTGTCCTCAGCCAAGTTCACCAAGTTACAAAGCCATTTACCAGTCACTTTTGTCCGCATTCCATGATCGTAGCTGAAGGGCTATCTCTCAGAGAGGTGAAAGGTCTCACCCAAAGTCACGGAGCAAAATATGTCAGTCCCTGGGTAAAGTCTAGTCTTCTGGTCCCCATTCTAGTTTTTCTAGACATTGCATAGAAGTATGGATACTAGAACAGGAAAGACTCCCTTCGGCCAAAAGGGGTATCTTTTGAGAGTCTTGTGCACCAGTTTGGCTTTAGAGAGGGTGGGCCATGGAGGGCTAAAAACCTAGCTTAAGGTAAATGTAGGCATTTGGAGGCAAATTGACAGCACATCCCTAGTTCTGAGGGCCACACCTGAGACAGCAAAACTTCTTTGCTGCTTTTGGTAAAACCAGAACTGTGAGGGTCTCTTTGGTCGTGGGAATGAACTCCTCTCCACCATATTATCAGATGTTTCAAGTATCTTCTTCCAGTCTGCTGGCCTTATTTAAGCATTGTTTCCAATTTATACTCTTGGAGGGCAGCAATCACTTCTTAACCATTTCTTCGTCTCCTACATTCTTGTTCCTGTTTCTCACTCTTAGCAGTTTTTTTTTTTTTTTCCAAATGGGGAAGGGAGAGAGGGCTGGTCAGCTTCTTTTCTTTTTTTTTTTGTGGTACGCGGGCCTCTCACTGCTGTGGCCTCTCCCGTTGCGGAGCACAGGCTCCGGACGCGCAGGCTCAGCGGCCGTGGCTCACGGGCCCAGTCGCTCCGCGGCATGTGGGATCTTCCCGGACTGGGGCATGAACCCGTGTCCCCTGCATTGGCAGGTGGACTCTCAACAACTGCACCACCAGGGAAGCCCCTGGTCAGCTTTGAGGAAGCATCCCACGCTGCCTGAGAAGTTCGCCGTGCCAGAACCAGGGTCAAGGGCAAGACTTGGCTCATCCAGCCTGTGAAACAAGGACTTACAAACCTTTGAAATTGTAAGCCACAGGAAAAAGGGCATTTTACATCATTGTGTGTGTGTGTGTGTGTGTGTGTGTGTGTGTGTGTAGCAGTAATCTAATGAAGCAGTACCATTCCTATGTGTGATGCACTGAGATGTTCTATTCCATTCTATTTCATTAAAACAGTTGCTAGCTGTGACCTGGTAAGTTGCCTTGTTCCACCGATGGGTCATGATCCTACAATTTGAGAACCAGTGCCACAGAGAACATACCTTCAGCTCCCTCTGAAACAGCCTGGAGGAGGGGGAGGCTGGGGATGGGGGGAGGTGGAACGTTAGACAGCCCAGGCGGGCTGCTTCGGGTGCTCCGGAGCCAAGAGCACATGGAAGGGACAGTACAGGGGCTCTTGCATTGGCCGATGTCCTCGTTCTGTGGATAAACAGAAGATACCAGCCTTCAGTGCCTGCAATCTGCTACCTTTCGAGAGCTTTCCAACTCAGCCTGAGAGAGGAAGAAAGGAAGCCTTGATGAGAAAGAAGAAAGCAAAGCAACCTCCTGTGGCCAACATGCCTCCAGCAGTCACAGGCTGGATGTGGCCCAGGCTTTCTTTCACCATCAGGATGGCTGTTAAGAGCAAGACATCTTACAGAAGGGCCGAGACAGAGGGACACGTGATTTGGTGGCGCTCATGTGTCCTCCATCACCGCATGCTCCACAGAGAGCATGCCATCTGGGGGCCTTGATGCAGGACATGGCTGGGACTTTGGGAGCTAACTGAGCTGCTGCTAAGACAGAATATGTCCCTGTGAGAGTGTACACTGCGTCCAGGAGGAGGCATCCAGCCCCTTCCCTTTGAGCCTGGCTCTGCCTGTTTCCATGGGGACCGGGGAGGGAGAGACTGATTCTCTGCAAGGGGTGACTGTTAGGGGTGGGGTGGAATGCCACCTCTGTGACTGTTCTGGGGTAGGGGGAGGTCAAATGATTAAGAAAAATTAGCTGGTTAGTTGACCAACTCTAGTTCCACACCCAAAGTGAGCAAAGTGCCTTGTGGATCAGGTGCTCAAAGGAATCCTTTTATTTTAGGTGTCCCCTCCACTCTTCACTGCAATAGACTGGAGTTCGGTAAGGACGGGATTGGAAAAGCAGTGTCAGCAAAGTGCAAGACATGGTCCCAGCTTCTAAGGAGCTTACAATCCAATCAGAAAAAGGATATTAAAAACAGAAAGCTATTAAGGCACAGTACATGTGAGACTGTAAGCAAATGCTAAGTGGGACAGAATGTGAGCACTGCAGGAGTTAGGAAAGGGAAGGTCTGCGAGGTGTGGAGGGGACACTGAGCTGGTCAGGCAGCTCTCATCGAGGTCTTGGTGGAAACGAGGAGGGAGGCCATCCAGGGGGTGGCCAGGGAAAGGCCTGGAGGTGAGGAGAAATGAGAAGCCTAGGGTGATGGGCACTGCAGATGCCTGGTAGGGTCATGATGGAGGGTGAGGCAGTCGTTGGAGATCCTTGATGCCAGACTGATAATTGTCCCGAGGGAATTTAAAATCCAGAGTCTTGGACTTTCCTGATAGTGCAGTGGTTAAGAATCCGCCTGCCAATTCAGGGGACACGGGTTTGCGCGCCCTTGTCCGGGAAGATCCCACGTGCCACAGAGCAACTAAGCCTGTGTGCCACAACTACTGAGCCTGTTCTCTAGAGCCCGCGAGCCACAACTACTGAGCCCACGTGCCACAACTACTGAAGCCCACGCGCCTAGAGCCCGTGCTCTGCAACAAGAGAAGCCATCGCAATGAGAAGCCCGGGAACCACAACAAAGAGAAAGCCCCCGTGCAGCAACGAAGACCCAACACAGCCAGAAATAAATGAATAAATAAATAAATTTATAAAATCCAGAGCCTTAATCTTTCTGGGACATATGTGGCATGTGCAACAGATATAGGTGGAACCAGGACAGGAAGTGTGTACCTGTGGCTGGGAAGCCACTGCAGGATATCCGATGGAACTGGACTCAAACTTCCAGAGGTTGAGGCCACTGGGAGTCCTTGGCTCCAGGAGGACAGATCTGTGAGTGGCAGCTGGACACGGTGAACAGAAATAGGTCTGGAAGCAGATAGGCCTGTGTTCATACCCTTGCTCTGCCAGCTTCGAGCCACGAGATGTCGGTAACCTCTGTGGGCCTCAGTGTCCTTGTCTGTAAGAAGGGAGGCAACACAGTGGTCCATGCAGGAAACTGTCAAATGGCAATGTGATGGGTCTGGCATAATCTTAGACCCTTGTTATGATCCAAATATTTGTGTCCCCCAACCCCAAATTCATATGTTGAAATCCTAATGTGATGGTACTTGGAGGTGGAGACTTGGCGGTGATTAGGTCATAATGGCGGTGCCCTCGTGAATGGGATTAGTGCTCTTATAAAAGAGACCCCACAGAGCTCCCTCACTCCTCCCACCATGTGAGGACACAGTCAGCAGTCAGTGACCCGGAAGAAGGCCCTCACCAGAACCCAACATGCTGTCAACTTGATCTTGGGCTTCCAGCCTCCAGAACTGTGAGAAAGACACTTCTGTTGTTTACAAGCCACCATCTGTGGCATTTTGTTTTAGCAGCTCAACAAACTGAGACAGCTCTTAATAGAGTAATTATTATTTTTATTATCATCAGTATCATTATTATTACTAGTACTACTCCTCCTCAATTCCTGTTTCTCTAGCCTGGCTCCTACCTCCTAATGCAAAACGACAGGATGCTACCAAGTTTGCCCTGTCCCAGAGGTCACCCAAGGGTGTGTCACATGAAATCAACGCAAGGTGGCTATCAGGCACCATTCCCCTTCTTTGACAGGAGGGTCACCACATCTGATGGGAACAACCACCATATTCTGCTGGGTCCCAGGTCTGCATCAATCAAATGTGTGCAACTGACACCAGAAGATAGGCGGGGACGGGCAAAGCATTGACCTGGATGTGGAGACGGAAGGAGGAACGTCAACCTGACCTCATTCTGTTCAATTTTTAAAAAATGTACTGAGTGCCTTCTCTGTGCTTAGAATTGTTCCATCGCTATTTGTTATTGTATTGGAAGCACAGCCATTCAACAGTTGATCAGGTAGTTAACTATTAGAAGCTTATTATGAGTGAGTTAAGAAAACATAAATATTATGCTTTAGATAATCCATAAAAAGAGGATTTTGTTCTTAAGGGGAGCTTTGAGTGGGAAAACTCATGTGCTCTTGTGAGAAATGAAAGCACGTCCCTACTGACTCTGTTGTTCACAGGCATCGAGCGATACCTGCTCTGTCTTCACTTCTAAGGGACCCATTGAGTAGCTGTGATGAGTGCTGACCACCTGGTCCATGGGAACACAGACATTCCAGCATCCTAAAGCCTGGGATGGAAGCAAAGAGATGCTCTAAAGAATGAGATTTCTCTTATTGCTTTAGCTCTATGTCTCCATCAAAGAGGTTTTGACAGAGGGGTCTTCTCAGAATGAAAAATGTGCATAGGGCTGGAAATTAGGGAATTGCTATCTGCAGCCTTGTTTCTTTGGGGAATTGGTTCTTCCTCATGATTTATTTTTCCACTTTGAAATATTTCATTCATTCGTCCCACATTTCATTCATGGCATTGCATCAACATGCCACTATGAAAAACTGGGCCAACTTCATTTTTTTTCCTTTAGCACTAAAAAAAAGTTTCCCAATTCAGTCACATTAGGTTCTTTTCTCCTCCAAAAAGTGTTTTCTTATTTGAAATGGATTTTAAAAAAAATAAACTGGAACATACAGGGGGAAAAAAGCTCTATAATGATCCCAGCGTAACATATATTTAGTTAGCAGCTTGAATAATATCAAAACGATGTGGCTGATCATACCCACAGCTCCTTTGCGAGCACTGAATGAGATCATGTGCATAAAATCACTGTGACAAGTATGCATTGCTCAGAAAGGGATTTGGGGGGAGCAAAACGGGAAGAGCCCAGGCTCAGGGGCCAGACACCTGGGTTCTAATCTTGACATCATTATGTACTTGCCCTGTGGCCTTTAGCAAGTTATTTATCCCTGTTAGTTGGGAGTTATGGGAATGGAGGAGTGTTTGGGATATGATGGACTCAGCTAATGGTAACCATTATTATTATGCAAAGGCAAGGCATTACAATCATCATTATAATGATTTTGTAAAAAATTATTTTCAGTCTTAGAATGAGTCATGTGGCCTTTCTGTAACCTTCTTAATGATATTTCATTTGGGTTGGTATCAAAATGAGATTGTCTTCCAGGACTATTACTATTTGTGGGAGGTAAGGCTAAGGAGTGCAAAGCAACAAGAGGCAGTTCTTCAAGGTTAAACCTTGATAGGGGATAATACCTGAAGTGGCTAAAATTTAATTTTTCTCTAATTGAAAACCCTTGGGTTCACTTTAGTTCATAAAAGTTCATACCGTTTACACTACACCAGGTGCTGGGAATGCAAATAATGTACCTCAAGAGGTCCCTGACCAGAGGAAGCAGATGTGTAACCACAGAATAATATAGGATGTGCAATGATAAGGAGATATATACGGCTTCTGGGTAGAAGAAAGCCAGGGCATAGGACTCCACAGTAAGATGCCCTTAGCCACTTTTAACAGAAAGCTTGACTAAAAATGGTTTAAGTAATAAAGAGATGCATTTTACGTAAAAAGAAATCCTAACCTAGGAAAGCCCAGAGCTGGTTCATTTAGTGACTAAACACAGACTCAATTTTTTTTCCATCTTCTCACTTTGCCATCCTCATTCAGTATATTGTCAAGACTTCCCTCATGATCACAAGATGGCTGCAGTAGCTCCAGACATCAACAGTAGCAACAGACTAACACCAAGGGAAAGATAAAGACTTGTTTCTTCCTTATGTATCAGGTTTTTTTTTTTTAATGTATCAGTTTTTAAGAGTGAAAAAAACTTTCTAAGAAGTACCTCTTCCTGAACAGCAGGCTGCTCCTAACATTTCCTAACCAAGTCACCTGGCCACTGGTGAAAAAATTACAGTGAAAAGAAGGGCAATGTCAAAAACAGCATTTAGATTTATTAAAATTTACCAAGTCATGGGGGAAGGAGGAGACCTTAAATAAAACTGGGGCTTTGACAGCACTCAAGAAAATAAAAGTTGGTCTTTAGGCAGTCAGCCAAAAGAATCTTCAACAGCATCTAACTCAGCCTTGGGGTGAAAGAGCAGGAACCAGGAAGGCTTTCTGGAGGAGGTAATACCTGAGCTGAGACTATAACCTTCTCACTCAAAGTGTAGACTGTGGGCTAGCAGCATCAGCATCACTTAGGGGGTTATAAAAAGTGCAGAATTTCAGGTCTGTCCCAGACCTACTGAATCATAATCTGCCTTTTTTACAAAATGCCCAGGCGACCCATGTACATATTGAGTTTGAGAAGCACTGATATAAAGCCTGAATAGAAGGTAGCCAAGTAAAAGTATTTGAAAATGGAATGGGGCTAGGAAATGGAAGCGAGAACTACCTGCACAGAGATAGTGGAGGAAAAAGTAATATAAGACATTTGGCTGACTACAGTGAGCTCAAAGTTGTGGAGTTTTAGATACAGGTTCCAGTGTTTTAAAATATTCATAAAACTAAATCCACCCAATTTTACCAAAACAAGTATGTCCCTGAAGAATTTGGAAGAGTGAATTGAATGCATACTCTGTTGCAAGCACTGTTCTGTTTTTGCATATAGGTCATGCTGTATAGTGCTGTAGAGATTCTTTCATTTATGTGTGGCTAATTAACAACCTACTTTAAAACCTAAAACGTTGAAACAACAATCCTTTTACTATGTCTCACAATTTTATGGTTCAGAAAATTGGGCAGGGCTCTGCTGGGTGATTCTTCTGTTTCAGATGTGTCAGCTGGGGTCATTCAGTGATATTCAACTGGTGGTTGAGCTGGTATTCGGGGTCCAAGGTGGTTTGACTCACATGCTTGGTGCCTTGGTAGAGTGGCTAGAAGGCTGGGTTTGACTGTGTTCCTCTTCCTCTCCTGTAGTCTTACTGCCTCTGCATGGGGCTTCTCCAGTCAGACAGAGATGGTGAATACTACCAGTTCTTCACAAGTTTAGGCCCAGAACTGGCAAATTTCACTTCTGCCCTATTCTGTTAGCCAAAGCCATAATAAATCAGCCCAGAATCAAGAGGAGGGGAAATGAGATTCCCACCTTTCAATGGGAAGAACGTCAAAAAATTTGCAGCAGTCTTAATCCACCAAATACTAATTTACTTATTCCCCCAACAACCTGGAGATAGTTACAAGTAATTAGTTTATAGATAAGGAAATGGAAGCATGATGTGGTCAATGCCCAAGGTCAATGTTTAGAAAGAGAGAGTATCAAGATGGGAACCCAGTCAGTCTGGCTCCAGAAACCATATTTACCCACAGTTCCACTATTGTCTCTTCTGAGGAAGGTCACACATACCAAAGAATTTAGAGAGAGTATGTTTCTATAGTTTTAAACCACAAGGAAGGTTATAGCTCCTTTCTCTGAAGAGCCATTTCATGAGCCTCCTGCTGGCTAACTCATTCTCCATGACACACGTGTTGAATAGCCCACTTACACTGTTAATACCCCGGTTTGGTCTCCACATTTTTAAAGAGCTTTTGATCTCTTCTTTCTGCATCCAGTAACCCTAGCCTGGGTGTGGAGGATCCAGCAGCAGATTAAATGCATTTCAAATAATGAGAAGACAAAGCCCTGCCTTCACCGCCCCCACTACTCTCCTGGATTGTTGACAGATTATTTACTGTGTTTGCCTTGACTTGAGCTATTTAATTTTTCCAAAACAGATGCAGCCGATTGATTAATGGCACTCCCCACTAAAAGTCAGAAATGTCAGCAAGACGCTTAGAATCAGTGTCATTCTGGATGAGAACAATGGACACGGCTGAGAAACAGGGACTTGTGCCAAGTATTCTTGAGGCTAGGAGGTCATGTGCCACTTTTCTGCTAAGAGAGAGATATGTATATAAGGGCAAAGGAAGCAGGAGTTTGGGGGTTGGGCATGTGCTAATAATAGGATGGATCACATGACACCTAAGTCACCTCGAAAGAGGCTTAGTTGGTGGAGGTGAATTAAAGTGCTCGGAATTAAGGACATTTCTTCAAATATCCCCCCATGTGTAAAAATAGACTGAAGGAAATACACGTGTGATGAGGAGAGAATTGCGCCCTTCAGAGGGCTTTTGTGATATTCTAGGGAGTAATTAGGAGCAGTTCCCACTCAGAATTTTCGAGGTGCAGTCAAATTACAAATGCAGGGGCCACCCGTTTAAACATTTTTAAGAACATCAAGATGGTGACAGCGGAGCATTGAGCAAAGCACGGGGCCCTTCTTAGTGCGGGGCCGTGTGGGACTGTGCAGGTTTACGCCCATGAAGCTGGCCCTGGTTAGGAGAACCCGGAGCCCGATTTATTAGTGGCTCTGACAGTGACCTGCGAGGCTGGGCCCAGGTGACACTGTGCAGGGAACAGTCCGTTTAGGAACTTGTGTCCCCTCTATGACCCCCTCCTCTGCTCCTCCAAGCCTCTTCTCAGTTACCCAGGGTCCCCTGACTCTGTCATCCCTGTGCCTCAGAAAACCTGCCTGCAGGAAAGGATCCAAAAAGTTCCAGACACCGAGGTGTAACTGATTGATAATATTTGGAGCGCTCCCACTACGTGTTGGTATTTTTACAGAAATTTAAGCCTCAAGCAAAGCAATGATGGAATTTCAGGTATTATCTGGTTCATGGGAAAATTAATTTTTTTTTAATGCCAGGAGATTTGCCCAGAGCCCTTGAGATCACACTGTTACAGGCACCCACTTACTTTGGCAGTTGTGGAGGCTGCGGCTCTGTGTTCTTGAGAACATTTATCCCTGAGGGTGCAAGTTACATCCTCTTCTTTTGTGAATGGAGCTGGAGTGTCCACCCCCTCCTCCCCTGTCCCTAGTCTGTATAGTAGGACATGCTTAAACACTGTCGCAGGAAACGTCTACAGGCTGAATTCCATTTTGGTTGCACATCTGTAGTCTGTCTCTCACTCCTCCCTGCCCTCCTGCCCCCTCCCCCCTCCCCTCCCCTCCCCCTCCCTCCCCCACCCCGGCCCCTCCATGCCCCCTCAGCTCTCTCAGAGTGCACGGCTCACGACTTGGTGGGCCCGAGCTGCGATTCTTTCCTTGACACTTTCTGAATATCAGCGATACCTCTGGGGTTGGCTGCACATACTGGGCATTCACTCCCCCGAACCCCCAGTGGGCACTAATCTGGTGAGGGTCTTGCAGCTAGAAGGGAAAGGTTGGGGCTGGGAAGTGCTCCCCTGGACATCCCACACCAGGCTTTGTGTTTCTCTTGGGCCTGCTGTGGATTGCTTGTCCTTTCCCGGGCTTAATGTCAAAGGAAACGCCTTCTACAACCATGAACCACTGGGGCCTCCCTTATCTTTCTGATTGACTTGGCTTCTAGGAATTGCTTGTGGCTTACAAAGCCATGGCATGAGCCCAGGCGAAAACCATTTCAGTCGCACAAGGCCAGACAGAAGCCCGGCCTCACAGAGGAGGTTAATAATAGAGCCCAGCCTAGAGGCAGTCCAGGAAAGCCTTTGGAATTCTCTGTCTTCAGATACGCTTGGACCTATCCATTCAGAAGTACTTTTTTCTCCAGGCCCGTCTCTGTGGCAACCTGGCTCTAGAAAGAAGGTGATTGCAATTCTGGTTTTGAAACCTCGGGGGCTATGACTGTTTTAGGATTTGAAGCTAAAACATATTGAGCAAATAAAAACCTCTAACTCACCAGGAATCTTCACTCTTTGTTTTCAGACACATCAATCGGTCTGTCAACAGCATTGACTGAGGGTCTATTCTGTGAAGAACCATGGACTGGGTACTGTGGGGAGACTTGCAGAACGGTGTATTAATAGTTTCATTCATCCATCCATTTATCTGGCCATTTAATTCAATTTAGTGAGTTGAGTCAAATCAGAAATACCCACTGTGCCTTACTAGCCACAAAACCCTGCCTTCGAGGGCTGCCGGAAATATAAAGATAGTAATGTATAAAAAGTTACTCTCAAGGGCTTACCATCTCATCGGGGTGATGGCAAAGGCAAATACATAAATAGATTAGACCAGGCAAAGTATGATAAATATGAGAGAAGTTGACCAGAGGTGTTTCAGATATTCAGAAAAATGACCTGTCACACGGAGTTGGAAGAATTACAAAAGGCAATTCCTTATTAGGAACTCATTATTAGGCATCTTAGGTATTCATTAAGTATGTGTTGAAAATTACTACATAAGATGGGCTTGGATACAAGCCTTGGAGCGTTGGTAAGAGTCATAAGCAGAGGCAAGAGCAAGGCAAAGACATCGCAGGTGGCAGTTACCACTAGTAGCAAGTCTGGTGAGATCTAAAGGGAAAGCAAGCTGTTCTGTTTCTTCACCAATCATCTTTCCTTCATCCCTTCATCCGTCCAGGATGTCACACTTGGCTGTGAGGGGCACACCAGGGGTGTGACCCACCCTGAAGAAGCAGTGAGTAGGAACTAGAAAGTGTTTGCAAACAAAGAAGCAGCATAGTGAGTGGGGCTAACAGAAAGGAGGTGTGGAGTTTAATGACAGATGGGGCAAGAGCCAGAGGCAGAACCCAAAATATGGCCCAGAGGCCGGAGACTGGGCAAGCCAATGAGGTGCCTGCATACAGACAGCCCAAATGTGGTCACTGAGTTCCTGTGACTCAATCTCCAGAGGGACATTTAGGCCTGGTGCTAATTATATGTTGATATCAAACCCTTTCTATGTGCTCAGCATTGTGCCAGGTGAGAAAAAGATCTAAGAGAAATACATGAAATGATCTTCATCCAGACAGAGCTTATAATCCAGTTGAACAAATGAGGGTAAATGGAAACAAAACAAGTGGAGCATATACATATGAGAACAATTGTGAGTATACATGTAAAGTACAAAAAGTTGTGGGAACTGGGAAAGAGCAGTTGCAGACCCAGCTCATTTCATAAATGTTGAAGGGGTGCCTGGTTGCTCTAGGCTCTCTCAGGAAGCATGTTGGAGGAGGTTTTTTTTTTCCTAAAGTATAGTTGATTTACAATATTGTGTTAGTTTTAGGTGTACAGCAGAGTGACTCAGTTATACATATATGTGTATATATCTATATATTTTTTCAATTCTTTTCCATTATAGTTTGTTATAAAACATTGAATATAGTTTCCTGTGTTATACAGTAAATCCTTGTCATTTATCTATTTTATATATGGTGATGTGCATCTGTTAATCCCATACTCCCGATTTATCCCCCGCCCCCTTCTGCTTTGGTAATCATAAGTTTGTTTTCTGTGTCTGTGAGTTCGTTTCTGTTTTGTAAATAAGTTCATTTCTAAAATATACAAACAGCTCATACAACTCAATAATAAAAGAAACCAAACAACTCAATCAAAAAATGAGCAGGAGATCTAAATAGACATTTCTCCAAAGAAGACATACAGATGGCCAACAGGCACATGAAAATATGCTAATTATTAGAGAAATGCAAATCAAAACTACAATGAGGTATCATCTCACACAAGTCAGAATGGCCATTATTAAGTCTACAAATAATAAATGCTGGAGAGGGTGTGGAGAAAAGGGAACCCTCCTACACTATTGGTAGGAATGTAAATTGGTGCAGCCACTATGGAAAACTGTATGGAGCTTCCTTAAAAAAACTAAAAATAAAGCTACCATATGATTCTGCAATCCCATTCCTGGGCATATATCTGGAAAAGACAGAAGCTCTAATTTGAAAAGATACATGCACCCCAGTGTTCATAGCAGCATATTTACAATAGCTAGGACGTGGAAGCAACCTAAATGTCCATCAACAGAGGAATGGATGAAGAAGATGTGCTACATATATACAATGGAATATTACTCAGCCATAAAAAAGAATGAAATAATTCCAAATATCAAATATCATGTGATATCACTTATATGTGGAATCTAAAAGAAATGATACAAGTGAACTTACTTACAAAACAGAAATAGACATAGAAAACAAACTTATGGGTACCAAAGGGGATAGTGGGGTGCAGAAGGAGAGATAAATTAGGAGTTTGGGATGAACAGATACACAGTACTATATACAAAATAGATAAAGAATAAAGACCTACTGTATAGCATAGGGAACTATGTTCAATATATTTATATATATATATATATATATATAACTGAATCACTTTGATGAACACCTGAAACTAACACAACATTGTAAATTAACTATACTTCAATTTTAAAAAATGGTTATAAAAAACAAACAGGAAAACAGTATGGTATTGGTGAAGAGATAGAGGAAGAGATCATTGAAACATAATAGAGTCCAAAAATAGACACATAAAAATATGTCCATTTAATTTTTGACAAAGGTGCAAAAGCAACTCAATGAAGAGAGTCTTTTTAACAAATGGTTTTGAAACAATTGCCATCCATATTCAAAACAATAAACCTTGCCCTATACATCAAACCTTATTAAAAAATTAACTGAAAGTGGATCATAGACCTAAATGTGAAATGTAAAACTTTTAGAAGAAAGTATAGGAGATTATCATGACCTTATTACAAAAAGTTATTAGACATGACACCAAAAGCATATCCATAAAAAATATTTATAGGTTGGAGTCTTTCAAAATTAAAAACTTTTCCTCCAAGAATGAAAAGACAAACTATAAACTGGGAGGAAATATTTGCAAATCACAATTCTAACAGAGAACTTATATTCATAATATATAAAGAATTCTCAAAACTCAACAATAAAAAAACAAACAACCCAACTAAAAAGTGAGCAAAATTTTGGACACATCAGCAAAAGATATTAAGTTGGCAAATAAAAGATGCTAGACATCATTAGCTATTAGAGAAATGCAAGTTTAAACCACCATAAGATACATCAATTAGAAAGGTTATAATAAAAAATACTGGCATTACAAAGAGTGGGCTGGTAAGGATGCAGAATAACTGAAACTCTCATACATTACTGGTAGGAATGCAAAATGGCACAGCTACTCTGGAAACTAATTTGGCAATTTCTTACAGTTAAACACACACTCATTACTTGACCTAGAAATTCCATTACAGGGTATTTACTCTAGAGAAATGAAAATATGTATTGACATAAGAACCTGTACACAAATGTTTAGAGTAGCTGTATTCATACTTGCCAAAAACTAGAAACACCCCAAATGTCCTTCATTCAGTCAATGGATAAACAAACCTGGTACATCCTTATAGTGAAATACTACTTAGCAATAATAAGGGACAAATTATTGGTATTATGCAACAACTCTCATGAATCTCAGGAGCATTCTTCTGAGTAAGAAGCCAATCTTAAAAAGTTACAAACTATGTAATTCTATTTGTGTAACATTCTCAAAAGACAACACTATAGAGATAGAGAACACACCAATGGTTGGCGGGTGTTAGAAATGAGAAGAGGCTGTCTTAATTTTGTATGCATTAAAATTCATAGAACTGTACACCAAAAGAAAAAAGCTAATTTCGCACTCTGATAATTTAAATACTAGAACTTTACAAGGCAAAAATCTCTATTTTCAAAAATAATGTTAGTTATTAAAATAAAAGAAAAACAGTGAGATCTCATTTTTATACCCAACAAGTTAGCAAACATTAACACATTTGATAATAGTCTTTATCAAGGTAACTGGTTGAGGGAAATAGACTTGTGGGAGACTAAATTGGTAAGTCATGTAAAAAGATAATTTACCTATTAGAATATGAAATATTTATACCTTATGACCCAGTAATTATAATTATTATGTAGAAAAACACTCATATACATGCCCAAGAAGGTTTAGACAGATCTAAATTCTGGCATTGTTTGTAGTCACAAAGAATTAAGAACAACCTAAAGTTCATCAGTAGAAAGATGGCCAAGAATACATACCAGCACTCTGGAATATAATACACCACTTAAGAAGAATGAGATAAATCTATTTGTAGTGGCATGAAAAGAGCTGCAAGGCATATTTTCAAGTGGGAAAAAAGCAAATTGCAAATCAGTGCATACAGCATATTACCATTTGTATATTTTAAAGAAGGATTTCATAAGTACGCACACATATAGTAATATAGTAAAAGGCTATGAGATACATAACCAATTAGGAACAGTACTGCCTTCTGAGAATTAAAGGGGATTGGGAGCATCTAAAGAGATTTTAGGTTTTTTCTTTTTTTACATCAAAAATGTATTAATGCATTACTTGTGTGCTAAAAACAGAGCCTGTTACATCCCAGCCTTATAAATGAGAGTGCATAGAGCAGAAAGCCCTCAAACATACCTTTGCTTTTGCTGGTAGGTTTTCTCTGCGTGGAGTTGTCTTTCAGGAATCAAAACAAGAGCTGCTTTCTCAGGAAAACCTTTCCTGATTCTCCATCCACTCCAGTCCTCCTCCTGTGCTCCTGTAGCATCCTACAGATAACTCCATCAAAGCCTTTGCCGGTTTACTTTGCCAACAATTTGTATGTCCCTTTTCCTCACCCCTGTGTCATACTCATCTTTGGGTTCCTAGTGCTGGCACAATGCCTGCCAGGTGGTAGGTACCCAAAAGTGCATGTTTTTTAAAATGAACTCTTGAACTGTTTACTAAACTATTTCAAATAAAAGTAAGATCTTGATCAGATCCAGGTTGAGAATTCTCCTAGAGTTCGTGATTTACTTCTATCATTCCTATTTCCATCCTTTCTATCATTCATCATTTCTATTATTCTGTCATTCAGTCACAGGGGGAAATGGGCCAGGGGTAAAGTGTGCTGATCAGTCAGAAATCCAGGGGGAAAATAATTCCCAGATTTGCAGCATTTGCTGATGTCTATGGTGTAAACATTCCCATCACAGTGGATTTCAAGCTACTAACATGATGCTACGTAAAAGTGGGTTGAGAAGAGATGCACAGTAATGGTTCTCCAAAGCCCGTGCGAGCCACGTCCAGCACACCACTGGCCCAGGAGCCCCTCGGACCTGCTCAGCCCCTAAGTTATCAAGAACAGCAGGCGGCTGGTGCCGTGAGCACCTCTGTAGGTCGAGGCAGATGTTCACGGGCTCGTGCCTCTACTCCCCTGCCTGACCATCTCTGACTGGCTGATCCTCAAAGGCTTGCTCAAAACTCACCTCTTCTGTTTTGCACTATGTTTTAGTTTCCACATATAAGTGATATTGTATAATACTTGTCTTTCTCTGTCTGACTTACTCCACTTAGTAGGATCATCTCTAGGTCCATCCATATAACTGCAAATGACATTATTTCATCCTTTTTCTATGGCTGAGTAATACTCCACTGTATATACACACTACATCTTCTTTATCCATTCATCTGTTAATAGACATTTAGCTTCATTTAGGTTGCTTCCATGTCTTAGCTATTGTAAGTAGTGCTGCTATGAACACTGGGGTTCATGTATCTTTTTAGAGTAGAGTTTTCTCTGGATATATGCCCAGGAGTGGGATCTCTGTATCATACAGTAACTCTATTTTTAGTTTTTAAAGGAACTTCCATACTGTTTTCCATAGTGGCTGTATCAATTTATATTCCCGGGACTTCCCTGGTGGTGCAGTGGTTAAGAATCCGCCTGCTAATTCAGGGGACCTAGGTTCAAGCCCTGGTCTGGGAAGATCTCACATGCCGCGGAGCAGCTAAGCCCGTGCGCCACAACTACTGAGGCTGCACTCTAGAGCCCGCGAGCCACAACTACTGAGCCCACGTGCCTAGAGCCTGTGTTCCGCAACAAGAGAAGCCATCACAATGAGAAGACCGGGCACCGCAACAAAGAGTAACCCCCGGGCTTCCCTGGTGGCGCAGTGGTTGAGAGTCTGCCTGCTGATGCAGGGGACACGGGTTCGTGCCCCGGTCCGGGAAGATTCCACATGCCGTGGAGCGGCTGGGCCCGTGAGCCATGGCTGCTGAGCCTGCGCGTCCGGAGCCTGTGCTCCGCAATGGGAGAGGCCACAATAGTGAGAGGCCCGCATACCGCAAAAAAAAAAAAAAAAAAAAAAAAGAGTAACCCCCGCTCACCACAACTGGAGAAAGCCCGCCCACAGCCACGAAGACCCAACACAGCCAAAAAATAAAATAAAATAAATAAATAAATAAATAAATAAATAAATAAATAAACTTATTTTAAAAAATTTATATTCCCATTAAGAGTGTAGGAGGGATCCCTTTACTCCACACCCTCTCCAGCATTCATTGTTTGTAGACTTTTTGATGATGGCCATTCTGACTGCTGTGAGGTGATACCTCATTGTATTGTTTTGATTTGCATTTCTCTAATAATTAGCAATATTGAGCATCTTTTCATGTGCCTGTTGGCCATCTGTATGTCTTCTTTGGAGAAATATCTATTTAGGTCTTCTGCCCATTTTTTGATTGGGTTGTTTTTTTGTTATTGAGTTGTATGAGGTGTTTGTATATTTTGGAAATTAGTCCCTTGTTGGTAGCATCATTTGCAACTATTTTCTCCCTATCTGTAGGTTGTCTTTTCCTTTTGTTTATGGTCTACTTTGCTGTGCAAAAACTTTAAGTTTAATTAGGTCCCATTTGTTTATTTTTGTTTTTATTTCCATTACTCTAGGAGACAGATCCAGAAAAATATTGCTGTGATTTATGTCAAAGTGTGTTCTGCCTATGTTTTCCTCTAGGAGTTTTATAGTATCCAGTCTTACATTTAGGTCTTTAATCTATTTCAAGTTTATTTTTGTATATGGTGTTAGAGAATGTTCTAATTTCAACCTTTTACATGTAGCTGTCCAGTTTTCCCAGCACCACTTACTGAAGAGACTATCTTTTTTCCATTGTATATTCTTGCCTCCTTTGCCATAGATTAATTGACCATAAGTGCTTGACTTTATCTCTGGGCTTTCTATCCTGTTCCATTGATCTAGATGTCTCCTTTTGTGCCAGTATCATACTGTTTTGATTACCATAGTATAGTCTGAAGTCAGTGCGTGTGATTCCTCCAGCTCCGTTCTTCTTTCTCAAGATTGTTTTGACTATTCGGAGTCTTTTGTGTTTCCAAATACATTTAAAAATTTTTTGTTCTAGTTCTGTGAAATATGTCATTGGTAATTTGACAGGGGCTGCATTGAATCTCTAAGACTGCCTTGGGTAGTATCGTCATTTTTACAATATTGATTCTTCCCATCCAAGAACACAGTATATCTTTCCATCTGTTTGTGTTGTCTTCAGTTTCTTTCATCAGAATCTTATAGTTTTTGGAATACAGGTCTTTTGCCTCCTTAGGTAGGTTTATTCCTAGGTATTTTATTCTTTTTGATGCAATGGTAAATGGGATTGTTTCCTTAATCTCTCTTTCTGATCTTTCATTGTTAGTGTATAGGAATGCAAGAGATTTCTGCATATTAATTTGCATCCTGAAACTTTACTGAATTCATCGAAGAGCTCTAGTAGTTTTCTGGTAGCATTTTTAGGATTTTCTATGTATAGCATCATGTCATCTGTGAACAGTGAGAGTTTTACTTCTTCTTTTCCAATTTGGATTCCTTTTATTTCTTTTTCTTCTCTGATTGCTGTGTCTAGGACTTCCAAGACTATGTTGAATAAAACTGGTGAGAGTGGGCATCCTTGTCTTATTCCTAAACTTAGAGGAAATGCTTTCAGCTTTTCCCCACTGAGTATGTTAGCTGTGGGTTTATCATATATGGCCTTTATTATGTTGAGGTATGTTCCCTATATGTCCACTTTCTGAAGAGTTTTAATCATAAACGGATATTGAATTTTATCAAAAGATTTTTCTGCCTCTATTTAGATGATCATACGGTTTTTATTCTTCAATCTGTCAATGTGGTGTATCACACTTGAGTACTGTAACTTTATAGTAAGTTTTAACATCACATAGTTAGAGTCCTCCAACTTTATTCTTTTCAAAGTTGCTTTGGACATTTTGAGTCCTTTGCATTGCTATACACATTTTAGAATCTTCTTATCAATATCTGCAAAAAGACTTGCTGAGATTTTGATTGGCATGGCATTAAATCTATGCATAGATTTAGGGAGAATTGATATCTTTATTATGCTGAGTCTTCCATTCCATGAACATGATATGTATTTCCATTTATTTAGGTCCTCTGATTTCTTTAATCATCGTTTCATAGTGATTCTGATTCTTTATACAGATTCTGTACATGTTTTGTAAGATTTATACCCTTGTAAGTATTTCATTTTTTGAAGCTATTGTAAATGGTATGGTTTATTTCATTTCGGTTTCCAATTGTACATTGCTAGTATGTAGACATACAATAGACTTCTTTGTGTTGAGATTGTATCCTGCAACCTTGCTAAACTCAGTTCATTCTAGAAGTTTTTTTGTAGAGCCCTAAGATTTTCTGTATAGATGATCATATCATGTGTGAATAGGAACAGTTTTATTTCATCCTTTAAAATCTATATGCTTTTTTTCCCTTGCATATTGCACTAAGACTTCCAGTATTATGTTGAATGAGAATATTGAGAATAGATATCCTAGCCCTCTTTCTGATCCTAGGGGGAATTCATCTTGGGGGAAATCGTTTACTATTAAGTACGATATTAGCTTGAGGTGTTTTTTGTTTTATAGATGCCCCTTGTTATGTTAAAGAAGTTCCCTTCTCTTCCTAATTCAGTGAGAGTATTTATCATAAATGGATGCTATGTTTTGTCAAATGCTTTTCTGCATATATTGATAAGATCCATGGTTTTTCTTCTATAGATGGTTAGTATGGTAAATTATATTATAGATTTTTGAATTTTCCACCAGACTTGTGTTCCTGGGATAAATCCCGGTTATTTGTGGTGAATTATTCTTTTTATATATTGCTGTATTTTATTTGCTAATATTTTGTTGATTTTTTCCATCTATATTCATGAGGAATATGGGTGTGTAGTTTTCTTTTTTGTACTATCTTTTTGTAGTTTGGTCACAGTGTACTGTTGGCTTTACAAAATGAGTTGGAAAGTATTGCCCTTCTGTTTTGTAGAGGAAAGTGTGTAGAATTAGTGTTATTTCTTCTTTAAATGTTTGGTAGAATTTTATAGTGACTCCTATCTGGACCTGGAGATTCTTTTTTGGGAAGATTTTAACTAAAAATTCAATTTCTTTAACGGTTGTAGGATTATTCAAGTTATCTACTTCATCTAGGGTGAGTTTTAGTAGTTTGTGGTTTATAATGAATTGTTCTATTTAATCTAAGGTGTTGGGTTATTGTGCAGAGTTGCTTGTAGTGTTTTTATATTATCCTTTTAATATCTGTGGGGTCTGCAGTGACATTGCCTCTTTCATTCCTGATGTGGATAATTTGTGTCTTCTCTCTTATTTTTTTGTTAGTCTTGTTAGAGACATCAATTTTAATGATTTTTCCTTAAGAACCAGCTTTCAGTTTTAGTGATTTTTCTCTATTGTATTTCTGTCTTCTTTTTTTTTTTTTTTTTTTTTTTGGTTAACATACTTATTTGGGTCTTCATTTTTCTAAATTTGAAGCTATTCAAGATTTCTTTCTTCCTCCTGAAAATGACATTGACCTTAACACCCTTTAACTTTCCACAGAACAATGTGCCCACGTTGTCACTGCTACCTAGAATATAACTCTTTTCCTTTTTATTCACACACAATATTTGTTCTGCATTATTTTTACATCCAATAGTTAATGAAAACTATAAAAAATTCACACTAAATTTCTGTGTACAAATATTTAATATCTTGTGTCTCATTGCCCTCAGGGTTTAATTTTCATCTTCCTGGAGAAAACTGTGTAATATTTCTTACAGTAAAAGGCTATGGCTGGAAAACACTCATAGTCACTGTATGTCTGAAATGTTTTTTTTACCCTCTTCTCCCTCTTTCATGATAATCTAGCTGGATATAAAAATATGTCATCAGTTATTTTCCCTCACTACTTTGAAGATATTTCTGTCTTCATTTTTATTGATTTCTGCAGTTACCTTCACTATTTACTTTCTTCTGCTTGATTTGTGTATATTTTACTCTATTTTCTAGTTTCTTAAGGTAGAAACTTAGATTATTTGATACCCTTTTCTCTTTATAGCATAGGCAAGCACTGCTTTAGCTACATCCCACAGCTTTTCATATGTTGCATTTTTTTTCATGCAGTTTTATTGAAACTTTGACCCTCTTTGAATCATGGGTTACTTAAAAATTTTTTGTAAATTAAAGTATAGTTGATTTACAATATTATATTAGTTTCAGCTGTACAACATAATGATTCAGTATTTTTATAGATTATACTCCATTTAAAGTTGTTATAAAATATTGGCTATATTCCCTGTGCCATATTATATCCTTGTATCTTATTTATTTTATACATAGTTTGTACCTCTTAATACCCATGGGTTACTTTTAAGAGTTCTAAATTTCCCAGTGTTTGGAGACATTCCTTTTAAATTCTATCTATTGATTACTAGTGTAATTCCAATATGGTCAGAAAATATACTTTGTATGATTTCAATTATTTTAAATTTGTTAATGTTTTATTTTGTGACCTAGATACAGTCTATCTTGGTGAATAATCCATCTTCACTTGGAAAAAAAGTGTATTCTGCTGTTTCTGGTTAATAACTAGGCCTAGCTGATGGATGATGTTGGTCAATTCTTTTATTTCTTGTTGATTTTCTGTCTACTAGTTCTATTACTGAGAGAGGAGTGTTGAAGTCTGCAACTATAATTATGTGTTTGTCTACTTATTCTTTCATTTCTGTCAGTTTTTGCTTCATGTATTTCTGAAGCTCTTGTTGTTAGGAATACACACATTTGGGATTGCTGTGCCTTTTTTGGTAAATTGATACGTTTAATAATATGTATTATTTTTCTTTAGCTTTGGGACCTTTCTTTGCCATGAAGCTTACTTTGATATTAATATAACCACTTGTGGTAGGCAAACTCTAAAATGGCCCCCAATGATCTTCACCTTCTTGTATTTGTGCCCTTATGTAATTCCCTCCTCTTGAGGGTAGGCTGACCCTAGTTACTTGCTCTTAACCAATAAGATTCAGCAAAGGATGGCATATCCATGATTAAGTTACAAAAGATTGTGATTTTTGTCTTACTAGCAGACTCTCTCTCTTTTTCTAGCTCTGAAGAAGCAAGTTGTCATGTTGGAGAGGCCTCCATTACAAACAACTGAGGTTGCCTTGAGCCAACAATCAGTAAGTAACTGAGGCCATCAGTCCAGCAACCACCAAAGATTTGTATCCTGACAACAACTGTAATAGTCAGGACTCTCTAGAGAAACAGAATCAATAGGATATATAGAGATAGGAATTGGCTCATGCAATGTGAATTTGATTTGTCTGGGTGTGGATTTCTTTAGGTTTATCCTGTTTGGGGTACTGTTGAACCTTTAGGTTTTTGTCTTTTGTCAAACTTGAGAGGTGTCCAGTCATTATTTCTTCAAATACTTTTTCAGAACTTCCCTCTTTCTTATCACCTTCTAGAACTCTGATCACAGAAATATTAAACCCTTTGTTGCTGTCCCACAGGTCCTTGAGGCTCTGTTCTGTTTTTAAAATCATTTTTCTTTCTGTTGTTCACATTAGAATATTTCTATTGATCTATCTTCAAGTTCACAGACTCTTCTGTCATCTCCAATCTGCTAATAAGTCCATTCAGTTAATTTAAAAATTTTAGTTACATTATTTTTCAGTTCTAAAATTTCCATTTAGTTCTTCTCTTTATCATCTATTTCTTTGCTAATTCCTTTTTAAAAAACATTTGTTTCAAGAGTGTTTGCACCACTTTTTAAAGCATTTTTAATTATTTTTATAAGTTTTAAAGATCTTTGTCAGATAATTCCAATATCTGTGTCATCTCCTTGTTGGTGTCTTTTGATTATCTTTTCCCACATGAGTTGAGAATTTCATGATTCTTCACACATGATTTTGAATATCAGGTTATGAGACTCTGGATTTTGCTTGAATTATATGGATATCATTGATATTTTTGTTTTTGTTTTGTTTTAATTGATGATTAGATTTAGACCACAAGTTCCCACTTGCCTTCTGTAGGCTGTGGTTACAATGTCAGTTAAGTTTTCATCTTTGCAATGCTATTCAGATCTGTCCCATGAGTGCATAACCAACTGATCATTCTGGGACCCGGGTGGAAGTCTATTTGTTAGCTCAGTTCTCAAAGTCTTTGATATGTTTATTAGGATTAGATTCAAGCAAGTGTGGGTTTGGGGTGATCCCAGAAGTTCATTGGCTTACTGTTTTGAGCTCCTCCCTCTCTGTCATCTCCCAGTTCTTCACAGTTCCCTTCTCAGTTCCTTTTGTTCTTCCAACACTGCAATTGCAGTGTGTCTGTGGCCAAGTGGTAGAAGGACAGAAAGAATGCGAAAAACAAAAAACAATGAAATGTGGCCTTACCTTCATGGAATCCCTGCTCCACTGAATTGTGAAGAAAGTTCTTCTCCCTTAGAAGTTTGGTTCCTGCAGGCTACCATTGCTGCTGTTATTATTGCCATCCACCATCACCACCACCATAGGATTGCCTGGAGGGTGCAAGAGAATGAAGAAAATGGAGAGGGAAAGCTGAAGAATTTAATAACTGATAGTTAAGGGCTTCCCGGACAATTTTTCTTTCTCAAATTGTCCTTACTGTTCCTGGCATTTGTATGAATTTTAGAATCAACAAATCTTTGGGATATTGATTATAATTGCCTTTATAGATTAATTTGGAGAAAATTGTCATGTATACAATTTGAGTCTTCTCATCCATGCACATGGTATATACCTTCATTTAGTCAAATCTCCTTTTATATCCTTCAGGAAAGCTTTATAGTTTTTCTTAATGAAGATTTTGCATACATGTTATGAAGCATAAACACAGATATTTTATAGTTTTGTTGATATTTTGAAGGGTGTCTTTTCTATTTTATTTTATGCTTGATTAATTTAGGTCTATGGGAATGTTGTTTTTTATGCTTATCTTGTATCCAGAGTTTTACTAAATGTACTTATTAGTTCTAGTAGTTTTTCAATTAAATCTTTCAGTTTTTTTGGTACATGATCATATTTTCCATAAATAATGACTGTTTTTATATCTTTTATTTCCTCTCTCTCATTTTCTTTCTCTCTCCTTTTTGGTTGTTGTTATGATGATTAGGAATACCAGTATAGAGTTAAATTTAGAGAGGAGAGAAAAGATCTTTATTTTATTAGAAATCCTTCTAAAGTTTCCCATTAAGAATAATGCTTGCTACAAATTTCTAATAGATAGCATTCATCAAGTTCAGGAAGGTGTTTTGTATTTATGTTGGCTAATAGTTTTTTAAAAATCACAAATAGATATTGAATTTTATCAAATGATTGTTCAGCATTTATTCAGATGTTTGTAAATTTTAAACCTATTAATTATTTTCTAATGTGGAACTATCCTTGCTCTCCTAGGATAAACCCTACTTTGTCATGATGAATTTCTTTTTTTATACACACCAAGATTCAATTTGCTAATGAGTTATTTAGAACTTTTGCGTCTATACTTATAAATGAGATTGGCTTATAAATTTTTTCTTGTAGTGTCTTTAATCTAGTATCTGGGCATCAAGAGAAGGAGTAGAAATAAATGCAAAAAAATATATTATTCCTTTTAGAAAACTCACAGGGCTCACATTAGAAATACATCTCAAGGAAAAGCTACATAAAGTCAATAAACATATTCATAATGTGAGTATTTCCTGTGAGCCCCGTTCAAAGTATTTTATGTAAATATTTTATTTAATCTTAAGAACAAGTCTATGTTCATATGATGCAGATGGGGAAACTGATGCTTAGACCTCATTAATTGCTGAAGGTCAGAAACGGTGAACTATCATGACTGGAAGTGCTAGAAACCTAAATGACAGCTGCTGCAGCAGGACAAAGAATGTAGTAGTTTGGTTTACAGGCTTTGGGGAGGCAGAGTCAGCGGGCCTTAGGAACGAGTGCTAGCTGATGGGAAACAAACGTGTTTGCCTAGGACAGTCCCCCAGAGACAGTGTGCAGGGGCCGCTGGGAGGTGATGGGCTTTGGCCCCCACTCTGCAGCCAAAGCAACTCTGCTGTCACTCTGTTTTCACATTTAGTTCAACAAAGGTGTTGAGCTGGACTAGTTTGGAAACCATTGGCCCAAAGGTGATAGATTTGATACAATTGGTTCACAGTTGAGCAGAGCAGTCACAGACTTGGATTCTGAAATCAGACAGACTCTCACATTTACCAACTGTGTCCTTGGGGCCGGCTCCTTAATCTTTCCACACCTCAGTATCCTTGTGTGTAGTCGGGATTAATTTCCTTTGTAACAGACTCAGATCTGACTAAGAGATTTTCTTTGCTTTACTGTAACTGAACATCATTTCTGCCTTGAGCCTCAGCTCTACAGATGGTGAAAACTTTGTCACAGTTAATGGAGAGTAAAATCTGTCATTCATCTTTTCTTCCTGGATGGCATATGGTTTGGGAGGTGAAGTGGAGCGTGGGTAGAGGTTAGTTATGGGGCATCAGATCATGGGGAAGGTGTGGCCCTCAGCTGTAGTGAGGGCCTGACCATCCTGATACCTGTGGCTCCAGACTGTTTCCTCTGCTCTCCAGTGCCAGCATCCATCCTCCTGGCAGCACAGAGACACCCACAGTCCTGGCTGTTCTTTGGTCTACAGGCTACACCTGTCATTCTCTATCCTTCATATCCCAGCTGTGAGGCCACTTCAGGTCTCTTAGACCTCTCTCTGTCCTGAGTCTCTCTCAACTACACAGGTAAAAAAATCTATATCTACCCAAATTGCAAATCTGACTTTTAGGAGTAGGCATAAATTTTGGAGTTCAGATGCTAAGAACACTTGTTTTTTTGTTTTGTTTTCATTTTTTATTTTGTTATCCTAATCCTACTCCAGGTGCTATGCACGCCAAGGTGTATTTTGGGGGCAAGTAGAGGGCGACTAGGTAAACAAAACCATACAGGTGAAAAATCAATTGGTAAATATTTCGTAAAATGATTCTGACACAGAGATAATAACAGTAGTTACCTTTTAGGGCCATTGTGAGAAATAAATGTGACAGTGTATATGAAGGTGCCTGGACCAAACAGAGGATCCTCAAAATGTATCCCCTATTACTATCATTAGCTCTTGTCCCTGGGGTTGTAGCCCACCTCTGTGTCATCCACTTGCCCTGGGTAAGGTCTGCACCCGCCTGGATTATGTATGAATAGTGGTAATGAGGTGTTAGAGGCAGAGGGAGGGGCAGGGAGTTATGGGTTCATGGCAATAGCTCCGTTTTCTTAAAGGCTTCGGTACAAAGCCTCTGATACAATTTGTTAGCCCACCCAACCCTGCAAATCGGAAATTGGGTTTATATTTGATCAATTTGGCTGGGCCACTGAAGCTTCATGTGTCAACAGCAGCACCGACTTATCTTCATAAAGCTCTCCAATGCCCAAACTGCTGCTCCAGCTTCTGGTTCACACCTCCCATGATCTTGAACTAGAAAGAAATGAGTCCACACTTCTGGGTGTTGTTTCTGGGTCTGAGCCTGTCATAGACAACTCTGTCAATCTTTGGAAACAGTGGCATTAAGTAGCTTGAGAGAGAAACAAATACAGCAGCATCTGAAGCTGGTGTTTTGAAAAATCACTTTGTTTTTCATCATTTGCTTTTAGCTTGTAAAGCACCCCTCAACCATGGAAAGTTTTGAATATTTTAAGGCAACCCTGTTCCAGGATTTGTAGTAAATGCTCAAAAAAGGGCAACACCTTGAAGGGGTGTTACAGCTATACTTATAAATGAGATTCAATACCTTCATTAGTTTGGGTGGGTCTACTTGGGCATGAGAACACAGGCACCAGGACTACTTAGTAGGAATAAATTCTCTAATAATCAGAATGACTGCAATTTGGAATTTTCTGCCTGGGATTAGGGGTTGGACTTTGAAAGAGAAGATGGAATAAATGGTCTAGAGAAAAGGGAGTGGCCTGTGGAAGATGGTGGATAGCTGGAACTGAGGGACCACAGCTAATGAGAAAAGTCCTTGGGGAGGAATGGCTGGTGACTTTTTCAGACAGTGATTCCTAGCATTAAAATTTAAGTAGATTCCTGTTCTGGGCTGTGCCATCAGCCCCCATCATCAGTCTGGGTCTGATACAGGTATTGCCTTGGGGAATTAAATGAGAAGAGTTGTACTCCAGAGTTGGAACCATTTGGCCAGACAGTATAGCAGAGAGAACCGTGGTGGGTGTCAAGATGCAGAGAGCACACAGCCCGCCACCCAAGCAAGAGGAAGGAACAAGAGGAAGGAAGCAGAGAACCTGCCCTTCGCACCTCCCCGAACTCTCCTGGGCAGCATTAGGGATCTGGAGAGAAGCACTCAGTTCATGGGAGAGGGACTTGAGCTAGTTCATCTGCTTATAAAATAATGTGTTCACATTCGTAATGTTTCTGAATCACAGTGGACGTGCAGGAGCTAGTGAGTAAGCAGAGCTGATGGCCTACATCTGTGTCCTGTGCACTTTCCTTGTTCTCTACTTGCTTGAATGCCTTATGTTTTAAACACTATCCAAAACTTTGGGGATGAGAAACATTTTAGGAAATTAGCCCTCTAGAATATATAGAATCTACCAATTTCATTTCCAGAACTCAGTTTGACTTGGCCAAAAGAGGTTGCTTTCACATAAGTGTCCATTGACGGATGAATGGATAAAGAAGATGTGGTATATATTCACAGTGGAATATTACTCAGCCATAAGAAAGAATGAAACAATGCCATTTGCAGCAACATGGATAGACCTAGAGATTATCATACTAACTGAAGTAAACCAAAGAGAAAGACAAATATGTTATATCGCTTATATGTGGTATCTAAAAAAATGATACAAATGAACTTATTTACAAAACAAAAATAGACTCACAGACATGGAAAACAACTTATGGTTACCAAAGGGGAAAGAAGTGGGGGGGTTAAATTAGGAGTTTGGGACTCAAATATACACACTACTATATATAAAATAGATAACCAGCAAAGACTTAATGTATAGCACAGGAACCTATACTCAATATCTTGTAATAACCTATAATGGAAAAGAATCTCAAAAAGAATATATAGATACATATATATATGTATATATATGACTGAATCACTTTGCTGTCTACCTGAAACTAACACAACATTGTAAATCAACTACATTTCAATAAAAATTTAAAAATAGAAGTTGCTTTCACTTACTTACAGGGTCCTGCAGGAGTATCAGCGAATGAAGACATGTCAGTTAGTAGGACTGGATATCAGTACAGGCTCACACCAAGGAAGAACAGGCCTGAGTGTTTTTCATTTCTATAAATAGGATTTTTTAGAGAAAGTGAATGAACATTTTTATTATCATTACCCAAATGATATGAGTGAATTAAGCTACTTGTTTTCAGTGGAAGGGCACATTAGACAGGGCGGGATAAAACCAGATTCTAGTTCTTGTCCTACCAACAACTGATGACCCTTGACGATACCCCTTAACCTTGCTTAGCTGTGTCCTCTGTAAAATGACAGAGGTTGTTCTTAGTTATCTCTAAGGTTCCTTCCAACTCTAATTTTCTATGATTTAAGAGTTATAACAGATACCCAAGTGTGGACAGTCTGTTAATCCAAAGGTTCTCAAATTTCTCTGTTCACAGCACCCTTAGTGCCTTAGTGATAGTTTTCATAGTGCACTGAGGCCAAAAGAAATACCCCCAAATTCCATTTGTTAAGTGGTTTGGTCCAAGCAACTTAATAAGTACCTATGTCCTAATAATTTAAGCCATTTGAAAAAATAATAAATATAAATGGAAAGAAAAGGTGATATTTTATTTCATTCCTACATGATCATGCTTACTTACTCACGGGGGAATGTGAGTTTGGAGCACAGCATGACTTCTCAAACCATGGGATCCAACTGGACCCTAGCATTCTCATTTCTTCTTCCACATTGCATTTCACTCAGTACTTGATTTTTATCATAGCAACCACTAAAACCTAGTTTTTGCAAAGATCCGATGTCATTGAAAGGAACGTAGCACCATCTGTCTTGAAACTGAACCTCAAACTAGTAGTTTATGTAGTGCCTAAAAGCTATTGCTGGGTTTCCTAGAAAATTAATAATATCCTGGAGCGAGTTTGCTGCATTTCCCTGGGTGCCTAGGCACACAGTGTGGGAAGCATGGCTTCAATCAATGTTTGAGGTCTTCCATTTTCAATGGAACCATATGCATCTCCCTGTTGCAGACATTTTTGGTACCCATGGGCCAAGCACAGAATAAGACAGTTCTCAAAAATTCAGGGCAATGTCTCTGGGAGTCTTGGCCTGTTGGAAGTAAGGAATCATCCGGGTGATGATCTTCTCAGTGCCCCAGCCTCAGCTGTGTTGGTGACATTCCAGAGACAAGCAAGTGTCATCCTTGCTCCACTGCAGCCACTGCTCCCAGGCCACACACTGGGCTTTGTCAGCCCTTGGAAGTCACCACTGTTCTCTGGAAGGCCGGTGGATGACTCGGCTGTCACATCCTCCTACACATCAGCAGGCTCAGCCCCTTCTCCCAGCCCACTTGCTGTTTGATGTCAGGGAGATCAGCCGTCTCCTGACTAATTTTTCTGTTAATCTCCCCAGGGAGCTTCACTTCTCTTGCCAGCCCTCTGATCCATCACTTCAGCCTTCCTCTCCCCAGCACCCTCAGTGCCTTTACATTTGCCCTCCTCCGCGACAATCCTGCAAAACCTCATCCTTGCATCCACCTCACCACTTGCCTCATGTCTTCTCTCAACTGAATTCAGAGGAAGTAATCCCCCAAACAGGCATCTTAGGGCCACCCCAGATGTCTGATCTGTGGTCTCAGCTGGGCCCTCAGGTTCCTGGGCAACCCTTGAATATAGCCAAGTAAATTTTCCCAGCTCCCAGCAAAACATTCCACAGTTCCTTTACTCTCCTCTCTCATCCCAGACTATTGCTCAGCAGGTAACCAGCCTTCTAACTCATAGAGCATTCAAAACGCTCAGAAAAAAGCACTAAAGCTCTGTCTTCACCCATAAACATTCCCTTTTGCACCTACCCTCTCACTTCATCCCTCCAGGCTGGGAGGAAGAGGTGTTGCCTTCCATGCCTAAGGCTCACCCTTGCTCCGGGCTCCCAATCCCATCCCTTCCCATGACCCATGGTCCAGCATCTGACTCCACTGGGTGATTCCTCTCCCTCCTGTAATTTCAGATTCTTCATCTTTATTGCTTCCTTCTACATAGCCTATGCGTGTGTTCAGGTCTCCTACTTAATCAACAGGCTCTAACAATGTCCTTTCGATAACTGATGCCTGATTGTCCTGCTCTCATTGGCAGACAAATGCCCTGAAGAAGAGTCCACACTCACTGCTTCCATTTCTTGACCAAGCACGTGCTCCCCAGCCCCCTGCAGGCAGTCCCAGGCCCCCACTCTCCTCTTTAGCCCGTCCCTCACTCCGCTTGGCCCCCGCCTAGCTCTCCAGCGTCAGGGACCACATGCAACTCTCAGAAGGGGCTGTGCAGTCCATGGCTTTGATGTTTCCCTCGCTCACTTTCTCCCTTGTCCCTCTGGCAAGCAGCGCGTACTTCAAAACGTCCTCTGAGAAGCCTTTCTGTACCCTCCCTCCTCTGCCCACCAGGGGGAAATGGTCAGACTTCCTTTGTGTTCTCAGCTGTCCTTCCAGCCACAGTGTCTGTGGCCATTTACTTTCTGTGTTTCTGTGCTTTTCTCCAGCAAATATTGTAAGCTCCTGGAGAGCTGGACTGTGTCTTAATTATACCTGCATTCCCAGGGCCACACATACCCTGTGTTCAGTGAGTGAGTGGACGTAGTTGGTACAAGCAGCGATAACTCTCGGCTACCCAGGGCAGCGGGTTGGTAACATCCTTGTAGCAGACGTTTGACCTCAAACAATTGCTTCTAGGTTTCTCATTACTTCTGGGCACTTTATAGATGATATCTTATCTTTCCTCATAGCAACTCTATAGTACTATAGCCCATGTTTGACAGATGAGGAAACAGAGGCTCAGAGAATCTCAGTACATTTTCTCTGGTCATACAGCTAATAGTGGTAGAAGCAGGATTCCAGCCCAACTCTGGCCCCTTTGTACACACCCAGGCACCCCGACATTGCCCAGCTAGTGCATGCTAACTGACTGCCCCCTCATTAACTGTCAGCTTTTAGAAACATAACTAAGACACCAAGTCAGAAGCAAAAGCATTCAGCTCCTAAGAGAGCCATAAATGCTTGTGGGTTATCAATGATTGGGGCCAAGGATTTGTGCTATAAATATCAGCTGTCCATTGGCTTTATTCTTGGTAGTTTAACAACTGTTCTTTAACTAACAAATCAACTTTGCCAGCTAAGACTGCATTGAAACCTGGGACTGGGGGTGGATGGATGGGAGGGAACCGTTCCTTCAAGGAAACTTGGAGAAGCCTCTCTTGTCTCTGGGGCCCATCAGTTCAGGCCGTCCTCCCCACCCCATCCCTTTTTGTTTAGTTTGACCTTGGTCACTGATGACAAGGCTTCTTTTCCTGCCAAACCAATCAATAAGCTAAATAGACAGAAGATGAGTATTTAGAATGTGGGAAGCCAAACTCAAACACAGATAGGTTATCAGTCTAGCCCAGAGCAGACTTCTGAGCAAATATTTCATTAACAAATTTTTCATGGCAACTTGCATGTTAAAAAAAAAAAAAAAAGAGGGGAGAGGGAGAGAAAAAGAACAATGGTGGCCGGTAGGCGTGGAGGTGTGGCGGTAAAGAGAAAGGCTGCTGAATCTTTGAAGCTGAACTGCCCCAGAGAGCAGGGAGAAGGGTTGGGTGGCAGAGAGAAGCCCCCCAGGAAGGGGAGCCCCAATCCCATTAAAACCCTTCAACTTCTAGCCTCCCTTTCATGGCAGGGCTGCCTTGTGTAATGCATCTTCAGCCATCTCTGGGCGCTGGAGCTGGTTAAGTCTCCTGGATACAGACCCCAGCCTGGCAGTCAGCGGCTTACTGTGGAGGTCTGGGCTGGTCACCCAGTGAGGGTGCTGGGAGGGGAGAGGAGATACGGTCCCTTGGGAGCCCCACAGGGGAGATGGGGGGCAAAGAGAACACTAAACATAAACAACTGTAATCAGAGCACCTGTTTTGGGCTCCCACTAAACTTTAGGCACCTGGAAGGCTATTATCTTACTCCTCGTAACCACGCCTAAGACTGTGGTAAACTCTGGCACACATGCCCATTGGTGTCTGTTCTGATTGCTAAATATTCTGAATATCGTACCCTGTTCACAACAACTCTTAAAGTGCTCTGGTTTTAATTTATGGCCGAGGAGCCTGAGATTCAGAGAGGTTAAACAACTTGTTCAAGTGTGCACAGCTGGTGAGCTGCCGGGGCAGAATTGGGAACTGGGCCTGATTCCAAAGACAAGCAGTTTTCCACTCCTTTCCACTGTTTCCCTAATAGCTTCTTTCCCTAATAGTTGAATACTGATATTCAACTCTTGTAAGCAAGTGCTGAGGGAAACAAAGAATGAGTAGACTAAATTTTCAGTCCCTTATGTGATGTGATCCTTCCTACCCTGGCTTGTGTAAACCCTGCCTCCTTCCCCGCTTCATCTGAATTCTCGTGCGTCCCATTCAGGCTTCAGCAGTTAATCACTGCACAGGAAAGCTTCCCAAAGTGGCCTGTGCTCTTTGTTCTTATTACTTTCTATTTTTTCTTCAGAGCACTTACAACAATGCTAAGTAAATATCTTTATGTGCAATTTATTGATGAATATACCCCGGATAGACTGTAGTAGTAGTAATACTAATAATAATAGCAGCTAACCTCTATTCAGTCCTTACTACAAACCTGGCACTCTCTTAAAGGCTTTACATATGTTAACTTATTTAATTAAGCCTCTTGAGGATACTGTGACCACTGTGAAGTAGTAACTGTTACGGTTGCCATTTTATAGATGAAGTAACTGAGGCACACCGAGGTAAAGAAACTTGCCCAGTGCTACTTAGCTAGTGAGTGAGTGATTGAGTGACAGAGCAGGATATGAACTCAGGCAGTCTTTGGTTCCAGATCCATGCTCTTAATCATGATGACAGGGCCACAAATTCCTCCCACCTTGGTATGTACACTTCTTAGAGGTGGAGTCTGTTCCACCTCTTGAAACTGAATGTTCCTGTTATTGGCTTTCACCAGCAAAATGCAATGAAAGTGATGCTCTGTGTATAACCTCCAAGGCTAGGCCTTAAGAGGCTTTGCAGCTTCTGCTTTCTCCCTCTTGGAATGCTGCCCTGGGACCATCTTGTAAAGAAGCTGGCCTGGCCTATAGTTGCCCGCAAGGCCGCGTGGAGGAAAACCGAGGCAGCCCAGCCAACATCCTGTACCAGCTGCCGGACGTGGTGCTAGAATGACGCCATCTTGGACCTTGCAGCCTAGCCAGACTTCCAGCTGAATGCAAGCATGTGATTGAGCCAGCCAACCCACAGAATCATGACAATTAATAAGTCACAGTTGCCCTGAGCCACTAAGTTTTGAGAAGTTTTATTGCACAGCCAAGACTAACTTGGCAAGAACTTTCTTGCTCAGGTTACGTCTCTAGTGCCTAGCGGGATGTCAGGTACACATAGCACTTTGACAGTAAAAACGTGTTGACTGTGTGAATAAAAAGAAGTAGGGTTGAAGCAGGAAGACCCCCCAAAATATGGTGGCTAACTCTAAGATATTATGGAATTCATTCTATGTGACATACTTCAGAATTTCAGAACAGATGGTAATTTTAAAATACTAGCACTCTTAATTTTCTGTAGATGCTTTCAAGTTCTTATTGACCTAATTTCAGAATACCTTATAAAGTCATTTGTTGCCATTTTAATTTTTTCTCCTTTGTGTTCTTTTCTTTTTTGGGCTCTTCAACCATTAACGATATAACTTCATACTTGTTTCTATAATTATTTGATCAATTTAATCTCCCCCCTAGATTGTAAACTCAGACAGAGCAGGGGCCTAAAATGATTTTTCTCATGGTTGTAACCCTTGTTCTGGTTCATACTGTGGGCTCAATACGTACACACATACCTTGGAGATACTGCAGGTTTATTTCTAGATCACAGGCTCATTTCTAGATGCAATAAAGTGAATATCACAATAAAGTGAGTCACACAAATTTTTTGGTTTCCCAGTACATATGAAATTTATGTTTAAACATATAAAATTTATGTTTATACTATATGGTAGTCTATTAAGTGTATAATAGCATTATGTCTAGAAAAACCAATGTACATATCTTAATTTAAAAATATTTTATTGCTAAAAAATGCTAACCATCATCTGAGCCTTCTTCAGAGTCCTAATCTTTTTGCTGGTGGAAGGTCTAGACTCGATGGTGATGCTGCTGACTGATCAGGGTGGTGGTTGCTGAGGCTGGGGTGGCCGTGGTAAGTTCTTAAGACAACAATGAAGTTTGCACATCAATTGACTCATGCTTTAATGAATGATTTGTCTGTAGCATGCAGTGCTGTTTGAGAGCATTTTGCCTACAGAATTGCTTTCAAAATTGGAGTCAATCCTCTCAAACCCTGCAACTGCTTTATCAACTACGTGTATGTGATAGCCTAAATCCTTTGCTGTCATTTCAACAGTCTTCACAGCATCTTCACCAGGAGTAGATTCCATCTCCAGAAACCACTTTCTTTGCTCATCCGTAAGAAGCAACTCCTCATCTGTTAAAACTTTATCATGAGATTGCAGCAGTTCTGTCATATCTTCAGGCTCCACTTCTAATTCTAGTTCTCTTGCTCTTTCCACCACATCTGCAGTTACTTCCTCCACTGAAATCTTGAACCCCTCCATGAGGGTTGGAATTAACCTCTTCCAGACTTCTGTTAAGGTTGACATTTTGACCTCTGCCCATGAACCAAGAATGTTCTTCATGGCATCTAGAATGGTGAATTCTTTCCAGAAGGTTTTTAATTGACTTTGCCAAGGTGCATCAGAGGAATCACTATCTTTGGCAGCTATAGTTTTTAAAAATTTAATTCTTAAATAATAAGACTTGAAAGTCAAAATTACTCCTTGATTCATGGGCTGCAGAATGGATGTTGTGTTAGCAGGCATGAATACAGCATTAATCTCATGGTATATCTCCATCAGAGCTCTTGGGTGACCAGGTGCATTTGTCAATGAACAGTAATACTTTGAGAGGAATCTTTTTTTCTGGGCAGTATGTCTCAACAATGGGCTTAAAATATTCAGTAAACCATGTTGTAAACAGATGTATTGTCATCCAGGCTTTGTTGTTCCACTTAGAGAGTACAGGCAGAGCAGATTTAGCATAATTCTTAAGGGCTCCAGCATTTTCAGAATGGTAAATGAGCACTGGCTTCAACTTCAAGTCACTCTCTGCATTAGCCCCTAACAAGAGAGTCAGCCTGTCCATTGAAGCTTTGAAACCAGACGTTGACTTCTCATCTCCAACTATGAAAGTCCTAGATGGTGTTTTCTTCCAACAGAAGATGTTTCATTTACAATGAAAATCTGTTGTTTGGTGTAACCACCTTCAGTGATGATCTCAGCTAGATCTTCTGGATGACTTGCTGCAGCTTCTACGTCAGCACTTGCTTCTTCCCCTGGCAATTTGATGTCACGAAGACAGCTTCTTTCCTGAAAACTCATGAGCCAATCTCTCCTAGCTTAAAACTTTCCTTCTCGGGCTTCCCTGGTGGCGCAGTGGTTGAGAGTCTGCCTGCTAGTGCAGGAGACACGGGTTTGAGCCCTGGTCTGGGAGGATCCCACATGCCGTGGAGCAACTAGGCCCGTGAGCCCCAACTACTGAGCCTGCGCGTCTGGAGCCTGTGTTCCGCAACGAGAGAGGCCGCGATAGTGAGAGGCCCGCGCACCGCGATGAAGAGTGGCCCCCGCTTGCCACAACTAGAGAAAGCCCTTGCACAGAAACGAAGACCCAACACAGCAAAAATAAATAAAATAAATTAATAAACTCCTACCCCCAATATCTTCTTTAAAAAAAAACCAAAAAAACTTTCCTTCTCCGCTTCCTCACATCTCTCAATCTTCATAAAATTGAAGAGAGTTAGGGCCTTGCTCTGGATTAGTCTTTGGCTTCAGTGAATGTTGTGTGGTTTGACCTCCTCTCCAGACTGCTGAAACTTTCTCCGTATCAGCAATAAGGCTGTTTCACCTTTTATCATTCATGTGTTCGCTGAAGTAGCACTTTTAATTTCCTTCAAGAACTTATCCTTTCCATTCACAACTTGGCTAACTGTTTGGCTCAAGAATCCTAGCTTTCAGCCTATCTCAGCTTTCAATATGCCTTCCTCACTAAGCTTCATCATTTCTAGCTCTTGATTTAAAGTGAGAGATGTGTAACTCTTTATTTCACTTGAACACTTAGAGGACATTGTAAGGTTATTAGCTGGCCTAATTTCAATACTGTTGTGTCTCAAGAAGAGGGAGACCTGAGGAGAGGGAGAGAGACGCGGAACGGCTGGTTGGTGGAGCCGTCGGAATGCACACGGTATTTATGGGTGAAGTTTGCCGACTTACATGGGCTGTTCGTGGAGCCCCAAAACAATTACAATAGTCACACCAAAGATCACTGATCATAGATAATTATAACAAATCTAATAATAATGAAAAAGTTTGAAATGCGAAAATTACCAAAATGTGACACAGAGACATGAAGTGAGCAAATGGTGCTGGGAAAATGGCGCTGACAGACTCGACTGATGCAGGGTTGCCACAAACCTTTAATTTGTAAAAAATGAAGTATCTGTGAACCACAATAAAGTGAAGTGCAATAAAACGAGGTCTGCTTGTACTGTTGAATGGATTGAAATAAAACTGTGAATTTCTTTATTTTAATTTCCAGTTTCTTCAGGCTGGTATGAAGCTCTAATCTGCATTTTTGGGTTTTCCTTTTTAAATTCTGAATTGTAAAATGCTAGAGGTGGTAGAGACCTCTTTGGCAGGAACATCAGCTTTAAAGGATAGCATGTTGTTTCCTTGTCACACAGCTCGTTTATAGCAGAGCCAGGACTTTAATTCACATCTTCGTCATCCATCTACTTTACTTTCTCCCCAACTGGTAGACACTGAAGTCCCCAATGTACAGATGGACAAATTGGGGCAGAACCCATGCCAGATCACAGATTATTCATCTCTTAGCTGAAGGCTGTCTCTGGGAGTCCAAGCTGACTCTAGGGTTAAGCTTCTGACAGCTCTAAGTATTTTTTCCTCTTTCATGTTGCTCTCAAATATATTTCTATCCCCGTCAGACCATCCCCCTTGTTCCCATTTAACCTGAGAAAGTTAAACCCACTTTTGATCATCATGTGAAAATCTGAGGCAAAGTGCTTCCTTCAAGGCAGATGTTTGGAAACGCTGAGCTGCAGGCGCTCAACTTGTCAAGTAACTTTTCAAATGATGAAAAAAGGGGAAAATGTAGGTCAGGAAGCAATAAACTATATTCACATCCAATATATCCTTCTGCTTAAGGAGCTGACTTTGAATCTCCACCTTTTACTAAAATGAAACAAAAATCCAAATCCAACCCAAAGCATTACGGCTTTAAGTACTGAAAGTATTTATTATTTCTGTTCAAGTAATCCAAAAGCATAATCTCAAGAACATCTCTGCTCCAGGAATGTCTCAAAACACTGTGGATTTGGTGTGATTCCTTTATCCAGATGTTTGTAGAAAAGACTCTGAATGGCATGTGGGGAATTAAAGATTTATTTTTAATATTTGAGAAAAGTCATATTTCTAATAGCAGTGAGCCTTCTAACGTGTCCTCAATCTTTGCTGCCTCTCTGTTCTTTCTCGTATTGTTGTCTCAAGTAACAGCTCTATTCTTCCGAATTATCAGCCTATGGGTTTTCAAACGTTAATACTTAGATATTGGAAGGATAAGGTCGTTGAGGTACTTTCACTATAACACTGATATTCACATCAAGTTTATTTCAAGAGGCAATTTTCACTCACTAAGGTTTAGCCAAGTCCTACAAAAGATCTCTTTTTGGGACTTCCCTGTGGTCCAACAGTTAAGACTCTGTGCTCCCAATGCAAGAGGCCTGGGTTCTGTCCCTGGTCAGGGAACTAGATCCCACATGCCGTAGCTAAGAGCCTGTGTGCCACAACTAAAGATCCCACATGCCACAACCAGAAGATCCTGCTGCTGCAATGAAGATCCTGCGTGCCACAACTAAGACCCGGCACAATCAAATAAATAAATAAATAAATACTTTTTAAAAATCTCTTTTCATGGGGCAAAATCTCCAACAAACTGCCCTAGTGTCTCAGCTTTGCAGAGTAGTGTGACTTGTCTTTGAAGATTATGGGATGTTTCCAAGTGTCCCTTAAATCTAGAAGCATCTCATCAGAGACCCCCAATGGTTACTATGTCCCTCCTGTGTCCAGACATCCAACAATAAGATATCTGGTAGTCATGAGCATCTTATTATTGGAAGGTCTCTCCCTCATTTATTATCCCCTTACCTATAGAGAAGGATATTCTAAAATATGGTAGATTTTATGCGTTGAGTGAGTTTACCTGCTGGAGATGATACATTTCAGGTTCTAGTGGCAGAGAGAAATTTAAAATTAGGTCACCTCATGGTTACAACTTGTGTCTATAACAGAAACTAAAAGGTCTCAGAGATCATACAGATTCTCTGGTTGGGAACCCAAAAGGGACCTACTGTGAAACATTCTTTAATTGGTTTGTTACCCTCAAAAAATATACTGAATATTTCTATGGAAACTGGAGTTTTGATATAAAATAATACAGCTGGGTTAAATCTAAGATCTGAGCTCTAAGATCAGTCCCCATAGGACCAGTGTGTGTGCTTTTAGAAGATGCCAGCCTCTGTGTTGTAACTTTAGGGAAACACAACAGTCCTCCTAGCCTCTAAACCTTTATGTAGTTTATTGTTTCTTGAAACTGATGCATTAGAATTGTCTTTTTTTTTTAATTGGAGTATAGTTGATTTACAATGTTGTGTTAGTTTCTACTGTACAGCAATGTGAATCAGTTATACAGATACATATATCCACTCTTTTTTAGATTCTTTTCCCATATAGGTCATTACAGAGTATTGAGCAGAGTTCCCTGTGCTATACAGTAGGTCCTTATTAGTTATCTATTTTTTTTAATAGCTGTTTATTGGAGTATAATTGCTTCCCAATACTGTGTTAGTTTGTTGTACAACAAAGCGAATCAACCATACGCATACATATGTCCCCATATCCCCTCCCTCTTGAGCCTCCCTCCCATCTTCCTTAACCCTGTAGGTCATCACAAAGCGCTGAGCCGATCTCCCTGTGCTATGCTTCTGCTTCCCACCAACCAACTGTTTTACATTCGGTAGTGTGTATATGTCGATGCTACTCTCACTTCGCCCCAGCTTCGCCCTCCCACCCCATGTCATCAAGTCCATTCTCTATGTCTACCTCTCTATTCCTGCCCTGCAACTAGGTTCATCAGTACCATTTTTTTTTTTTTTAGATTCCATGTTTATGCGTTAGCATACAGGATTAGTTTTTCTCTTTCTGACTTACTTCCCTCTATATGACAGAATTGTCTTTTATTTTAAGATTTGAAATCTTCGAAAACATAAAATACTTCTTTTTTCTTTAGCTAACATTCATACAGTACTCACTTCCTGCTAGGTATTATTCTAATGCTCCGTGAGTATTAATTTACTTAATCCTTTCAGGAACCTTCTGACTTGGGTATGAATGTCGTCCCCATTTTGCAGATGAGAAACACAAACATGAAGAGAGGCCAAGTAACACATCCAAGGTCGAAGAGTCATATGTGAGCTCAGGAAGTCTGCATCCAGGGCTGGCTTCACACTACACCATGCAGCCCTCTCATCCCCTTGTGTCTCCATGACATTGGAAGCCTTCCTACTTCTGGAATGTTTGGGGAGGGTGAAGGAGGGTTGCAAATGACAAAACAGGACAGCATTGATGGAAATGAAGTGGGGTGGAGAAAAGAACACAAGGGAGGGTTTGAATAATGAGGACAGAGTCTGCTTATGTCATTTATGGCAGCAGCTGAGAGAAAACTGTCACCGTGGACCCTCTTGGATTTGCAGGTGAGACTCTTAATTTTGGAGTTCATCCCTCACTTGACAGATGAGGGAAACTGAGGCTGAGGCAGCAGACAGAGGACAAGGGAGAGAAGGGTGCTCAGATTCCATAGCTAGTTAGCAGCAAAGCCAGGACTGGGGCTGCAATCCTCCATCTTCTGGGTCCATCTTCTGGGTCCAGAGCCCTCTCTTCCTCTGAAGGCAGCCTGTGGGCTCCGAATCACCGAGGGGCTGGAGGAGGCTCAGCAGAAAGGAGCCTTTTTCTTTCTGTGGTTCTCCTTGTAGAATGTCCACTTCCTGGGTGGCATATGGTTTGTCGACAACACATGGAAGGGAATTTTCATCCTACTGTTTACAAGGGGTATTTCCTTATGGACACATTTTCTGGTAAGAGAAGAGCACCTTGTTGACCTCATGTTACTTTTGGGGAAGCAGGTAATGCAGCTGAGGCTGGAAATGGAGTTCATTGTCACTGTCCCATTTCATAAAGGCGCCATGCGTTTCTAAAGAGCGTCAGGCCAGGTGAAAGCACATGGGCTGAAGTGAGGGAAGAAATGCAGAACAGCGTTGGAAATGAAACGTCTTCAAATATAAATTATATAAACCCAGGGGTCATCTGGCATGCAGTCCTGGCAATAAGAGAATCTACAATGTGGGCGAACAAGTGAAAATAAAGTAATCAAAAGTAAGAAAGAGGCATATGTGAGGCATTAAGCATCAGGTACAGAGACTGCTGGGGAGGATTAGGGAACAAAGTCCAGAGACTGTAAAAAGAGATAAGAAAGGCAAAGGTAGCGAATGAAAAGGGACTGTGTTGAAGGTTAAGAGAAATCATGGGAAAATTTTCCAAGTGCATAAAGAATGCAGGGGTCATTGATGGAGACAGTTGGACGGCTAAGACACAGCAAAGAGTAATTTATTGAAAAAAGAGGTCGATGTGGCTGAAAAACATTAAATGATTTTTTTGCCTTGGAACTCTCAGGAAGATGGGGGCAAATGTTAGAAATCTACATACATTTCCTAAAGGAAACCAAAGAAAGATTGATGAATGGTGAGAACAAGCCATCACAAGAGATTCAGAAATTAAGACTGGAAAACAGAAAACAACATTAGAGACTTCAGTCCAAGGCAGCACATATGCAAACACACTTGAATAATAAATAACAGGAACTTGAAGTGAGGATTTGAAAAACAAAACTTCGGGGGAACCGCAAGCCCCCTGAGTAAAAGGTTGGCACTGCCCCCAGCTGTCTTGCAACACTAGACACAGCTTCTTTGTTTCTCTCCCTCCCCTTTCCTATTTCCCTTCCACAAATGTAGATTGAAAATTGGCTAAGTGCTAGGCATTGTGCTGTATATGGGCAGATACATGGATGAATAAGGTATTGTCTGTGGCCCCTGCCTCTGCGAGTTTATGCTTCTGTAGAGTGGACGTGCTCTGTGAATGGTTATATGACACAGGCTCAGGCTACAGAGCTGGGAGGGCTGAGTGGCGTGGGAAATAGAGACTTGGGAGGTCATTTCGGTTCGGGACAATCAAATTCCATCTTTATGGAGGAAACGAATGACACGAATGCTTGTTAGAATAATGTAGAACAATTAGCCCAGAGCTTGGGGTTTTCTTTCGTTTCTGGATAATTTTAAAAGGGCTTCCATAAAGTCAGGTGTCAGTGGTGTGGGTTATTTAGGGCAAGCTATTCTAGGAGCCCCTTACGTCACATTGTGTGGGTCGCTTCTGCAGACACATTGGGGATCTGTTATGGATGGGACTGCAAGCTGGGCGGCTGATCCTGGCGTCCAGCGCGGGGGCGAGTGGCCCACAAGGAAAAGTTTTTGAGGCTGAGCTAAGCACCCTTGTCTCAGGGATCCCTACTCCCGCACATAGAATGAAGGATACCCTGCAGGGGCTGAAGGGCACAGGGCATCAGAGGGAGGAACAAGTGTGGTCAGGAAGGACCGTAAAACTCTGAGTCTTAGAAGAGGAGAGGCGGGTAATTTGATTATTCAATTCAGTGTAGTGACAAATAAGGTAATGAGGCTAGGGACAAGAAATTTAGAGGTAAAACAGATCCTCCATGGTCACAGGCAATTGAATGGAGAGGAGGAATCCGAGTACAGAGACAGATAAAATTTTAATGTCCTTGGCACCAGGATCTGGAGCAATAAAAGAGATCAAACGTTATTCTGAATCACATAAATGGAAGGACTGTGAAAAAGTCAAAGGCAATTAGCTCAGAGTTATAAAAGGGAATGGTTAGTAGTGTTTGACCAAGGAAACTGGAGGAAATGTCTGCTAAGTTTTCCCCATTCCCTGTCTGGCTTCCCACTAGCTCTTCTCATCACTTTTGTTCACTAAACTTAACCTTGACTGTGGTTCTTTACATTGTTTCCAGCCTTACAGTTGAGAACAAACATGTATTAGTAATAGGTGCTCATCCAGCCGATATTTTCATAGGCAGGACTGGGTGAGAGTGGGAGGTGAGGAAACTTGTATCATTTTAACCCTCCTCCAGCTTTTGTGATTCTGACATGCTTTGGTAGGAACCCAGTGCCCCACCCTATTTGAGAATCATTCCCTTTCTAATAATATAAAATATAGGTTCAAGAAACCGATTATTGATTTCTTCTTCTCAGACTGTCTTCTTTGACTAGCAGGTGCCAAAGAATATTTTCTCAGAAAGAAATTAATTATCATCGGGTACAACTATATTATTAATGACCAAATGGAAAGTTGCTACAATCTTCAAATTCAAATAGAAACTAGTGACTTTATTGATTTAAGAATTTCTCTTCTATTCGGGTTTTTTTAAACAGCTCACTGGCATACATGTTCAAGTTTCAATTTGTTACAGCTCTCTTAACATTTATTCTCAAAACAATTATATGTAAATATGCCAGAGATGCATATATGCCTAGAAGTGCATGTTGTTCACATGACTCAATGAAATACCTTTGGATCAATCAAGTTTTAAAAAAGAAAACGATAGGGAAAAAGGAAGTAGTTTATCTAACTTCAGGCAAGATATCTCCTCCATCCCTTGTGTACACCTGAAAATAAATTCACCAGTTAAGCATTTAACTTATTTCCTTAAGGTCAGGTAGCAAAGGAGTCAATTCAAGTTGGAGTGTCAGGGAAATTTCACATGGGAAATCTACTTTATACCTACAGCAGGTGTGTGTCTTGGCTCGGAGAACAAGCTGTCTCAGGTGTAGTGACTGCCATGTGTTTACTGGGACATCTGGGGTCATTGACTTAATATTAGCTCTGGGCCCATCAGCCTGGCTACAAGAGACCCTACAGCTAACTTCTCTCCAGGTGGTAAGTTTATTTTGAAATGGTCAAATATGTGAAGGATATGTTAAGATAATTCATTGAGTTGGATCGGCCAGGAGGAGGAATGGGTTGGGACTGCAGTCTAAATGTAAACCAGTATCTCTAGAGAATGTGGAAAATGTCAAGTTCCACATTTGGAAGCCTTAGGGGATTTTGATGCCCCGTGAGCTCATTTTGGACTCTCCCCACCCCACCCCAAAGGTCTAAGGTCACATGCCTGGAATGCGGAAGGGAAGAAAGTGATGTGTTTCACCCAGAAGTGCAACTCCAGGATTTCCATTTAGAAAAATATGGTCCATTGAGAAAAAACGAAATCAGTTATTGCTCGCTGGCCCAGTTTAATGTATCACACATTTATTGAGTACCTACCTTGTTCAGAGCTAACTGGCAAAGATTGTGAAAGGTTCTGGGTGGCTCATTTTAAGGCACTTAGGGAGATAGATGCATAGATAAATAGCTCAAATACACAGAAGGCTGGAAGAGGGAATGTAACAAAAGAATGGGTTGAAAGATTCATGCCTTCTGATTGTGGTTTATTTATCCCTTTCCTCTTCACTGTATGACACACCGATCTCATAACACAGCTGTGCCTAAAACATCAAGGAGTAACTAGGCAAGGAAAGCAACACCTTTCTCCCCAGTATACATAGGAGGATGATGCAATAACGCAACTAATTTTATCTGAGGGCTGGGAAAAATCATTCTCATCGATCGTGGTCATGTGGCATATTTTCCCAGTGTGCAAATTAGTACAGTCTTTGAGTTCTGTGGAAAGACTTTTGAGGTCATCTTGCCTCTTGATCAGAGCAGTGAGGCTCTGTTCTATAATTTGAACCTTGAGAGTGGCAGTTTTCACAGCCTTCCGTGGTTGTCTGTTTCAACCTGGACCCATTTTCAACTTGAGGAAATTATTTATGTATGGCTCCAGTCCCTCAGACTATTGGTTAATTTTGTCCCTGCTTCCAGATCCACGAGTTTAGGCCACCCCTTCTTTCTACCCTAACAAATGGGAAATCCTTTCCCAGACGTGCAGCTTTTTTGAAATTACAATTAAGTCAATAACTACAGGACCGACCCGTTCACTGGTGCGTGAACTGCCTGAGCCGTGTCCTAGTATGGAAACCAGAGGCCAGGGTCAAATTAGGCCAACGTGATGGCAGGGTCTCAGGTAGAGGGAAATTAAAAGCAATCGACTCAGCCGTGTGCTGGGGCGATCTAGAAGGTGGCGGGGTGGAACGGCCCGGGCGAGCCTCCTTGTCCTGACTCCAGTGGCCCTTTTCAGAGTGTGAGCAGGCCTTAAAAAGAGGCGCTGACCTCGCCTTTCCAGATGAGTAGCAGCTCCCCGTGATAACTAGCGCGGTGGGGATTTCTTTACAGTGATGTATGGTAAAGGTCAGCCTGAATCAGGAAGAAGTCTGAAATGGAGAAGGTGTTTAAGAAGTGTGCTTTTATTACTTTTGAGAGCCTATGATAACTCAAGCACACTGACTGAGTCCTGTTTAGCAGCGAAAGGATCTCCTTTAGAAACAAGAGGGATTTCTGAACAACATCACATCAGCCTTTTTTTTTTTTTTTTTTTTGTGATACGCGGGCCTCTCACTGTTGTGGCCTCTCCCGTTGCGGAGCACAGGCTCCAGATGCGCAGGCTCAGCGGCCATGGCTCACGGGCCCAGCCGCTCCACGGCATGTGGGATCTTCCGGGACCGGGGCACGAACCCGTGTCCCCTGCATCGGCAGGCGGACTCTCAACCACTGCGCCACCAGGGAAGCCCACATCAGCCATTTTAAGTCAACGATGCTTGTAAGGGTGTGGAGGGTGAGGATTACATGAAGCTATTTTACTCTCTTAAATGTGGTAGATATCCTCTTGAAATGTTTAGACTTGCAATTTGCCCTCGTTTATAAAGTATGGATTTGCTTCAATAAAGGTAAATTTTTGCCTAGCCAGTTAGAAGAATCACAGATTCTAAATGAGTGGAAATTGAATTAAGTGAAATAAAAATATCACTATTTTCAGATTAAGATTCTGACTATATTCAGAAAATTCTTATCATAGAGATCCTACTGAATTCACATTCATGTGATTGGAGCTGGACTGAAATTCTGAAGAACGCATTTACCAAATCCATTACTAGTAAAAGGCTAAATGCAGGAAGAACACAGTGTTTTCAAGATCTTTCCCAGAATCCTTTTTCATTCCCCTCTCTCCTCTCTCAACATAAGAAATAGATCCACCAGATGACGTTGGTGTTGCTGACAGAGCCGTCTTTTTTCCAGGCACACAGACGAGACATTATTTACCCCTTACCCTCCTCAGATACCTATGCAATGACTCCTGTTTATTCCTGTGAAGTGTGTCTTATCGATTCCTTTCCCTCCACCTCCTTGGAGCCTTCCTGGTCTAGCGTAGCAGCTTTCTCACATCTTCTTGCCCTCTGTTTCTGCTGTGTCTGATTCATTCTACCTACTACCGACTAATTTACCTTTTCTAAAGCAGGACCTTGATCATATCTCTTCTGCTTATAATTGTTCGGTGGCTGCAGACTACTACCAAATACAGTATAAAACCCTCAGAATGGAGATCTTAACGTCTGGTCTAATCAGCCTTCTGATCCCTTTAAGTGCCCTCAACTCCAGCCAAACTGGTCTACTTCCCAGTGCCCACGTTCACATTGTCCTTTACCATCACAGCCCTTTTACGAATGAGCCGCCTGGATTTTTGCCTGCCCCCCGCCCCCGGCTTTCCTTTAAATCCAATTCACTTTCATTCATTCATTTAGTCATTTATTGAATTGGGTTCCTTCAGCAAATCTTCGCCAATTGTTGGGCACAGCCTCCGAGAAGCATTCCCTGACTTCCCTAGCCTGAAGTAATATTTTAGTGCTTTATACTATTCTGAGAAGATTTCTCATAGGCTGCAAGTCAGGTCCTGGCTCTGCCAACTGCATTGTAGACAACCTCTGTTCCCCCATCTGTGAACTAATAGTTCCTTCCTCATGGGGTGGCTGGGTTTTCGTGGGGATTAAATGTGACAGTGTGTGCAGAGTGCTTCACCTAACGTCTGTGCCCTTGGGGTGAACTGTTACTCTTCTTATTATTATTTATTGTGTTATTTTACCCCATTTCATTCTCTTTGCAACAAGGCCTATGACTTATGATCCTTGCATCTTCTCTAGAACCTGTCTTTCAGGCAGTGTTTACTTTCATCATTTAATCAGGTTCATTTAGTTGCAAGATGCTGAGACCTCTCATATTGTATCAAGAGAAGAGGATTGATTGTAAGTCTCTGGACTGGAGTCGATGACTTACTAGATTCCCAGGTAGCTCTTCCTCTTGCCACGTGTCAGTTTCTCTCTCTCCATCTATTCTGTTCTCTCTTCCTTACTAATGGCTTCTGTGGCTGACTTAGAGCCAGGACCTGCCACATAATTTGCTAGGTTCATTGTAAAATGAAATGAGGGGGTCCCTTGTTCAAAAAGGAGGAAAAGAGTGCCGTTAGATGTGAACTAAAATATAAAGTTCGTCCTTTCTTCAAAGGCCTCTTTCTTCCTCTGTCTTTTTGTCTCCACCTGTACGGTGTTTTATATTTACTATTTAATACCATCCTTCTTCAGGCATGGAGACACTTGCAGAGCAGTTCACACCCTCACTGATGCCTAGCGGTGCAGCCCTGTGACTTCACACCTACAGCTGGGTTCCCCTTGCCTGCCATCCCCCAGATGGGAGCACCATGCCCAGGGGAGGGGCACAGAAGTTGAGCCATGAGCTTACTGCCCCAATCCAAGATAGACAGGCACCCGCCCAAGGCCCTGTGGTACCGCAACCTCTGCCCACGATAATGCACTAGGTACCTGGATCAGGGGAGGCCAAGAGATTTGTCCCACTGAATTGCCCGCCAAATGAGCCATGGTGTGCCGGCCCCAGGCAGGGACAGCTGTCACCACACCCTATCTCTAGATGCCACAGGTCACAGGAGCCCGACCCTCCCCGACCTAAACTCAGTTCCCTGCTGGCCGGTGAGCAGAGGGGCAGAAAGGACAATGAAGGGCAGTGAGGAAGAGCAGGTCTGAGGATGCAGGGCAGGAAGGAGCAGGGGGCAGGGCTGTGTGAGATGAGGCTACGGCCCCTGGTGCATGTTTCGTTGTCCTGTCCACTTCACTAACAAAACCCAAATTCAGAAATAAAATTAAGCACCAAATCCAAGCATGGGGCCCTGTTTGACCACTGTCTGTATGCCCATGAAGCTGGCCCTGTTGAGAGTTTTGTCTTTTTTAAAACAGCAGCATACACCTAGAAGAGCATAGCTCTATATTATGACTTCTGGCTGTAACTTCTACTGCTAACGGGTTTATTCTTTCAGTTTCCAAAAATTAAATCACTAAAAAAGAAATCTGCCTGGCCCAGCTCTTTTTCTTTACTCTCTCTCTCTTTTTTTTTTTAATAAAGCCAATGGACTGGCCGCTCTTGGGTCAGGTGTGCACAACTGGTCCAATCATTTGGACCAGGGCAAAGTCGCGTTACACAGCCGTGTTTTCGGGGGGCTGTGGAAAGGATGGCGATGATTGATATTTTTAGTATGGGGCTCAACAGATATATTTGGATGAATGAATTTGGATTTTTAAAATTAAAAATGGTCCCCTGAGACACCTCCAGTGTTAACACTTAGCAGTGTTTTGTTGCCAAAGTTACAGCTGCACTTTATGTATGGAAAGACTACATGTTTCGTTAAAATATATACTTTGGTATACATCATGTTCAAAAATTTATAGTGGCTGCCATGTATTTTTTCTGAGTTAATGAGGTTCTGATCATGTAAAATCATAGAACGTTATAAATTATCTTGTTCCTATCATTTCACAGATGTAGAATGCATTAGTTAGCACTTGACAAAATAGGGCAATTAAAGCATGATACCAAAACTGGAAGGAGTAAGGAGACATCCTAATAAATAAAACCACCAGGACAAACAAAACCTCACACACATTTCTCTATGTCAGAATAAGAAAGGATTAATAATGTAACAAAAGTACCTAAGATTTGTACATAAAAGAGTTACTATCCTTAACATATAAAGCATTCAAATAAATAAGGAAAAAAATCAATAAGGAAATTGACAACAGGCATGAGTAGACAAATGACAATGGATATAATTTTTCTCTAAGTTGGCAAAGATGGGAAAGAATGCTAAAACCCAGGGTTGGTCTATGTTAAATGAAATAGGAATACTCCTGGGTTTAGGAGGATATTTTGGAACAGCCTTTGCAAGGTCAGTTTGGAAATATTTATCAAAATGTAAAAGATATATGAGTTCTGACCCTAAATTTTTACTTCTTGGTTTGACTCCAAAGAAGCACTTACATATGTGGACAATGGTACATGTATAGAATGTTTCATTGCACATTATTTGTAAAAGCGACAAATTTGAAATGTCCAAAAAATAGAAGAAAAGCTAAGTAAATTTATGGTACTTTAGTCCATTTGATGAAATATTAGGTAGCCAATACAAAGAGCACGGAAGATCTATCTGCACCTACGTGGAAATATGTCCAAGTTATATTGTTAAATTGAAGAAAAATATCTATATTATGAACCCATTTATATAAAAGTCTGTATATATATTAGTTAATATTTATTAAACATATGTATAATAATATAAAATTGATAATGTTACAGTACAATTTTATAAGCTAGCATGTATTCTGCACCTATCTGTGGCTGCATACAAAGAATGTTATCCACCACCTCTTCTCAGAGCGGTGTTGAATGTTAGCAGCACTTTATTCCTGCTCTCAAAGAGCTTAGAGTCTATGAGAGGAGATGAAACTGGCTGGTGACAAAGAATAAACAGAACAGGACAGAATATTGGTGGATACTTGTTGAACGGAACACTTTCATGCTCTCAAAAACCCTGAGAAGTAGATCCCCATTTTTCAGATGACCAAACTGAGACTTATCCAGAAACACAAGGTGGTGCTAAGTCCATGATCAATCATTTCCCCATAGTCCTGAGATAACCTGAATTTCATAAGTTCCACACCCAATGTCCCTGGTGGCAGTGGCCCATCACCAGATACATTGTTTAAAAAAAAAAAAAAAATTAAAACTAACCCAGACGTACTCTGATTGCATATATGAAAAGCTGCAAAACTATCAGGAGCATTCCACTTCCTCGCATTGTCTTTCTGCTGTCACTTCACAGAAAAATTTTTTTCCCTTTTGTATTTTACTCAGTATTGATAGTGACAAGATCCTCCGAGAAGCCCTGAGTCCCAAGCCTGGTTCAGTCACTTGCTGATTATGGGCTCTGGGCAAACCCAACGGTAAAAGTGTCCCGAACAGACTTGCTTTGTTTGTCCACCTCCAGATGAAACAAGGTACAGATGAGCCCTTTGAACCCTATAAAACAATGAAGATGACAGGTTTCTCCTCCACCAGACTCGGAGCTGGGTTTTTTCCTTCCCATCTCTCCGATGGAAGCATCATCCCACAGAACCAGGAAACAAGGACATTTTCTGTCTGAGAACCAGCTCACGTGCCTCGCTCTGCGGCATATGGAGATCTTTCTTTGGAGAGCTTGCTCGGCCAGGTGAACAGCTGTTGCTGGGTGCCCTTATGAATAAGCGGCAATAACTCTGATAGAGTGAGCTTAAGACGACAGCTTAACTACTTTACCGCAAGAGCAGACTTGTTTTGGTTTTTCCTTAGCTTGTGTCACGCCTGGATTTATTTCTCCTGCTTTTGTGTATTTGGTGATCATGTAAGTTGGCATTCGCTTGGAAAAATGCTCTTTGGGAGCTGCAGATATTAGAACTTGACAAAATATATGTTGGCTGGCAAAATGTACAGGAAAACAAAATTGTATAAAATATAAGTAGATGGGTAAACGTCAATATGTATCAAATGCCTTAAAATATATCCATCCTTTGTCCCAGTAATTCCACTGTGAGGGGTTTATCTCTCAGATAATATTGAATAACTGGGAAAATGTGTACTTTTTTTTTTCTTTTGTGGTACGCGGGCCTCTCACTGTTGTGGCCTCTCCCGTTGCGGAGCACAGGCTCCGGACGCGCAGGCTCAGCGGCCATGGCTCACGGGCCCAGCCGCTCCGCGGCATGTGGGATCTTCCCGGACCGGGGCACGAACCCGTATCCCCTGCATCGGCAGGCAGACTCTCAACCACTGCGCCACTAGGGAAGCCCAAAATGTGTACTTTTTAAGGAGGTTTGTTACAGTATTATTTATAATGATAAAAATGAGAAATGATCTCATTGTCCAATAATAGAAGATTTGTTAAATAAATGAAGGCACCCCGACATGCTAAACAATATACAGTTATTAAAAATGCTGTGGCAGATGTGTGTTTTCATACACGTACATGCACATACACAGGTATACGGAGAGGTAGTCTGTGGAGAAGTGTAAAGGGAGTAGTATTACAGGTTTATGGAGGGAGATAAATCAACGTGAAAAAGTATGGACTGGGTTATGGAGAAGATGGTATTGATATCTGACCTGACTTTGAAGGGTTTATCTAGGCAAAAATGCAGAGAGGGAGGCCATCAATTCCAGGCAGAGGGAACTGCAGGGTGACCAAATGACCCGGCATGCCTAGAGCTGAGTTGTTTCCTGGGACATGGGCCTTTCAGAACTGAAACGGGGACAGTCCTTGGCCAACCGGCATGACTGGTCACTCGATGTCGGAACGGTGTAATCAAGGCAGGAAGATAAAAAAGCAAATTGGGGACATAGTTTGTCCAGTTTAGCTAGAGCATGGCAGAAGAGTAGGGAAACCGTGCACGGTAAGGTCAGGAAGGTTAGGTTAGGACTCATTGAAGAGGACCTTGAATGCCAGAGTGAGACTCTTGGACTTGATTTTGTACAAGTAGAAGATCAAAGGCCCTTGAAATCCTAAGGCTTGACTCCTCCGGCACACATGATCCTCTCTGTCTCTCCCTCTCTCTCCCTCTCTCTGTCTCTCCCCTTCTCTCTCCCAAATCTCTTTCCAAAGGTATCCTTACACTCTTGGCTGTTGTCCCTTGCCATGGTTTCTTCTCATTATAAAATACACCTCGAATTTTCAAACGTCATAATCAAATCCAAGTGAGAACTGCCTTCCCTTGTTGGAGGGAAGCTGCTTTTCCACTGGTGGGCGCACTGGTGGGGACAGAGTCTACCAAGCCCTCCATCTCCACACCCAGCCCCTGTGACCAGTGACAAGGGTAGGACATGGCTGGCTGAGATTCAAGACACGGTCGGCAGCATCTGGGGAACAGAGTGCAGGTGGGAGCTCCTAGGGAGTGAGAGCTGGTGACCCTGACCTCATTAGCACCACTGCTGCTGAGTGGGGAGCCACAGGCCACGCCGGGAACATCTGAGGAGAAGCTCGGGGGTTACAGCATCGGGGTCTAACAAGAAGGCCGTTGCCATTCGCATCCTGGGCTCTGTCTGCACACTATAAAAACTGACAAAAAGGGCCTCGCTGCTGAGGTTCAGACTGAATGTTTAATGCAATTAATGCATATTTCATAGCACGATAACTGCCGGCGCTTTGCTCTGCCGTCCTCCCTGGCTGAGTTATTTACACAGCCATTTGGAGCCAGTCACAGAGGAAGTTGACAAATGAGTATCCACGCAACGTCGGGTCTTTTCCCTTGCAGATCAGAGCCTCACGACTTCAGAATTTCCCTGCCCCACTCAGCTGGGGGAATATACCTTCCCTTGGAACCACCACTCAAAAACCCTTTGCCTGTATCCTTCCCTTTTCTCCCCTCCCTGCCCCCAAGAAAAGCATAAAAGTAGAGCTTTATGCTAATATCATCCTGCCCAGAAATGAATCTTAGTGATTTCTCTCATGACAGAAACCTAAAAATGAAGAGAGCGAGCCGTCCCCCCGGTCAGTGACTTCATTGATTCGCCGATCAGGGCTGACAGTCCTTTCTCAAGGCACTTCTGCCCCTAGGGAGCTATGACATAAATCAGGGGCTCCTCCACTCACCTGCTCATCATGGCAGGTTTTCGGGTTCCTGTGAAACAGATCTCCGGACAGGAGAGCCAGACTGGGACTCAGAAGGCAGCATTCAGCACGAGAGGGCTATCGACTGATTCCCATCTCGTGCTGTTTTTCACTTACCGGGCACAAATCCAGCCCTTTGAGTCTTACTTGTAACCTCCGATTAAACATCAAGAAGCTTCAGGTGTACATCTTTTTGTGCAATAGTCATGTTCCTGAAAAGTTGTAGATAATAGGATTTCTTTGGGTCAACGTGATCGTGTGTTTCCAGCGACTCTCCCTGAGAGACATCCCAGGTTGCTCTTTTAACATGTGAATTTTTTCTTCCTCCCTCTCCCTAGCCCAGGCACTTTGTCAAGTATTTAATGAAAGGGAAAACAAAACAAATGTATTAAAGAACAGTTAAAAACAATGCTAAAGCAAATCCTTTTATAATGTGCAAATACTCACCCTTAAGGTATCTATGTTGTCATCCTGGATTCTTATTTACCAAGTTTTCCTAAATAGGGGTTCATTTACAACTATGTTCCTAGCAAGTCAAAACAGCTGGCTGTTGTTTTGTTTTCTGGTTTTCTTTTAATGAATGTTTAAAGCTAAATTCAGCACATTCAATTTGATGAGAAAGGTATTCTTTTAAGTACAGTCTTGTTTAGCAAGTGTTCCTTTAGGTACTGCATTTAGTTTCAAAGTCCTTCCATTAGAGAAAATAGGATAGTGGAAAGACTCAGGCCTCAGGGTCAAAAACTGGGTCCAAATATAACACTCAGACACTGAAGAAAATAGGATTTAGGCCCCCCGGCCAATGAGAGGATTGCATTAGATAAGGAACGGGAAGGTTCTGTGAAAATCTGATGGACTATGGTGACGTGAGGCACTATTATGGTTGTGACCTTATACCCTGAAGCCCTGGGCCTGGGCTGGATCGCCAACTCCACTTCCTACGGGCTATGGGCCTTTGAGTTATTTGTCTTCTTCAAGACTTACGTTCCTAACTGTAAGGTGGGCATAAAGTAAAACCTACCTCTAACGCCATTTTGAGGGTTGTAGGAGATAACACACGTAGGCCACTTAGCACGGTGCCTGACAGTCGTAAGTGTTCAAGGACTCCCAGTGTAAACAGGGTAGAACTGTGGTTTGGTCTGTTTTGGTCTTCCCAGCCTCTCTGTGACGATGGGTGGACATAGGACATTATCAACCCCGTTTTGCGAAGAGGACATTGGAGTCCAAAGAGGTTCAAGGTCTTACCAGATCACGTAATGCGTGAAGAAGAGTAAAGGCCAATGAGTTCCAAGAGCTCAAGGATTGCAGCCCTTTAGCTCACCCCCTGCACACTGGAAAACGTGGCATAAGACGAAAGTCTTCACTTCCTTCCCAGCCTCTGGGTATCCATCCTGACTGGCCAGGGTGAAGAGAAGAAGAGTCAGCTTCACACTCCCTAGATGTCAGGCCTCTGACATCTAGGCTACTCCCAGCCCTTCTCCTCCACGGAAGGGATACTTAAACAGTAAGAGCTTCCAATTAACGACAGCTTGCTTTTTGCCAGGGGTGGTGCTAAATATTTTACACACATGAGAGCCACCTGTGGCAGGTTTTACAAATGACAGACCAGGCTCAGGGAAGTAGAGGACTTGCTGCAGGGGGGTAGCTAGCAATGTGTCACGTCATGGCTGGAATCAATTAGTGTAGTCAGTTTGAATCCAAGTAGGACTCTCAATCCCTTCACTGTGTGGTGATTCAATTTCAGGTTTAAGGTTCCCTCAAGCAAAAACGACCAAACCTGACTCATCATCAGAATTGCTTGAGGTGCTTAGAAAATAATGCAGAGTCTTAAGTACCATCCTTGGAGACTGACCAAGGAGACTGACTGGGTGGAGACCAAGAATCTGTATTTTTCAGAAGCCTCAGGTGAATCTTGTGATCAGCCAGGTGTGGGGAGTCAGTTCAGGGCACGTGTCCCACCGTCCCCCAGAGTGTCTGACTTTACAGATGGGTCAGTTCGCTCCGTGCTTGTCCTATGAGACCATCCTGATTTCCAGTGCTTTCCTCACCTTGAGGCTCAGAGTTTGGCTCCATTTATGGAGTGCCTACTGTGAGCATCACACACTGAGCCTACGAGACCAATAAGTTATGAGCCCGAGTCCTGCTGGGTTCACAGTCCAGGGGTCGATGTGTATGCGAGCTTCTGGAAGCATGGTTCTTTGTAAAAGTTCTGTTATTTTGCACGTGTTTCTTATGCCACCTGTTGTCCCAGAAGTCAAGAGCCAGTTCCTTTTTATCTGTGTCTTCACAAGACCCCACGCAAATTAATAACACCTAGTACCAAGCTCCATGGCCAGTCAAAATGGTTGATAGCAGGGGTTTGAACAAAACCAAAAACCCCTTCTTCAGAAGGAAGACAGACATCACTAGGTAGGGATCTCTGGTCTGGCCCACTGAACTTCCTTCTAGAGTTTTTTCCTAGCTCCCAACATTACAGTAACCCAGCCTTCTTCTTCCTAATTACTTCTCCTCCCAGCCCCTCCCTACACATACCCAATGAATTTGGACAGAGGCTGGGAGAGAGGCAGAGAAGCACTATGGTACATGCGTGATTCTAAGCTCGAGCTCCCTATTAGCACCACGTGGGGAGATCCTAAAATATTACTGATGCCTGGGTCCCCCAAAGTCCAGTGAAATCAGAACTCTGGAAGTGGGGTCTGGGCAAGGGTTTTTATTAATTTTTTTTAAAGATCCCCGGGTGATTCTAATGCTGAGCCAGTTGAGAACATCGGATGCAGCGGAAGAGAGCTAACTGGGCTAGGAATTGGGAGGAGACCTGGGTTCAGCTCTAGCCTGTGTGACTGTTTATAAGGGGCTCCCCCTGGCTGAGCTTCCACACCTGTGCAATGAGGCCACTCGACTAGATCTCATGTGGACAAGGCTTTCTGTTTTCAGCTGTCACATTCTAAGTCTTAATGGTCTGGGGTCAGCTCAGATGAAGAGGGAGGGTCGGGTGGGGAATAACAGCAGAGACCTTGTTCCTTTATGAGGGCCAAATGCACAGAGGGAGGCAGACAGCAAGAGGGAAAGAACAGGAGCTGGATGCTAATTGGAAAGGATAAGGGACATGTCGAGTTGTCGGTTTCACTCGCAGGGACACGCGGTCTGCAAGTGCTGGAATGGCAGCGGTGGATCACAGGAAGGATCTTGGGCATGCCAGCTTGTCCCCTCTCCTATCTGTCTATCTGCCGGCACGAAGCTCTGTGGCAGAGGGCCTCTGTTTGTTTTCTTAAGACAATTAAGTCCTTCTAAGTCTCCTTCAGCAGAGCCTATGATTGAAAGTGACAATTGGAGGCTACCCTATTTAAAAGCTGCCACTTTGTATTAGCAGAAGGATCAGCTCAGGTTGGGGGACGTTTCACTGATGCATTTAAAAACTTGATCAGAGAGAGATGAACAGGTGTGTGAGGGAACAGCATGGGGTGCACAGAAAAGAAGACTGGTTGGAGAAGAAATGACATGGCCCCATCTTCAGTTGACAGGGTAGCTTGACACAGGTCAAACCCATTGCCCTCATCCAAAAGGGCAAAGTAAAATGGGAGGCTGGGCAATGAGGAGGTGACTTTGGTCAGTTGTGAACAGCAGACTGAGGGCACCTAAGGGTCAATGGGACAGAGGAGTGTGACCACCTGTCCATCACTGAATCACAGCTCAGCCCTCAGCCCAACTTAAAGCAACATACTCTCAGTGCCTTCCCACCTCTCCCTCTCCCCCATGAGGACTTCTCTTCCCACCCAAGCAGTTCTTTTCTTCTCCATCCCTTAGAAAAACCTTTCTGTAAGACATTTGCAGAGCACCTTCTCCATGACGGGCATCCTCCTGGGCCTGTGGGCACAAAGATGAGTGATTGGTACTCTCCCAAGGACTCTAGGGGACAGAATGGTAACCAACAAGCAGAGTCACACATGACAGGTGCTAAGGGGAGGGAACTTGGGGGACTGGGGGCACAGACCACTCGCCAGCTGGGAGAGTAAAGAGGGATGCTGGAGCAGATTTTTGACATGAGGTAGAAGGAATTTATTCCACAAAAAGAGAAGAGCATGCACTAAGGTATGGAGGCCCAGATTCACAGGTTCCATTCAGAGAATTGCATGTTTCAATACAGGGGGAGAAGAAGTGGAAGGGAAGCTGGAGAGGAAGATGGGAACCAGATCACGAAAGATGACGAAGGCTTAGTTGAGTTCGAAGTTTATCTGAGAGCTAAAAGGAGTTATTGAAAGGCTTTGGAGAAGAAGATGGCATTAGGCATATATTTTAGATCACTTAGGAGCAACACACAGGATACATTAGAAATAGATAAGACTGGAGAAAGGGGGAAAAAAAAAACCCTACTTCACACTACCATGTAGAAGGCTATTCTAACGGAGCTATAGGCTGAAGAAGGAGATGTTTTTCCAGGATATTTTAAAACCATGTACATAGGCAGATAGTTTCCCTTTCCTGAGCCTCTAGGTCTGGTCCTGGGGTAGACACTCTCATCTCAGAGTTTCTATAGATGGTGCTTCTCACAGCACCTGACCTTGACTGGGGACCACACCTGCCAGGGATATGTCTTCCAAGTTTTAGAGTCAAACTCTCATCGCTGTCATTTTCTGACATTTGCTGCAGTGCCTCTAGTCTGAGCTTTGTTAGTCTGTCTTGCTCCCAGCTGGCTGACAGATTCATTTCTCTTTTCTTTTGGGTACTGATTGGATTTCCCAACAGTGAAAATCTAGGTGGCTTCTTGAAGAAGCAATGGAATCCAGTGTCATGTAGAATACCTGACTGTGTGTTCCCCAGAGAAAACTTGACCTAGCTGCTTCTCCCTTTTTCTTCAGTCCCCTCGCAGATGGGAAGTTGAAGCAATTTTTCTAACAAGGAAAAATAGTGGAGGACATGTCGCCAGGACGCTGATCCATGGTTACGTATCTAGCACATGAATCCCGGTTGCTGTCAACCCTATGTAAGAACTCTAAATCAGAATCACATGGAAACTTCAGTCTTTATGACTTTGGGCCCATGAAAAGTTCTTAGTGTGGAGTCTTGCAGGCTCTCCCATGGGTAATTCTCTCTCTCTGACCAGAGTTTGTCCATCCCTGTACAGTTTCTGTGGAGGCTGTTCTGTCCTATTCCTGGTACTATAGTCTCAGCAGATTTCTCTAGGATCTTATAGAAGATACGTTTTATCTACATTCATACTTTCCCATCCTGAATGTGTGTCTGACCTAGACTATTATCGCCTGATGCACCAGGGTCTAGTGTCAACCAGGGGAGGTAAAAAGAATGCCTTGATCTGAGCCTACCTGACCCCAATGTCCTCTTTCAAGCTGAAAGGCCTTATTAAGAAATTGAGTATCTGTAGGATCTAGATAAAAATCAATTCTGACCAGTTATTTCTTAGGGATTTCCCCACCCCACCTTAGAGTGTGAACTTATATGATGCATAAATCTGGTAGGTCTTTCCCTGCAAGAAATTTTTCAGGAAACTACATTCTCCCCTAAATTGTAATTTCAATCTTAATGTGGTCTTTTCAATGTTCCTGTGAAAGTGAAGAAACAATTACCCTAGGACATATCTTGCTAATGGATGCACACAATAAATTGAGATAAAGCACAGATGCTCACAGACACAGTTCAAAGCTATGGAGGATTGAGGCTGAGATGCTGAGTGAAGTTCCCAGGGAAGGAACTCGGTGGTGTTGCTCTCACTGCTTGGGGTGCGTGCTGCCTCTGTTACAGCTCCTGCAAAACAAATGTTGAACGCTATGGTCACTTTTTGCCTTTTGTCATAAAAGTGCAAATCTCCTTCAGATTCCTTTAGGTTAGTGAAAACAGGTACTAATGAAGGTCTTTTGTAAAAGCGAAGTGGCATAAAGTGAACTTTCAAAAAGCAGGGGAGACCTGTACCATTTGGCCAAATGGTTGTGGGTTTGGAGACCTGCTGCACTCAGTCCAGCATCCCTAAGTGGACTGGTTCCCTGCGTAGAAAGTCCTCCCAAGGGACAATTAGATATGTCTCTGCCTTCAGTCCCACACAGCTGGGAGTTGATGGGATGAGAAATACTGCATCTTAGAAAATAAAAATTCTAGTTGTCTGTTTTAAAGAAGTAAATAGAGACAGAAGGGAAAGAAATGTATAACCTGGAATACAGGCAGGCTCCTGAGTTTTCCGTAGTATAACCTAACTTTAAACTCTTTGGACTACCATACGACCCAGCAATCCCACTACTGGGCATATACCCTGAGACAACCATAATTCAAAAAGAGTCATGTACCACAATGTTCACTGCAGCACTATTCACAGGACATGGAAGCAACCTAAGTGTCCATTGACAGATGAATGGATAAAGAAGATGTGGCACATATATACAATGGAATATTACTCAGCCATAAAAAGAAATGAAATTGAGTTATTTGTAGCGAGGTGGATGGACCTAGAGACTGTCATACAGAGTGAAGTAAGTCAGAAAGAGAAAAACAAATACCTTATGCTAACACATATATATGGAATCTGAAAAAAAAAATTGGTTCTGAAGAACCTAGGGACAAGACAGGAATAAAGACGCCGACATAGAGAATGGACTTCAGGACACGGGGAGGGGGAAGGGTAAGCTGGGATGAACTGAGAGAATGACATGGACATATATACACCACCAAGTGTAAAGTAGATAGCTAGTGGGAAGCAGCGACATAGCACAGGGAGATCAGCTCAGTGCTTTGTGTCCACCTGGACGGTTGGGATAGGGAGGGAGGGAGATGCAAGAGGGAGGAGATATGGGGATGTATGTATATGTATAGCTGATTCACTTTATTGTACAGCAGAAACTAACACATCATTGTAAAGCAATTATACTCCAATAAAGATGTTTAAAAAAAACCCTCTCTCTCTGGCATTGTCAATATCCAGTTTCTAATATCGTGATGGAAATATTCTAGGTACAGAAGTTAGAATGAGCAAAGTTCCATGGAAGTGCAAGGCTGAAAGCTGTAGGAATTGAGACTGGGATTGTATGTACGAGAATGATCTTGGAGGTCCGTAGGAACCTGGCTGGGTGATGATAAGAAAATAAAAGCCTTTGACCAGGGAAGTGGCACGGTCAGACCTACATTTCAATGGTGTGTGTGTGTGTGTGTGTATGTGTGTGTGTGTGTGTGTGTGTCTGTAGAGGATGGATTTAGAGGGATACAATTAGAGGCAGGGAGATCAGTTGGGAGGTTGTTTCATGTTTATGGGAAAGGGGATAAGGACCTGAAGTAGAAATGGGGTAGGAAAGATAAAAGAGGATGGTGCAGATTTTGAGAATTTCTTTTAGAGTGCACAACTAACAGGACTTAAAGTTTGGTGGTCTTTGAGTAGAGGCAGATGGATTCTCAGGTCTGGCCTGATGACAGGTGGATGGAAATGCCAGCAACTGAGGTTAGGAGTGATGGAGGAAATACTGTTCAGGGATGAGCTGATGAGCTTGTTGGATGTGTTGAGTGTCCATCCAGGTAAACATCTAGCCCACCGTTGGTTATACAAGTGTGAAGCTCAGAGAAAAGTTTTGGGCTGTAAATATTTGAGAGTTATTAGTTTATATGTGAAAGTTGAAACACTCAGAGAGAGTGGATATGGTTAAGAGTGTGGGATAAAACTCTAGAATGCTTGTATTTCATGTGTGGGTAGAAGAAGAGGTCCCCGCACAGAAGATGAAGGAGTAATTAGTCAGAGAGACATTAGGAAGGCTAAAGGAGTATGGGAGATCACAGCTAAGGTCATCTAAAATTTTAAGAAGCATGGCATTTTCAACTTGTCACTTTAGTAAAGGGGTATGAAAAAAAGATTTGAATTGGGCAATTAAAATTTTCCAGCCACTTTGGCAAGAGGACTTTCAGTAGAGTAGTGAGGGCTGCAGCCGGATTCAAATTAGTTTCAGGCCGAGAAGAAGGTACAGACATTGGGTCCCAGGGTATAGACAAGTCCTTCGAGAAGTGGATGAGAAAGGGAGGAAAGAGATTGGGTCTTGGCCAAAGAGGGGTGTGGAGGAGAGTTTTAGTTTGTTTATTTGATAGGATAGGATGTTTTGAGCAGGTTCATAGACTGAAGGGAAGGCTTGACTGTGGAGGAAGAGGTGGAATATGACTCGTGGGGCAAGGTCTTGAAGATGTGGGAAAGGGTGGAGTCAAAGGCATCCTTGTAAGCCTTGAAGAAGAAGAGGGGCTCCTCATGCTTTGATGCTGGGTGGGCGTGCTTAAAGACACCTGTACAGGTGGGGATTGGGGATGGAAAAGTGAGGAGCATCACTCTTGCTAGCTTCCATTTTCCTGATGATTAAAAGCAACCCGGTTGGAACTGAGCGCTGTGGAAGGCTTGGGTTTTCTCCCTCCTTCTCCGTGGTCTCCAGTCAAAGCCGCCAACAATCACACACGAATGGCTCATTCCTGACCACAGAACAAGAGGGCTCTTCCGTTGTCCTGGCTGAGCCCACAGCTCCCTGAACTGAAAAGGACATAAGGTTCGAATCCACAATACTGTTGAGTGACCCTGGCTAAGCTGGGGACCGCCAACCCCAAGCAGGAGGGAAGGAGGGATGCAGAGACGTGCACAGTTCAGCGGGACCATCCCCACTGCAAATGAACGACGGGAAATCAGAGGAGCAGGTGCGCTCCGTTGCTTCCAGGTCAGTCCTCGCCTGGCAGGTGCAGCCCAGGTGCAGATGTTTGCAAACATAGCCAGGCCCCCGTCCCAGCCTGGGGCAGGCGGGTGGCCACTCACCCTCGACTGTTATGCTTGGCTTTTCTAGCTGGGGGAATCTGGGCTGTCTGCTCCTGAGAGCAAGGAGCTTTTGATTCTGGAGGAGCGGTGTGTTCCCGACTTTGATCTCCCACAGGTCAGGTCTTTGCACACTCCCAAGGGAACACTTTACGTTTTCAAGGTTCGGAGCTGGCTGTGTCTTTTGCTCACCAGTGGAGCTGCTCTTCCCCCCATGACTCATCCTTCCAGCAAAATGGGCCTCTGGGCAGCCTGCCCAGGACAGAGTCAGTGAAACTCGGCTACCGAAGAGGGATCCTGAGTAAACGAGTGAGCTAGCAGCAGCCCAGATCAGAGACGACACAGTCTTTTCCCTAACTGGGGCTGGGGGGAGCATCTATTGTTAAGGGCAGAAGAGTAACAGAAACTAGGAAGCATTGTTCTCCTGCACAAACAGCACAGGGAACTCTTCAAAGCACTTGCAACACTCGGCCACTGAGGTTTCAGCGCCTCCGTGGGGTGGGCTGGGTGTGTAATGCCACTTTCGCTTTGCAGACAGCAAAACGGAACCAAGAGCGAGTCACCTGAGCCATGTCACATTGGGCAAATACAAGATGATAGCTCACACCTTACACTCCTTACACTGTACTTCATTAACCGTTCCAAAGGCTCTTTAGGTAGAGCCAGAAGACCCCAAACAGGCTTTTCAGGGCAGGGCCAGCCAGGGCGGATAAGACTGCCAACCTTATGAGGTTGCAGACTCCATAGCAACAGAACGCTGAACAGGAGAGTTAGAAGGAGCGGATTCTGGTCTCGGCTCTCCCATGTATCAGCAGCTGGAATCTTGAACAAATGACAGCAACTTTATAAACTGCTTCTGGAAAGAAAACCTCTGCCTGTATCATAGGCAAAAGTGGATATGGTAAATTATTTGAAATTCCACTGTAAATTGTGAAGTGCTCCAGGCAAGGAAGTGGTTATTTATCTTCATTCTCATTCCTCTCTGGAATCTCATTTGGGTGGGCCTGGGATCACAGGGGTCGGGAGTGCCCCTAGTTTGTCTTCAAGCCAGGCCAGCGACAGAATCTCCTCAGCATCCTCCCCTCTTGCTTTTTTGGATGAGCACTGCTCTCCATCATCCTGTATTTATCCTGAGGCTGTTAGAGAGAAATGGAACAAATCACCCCACCCCCTAACTGGTAGGAGGAATCCATCGTATCTCCTCTTCCCACCCCTGCCCAGCACCAGCCTCATATCCTCATGAACCGAGAAAAACTCTGCAGGGTTGAGCCGGCAGTGTAGCTCAGCTTGGAAGGGCGCGGGGAACTGGTTAGTAAACAAAAGTGATTTTCCTTAATTAGGGCTGGTCACACATGAAAGCTGTGACTGTTCGAGTTCCACCTGCTACTTTCCAATCCTCCTCACCCCTGCCCCACCCTCCAGGGGCCTTGGCCTGGCCCTCCCCAGCTCCCCATTCCCCACCTGTTGCTGTGATTTCTTTGGTGGTGGGCAGGGGAAGGGGCCTCCCGGAAACCAAACACTGGCCGGGGGCAGACCCAGGCTCCCAGCCCCGTCCACACCTTTCCCCTGGGAAAGCTGGCCGTACAAGGGGAAAGTCCTCCCTAACTGGAATTAACTGGGGCTCCTTTCCAGGCACCAACTCTCAGCCATCAGAAAGAATCCTCTTCCCGGTACCATCCAAAGAAAGAAAACACCGACTTAGACCAAGTTTCAGCCTTGATGTGTGTTGGGGTCGCTGGATATAAGCTTTTGCATTCATTGTTCTTGCTTTCCTGTCCAATCTGCTTACTATTCCCTATACACACCCTACTTATTCCTGTCTCCTGTCTCTGTTGATGTTAGTCCCTTGCCTCAAATACACTCTGATATTTATAAATCTTTTTCACTTAGCATTTCAAAAGGCTTTTGTGTCTATGATCTCATCCAGTTGGATCATATCATGATACTCACAGCAACCCGGGTTTTTTTTATTACTATTATTTAAATTATTATTCCCTGTTATATTGGAGGAACTGAGGCTCATGGAGGCTCAATGACTTGTTCAAAGTCACATCGGTAGTTACAGAAAGAGCTGGAATTAGAACAAGGACTTCATGTCTCCGCCTCCTGGGGCTTCTTCTCTGCCTCGTGCTGTGTCCCTCTCATCTCTAAAGCACCTACCTGGGAGCCTCCAGGAGCTGCCCTCAACACAGCCCCTGAGGTTATTTTTTGCTTGCCCATCACGTTCACCCCTATTAGGTTATAGAACCCCATTTTTCCCTTGAGAAACCATCCCCGTCCCCTCAGCTCATGATTTTGATGGGATCGGCTTCACCCCCCAGGCTCTGTGGGTGAACTCATGGTCAGAGCTGGCCAATCCATGCTGTGTGTCCCTCTGACCACAGTGATTTGTTGAGAGAAGAACATGTGACCAAAGCCAGCACAGCGAAGTGCAACTGCGGGTCTTCTGCTGGAGTTGTGTGGGAAGAGATGCTTTCTGTCTGCTGAAATTTCTAAATCTGTCGAACGTAAGCATGGACCACCACTTGGAGATGCCTGCCTGAGAACTAAGCTGATGAAGAGGACCACGAAGCACAAAGGGACCCTGAGGGAGCCCAGTCCCGAGCACATTGCTGGCATCGGTGGATTCCACTAGGCCTGAAGCTGGTTTGAATTGGGATGGTGTCACCTGTTTCAAAAAACAGAGCCTTGACTCATTTAACACCCACCGCCAACACTCTTTACAAATCCTCCTTTACAAATCCTCCTTCTGCATCCCCTTACAGGGTCCACTTACGTGTTGCCCTGGATTAAAATGTCAGTAATACATGCTTGTGTCTTTTCCCCACTTTATCATAAGCAATTTGAGGACAGGAAATTTCTTCTCTTTTCTCTTATTTGTACAATGGAAAGAGTACAGGGTCAGAACACCTGGTATGAATCCCACCCCTATCACAAGCTGAATGGTCTTGAATGGATAACTTTATCTTCTCGAAACTCAGTTTTCAAAAAAATCTGTAAGATGACTTAAAACAACAAACTCACCTTTCAGGCTTATTCCGATCATCAAATGAGGTAGTGTCCATAAAAGTCCTTTTCAAACTTTAAAATGCCGTTCCAGTGTAAGAGGTTACTTAGAACAGTGTCTGGCATATAGTGTGCACCACAAAAGTGTCTGTTAAATTGAAAAATAAATGAAAATAATTGTTGAACTCGGCTTTTGTGTGTTGCCATCCATTGCTTAAGTTCTTTGCTTTATGAGCAGATTAATGGCAAATTGAGAACAGAACATTTGGACGCTCCAGTGATTTTTTTTTTTTTTTATTGCAAATGTGTCACTAGAATTCCTCATTAGCTGAGCATCCATCACCAGGTGAGAGAAGCTGTCATCTCTGAGGGAGGTAAGAAGACATAGAGCATCTCTTCCCTTTTGCATTGAGACCACGTGCTAGGCTGGCTTGAACACTGCCCCTGGGGAGGAGCTGGCATTGGAGGGGAATAAAATGAGGGACTGTCTACCATCTTAGGTCACAACTGCTCACTCTGGCCCCCCAGTTTCAACCATTTACCAGGCTTCCTGTCCCAAACAGAGAAGTGAGATAAGCTTATGACATTGCCCTCTGGGAGACAAGCATGTGTTTCAACAGCCTTTCTGTAGAACAGTTTTTGGTGGCCGCAGAGCTTTTGCATGCACATTGGAGAGAATGTGTGGTGGCTTTAGTTCCTTGTTTGTTCCAGCTGAGAAAGAACTCCTGAGTTGGAAACTGAGGTCAGTGGAGTTCAAAAGCAAACTCCTGGTATCCTCGCCCTTTTCAGATTCCTGGCCACTCACCCAAATGAACTTCACTCAGAGAATTTGAAAATGCCCTGAGGAAATAGTTGTTTGTGAAATCATCTTGTGTGGGGGATCAGGAGAAGTGAACGTCTTGGCACTATGTCATGAACTTCCTCTGTGTGTGTGTGTGTGTGTGTGTGTGTGTGTGTGTGTGTGTGTGTGTGAGACAAAGCTGGAGCACTTACCTACGCTAGACTCCATAATGAGCTCGTGACATGCATTAAATCATGTAACTCTCAACTTGTCTCTCTGAAGGAGTTTCTATTATTTCCCCATTATAGGGAGGTTTAAATAACCCCAGAAGGTCTCTTTGCTACTACGTGACAAAGTTGGATCTTAAACTCAAGTTTATTTTATTCTAGGGCCTGAGCTCTTCTTGCTACCACCCCCATCTATTCTGAGAATCCACGGTGCCCATGCCTCCTTTTTAACAACTGGTACTTTGTTGGATTATGTACAATACCACATATATGTATGGGACTTCCCTGGCGGTCCAGTGGTTAAGAGTCCACGCTTCCAAGGCAGGGGACATGGGTTCGATCCCTGGTCAGGGAACTAGGATCCCACATGCCACGCATCACAGCCAAAAAATTAAAAAATTTTAAAAAACCCCACATATATGTATATATGTATTATACAACACTGTATACTCATCAGAGTTAGAGATTGAGCACTGTTTCCCTCTGCATTTCTAGCAGTGAGAAGCATGGGGAAAAATACCACACAATTGTAGGTAGGTGGATGGATGGAGTGATGGGGAGATAAAAAGAAATTTACTAGAGGGACCCTTTAGTCTGACCTCAGGGACTTGACATTCTAGCAGGAGAGACAAAGCATAAACATGAAAAATTGAAAATTAAAAGGAAGTCCCTAATACAGCCATGACCATTCACAAATGAATGATGTGTTAATTCTCATAGAGAGAGAGAGAGCTGTTTGGGGCTGGTTCACACTACAATGTCAGTCTGGGTTCTTTAGTTCTGACTCCCTATTCCACTACTTCTCAGGCTCCGAGGGAGTCTCTGTGACCAGAGGCCTCAGTCACATCCTGAGCCTGTACTGTGCGCCCTTGGGGGGAAGATGCTGAGTAAGTGCTAGTTTATGATGATTGATGACCACTCCCAGATTATTCTCAGCCTGTGTGCAGCCCAGGAGCTTCCTCAATTTTCATTTAATTAGCTTCCCCCTTTCTTTAGCTTCTCCCAGGGAAAGCAAACTCCTGTTCCTTCTAAGAAAGGTTTTGCCAGTTCCCACCCTTTTAGAAGCTACCCTATGGAATGTGGAGGCCCCGGGTCAGAGAGGAAGTAGTTCTTCCTCTGCCTTAGTGTGACTATCCTGTTCCCTCCCACTTCCCCCTCTCCAAGCTCCATTCAAGGTCAGCTCTGGGAGTCTTGGCTGTATCCTACTTGGGAGAGTCCTCAGGCTCCCGGGTGCCATAAATACTACTCATATCACTCCTTTCATTTTATTGGCCTCATTGAACTGCCTCTTCCTCACTCCCCACCCTCCTTGCACTATCTCTGATTCTCTGATCTTTCAGCCTCCACAGCTGGGAACCTCCCAAGAGGTGCTTCTAACATGCTCAGAGGTAAATCATTTTGCTTTTACCTGTCTCACAGAAGGAGCAAGTAGGAAGGAATAATTTAGCCGCCTGTGTTTCCAAAATGTTCTGGAAAACAGGCAAGTTGCCAGACCTGATGGGTGAAGGTTACTACACTGTGATGTGCCCTTTTCCTAAGAGAATTATCCCGACTGCCCCTTCAGCTCCTCTAAGCTCATCAAATCACTGTCCCTCTCTCTCTTTCTTCAAGGCACATATGTATTATATGGAATTCTGTTGATTCAGGATCCAGCCCCAGGCATAACTGTGAAGCAGGTAGAGTTTCCTTGGCAGCCCACTGCTTCCCCATTCTGAACCCTTTGCCCTGTTCCCCGCACTCAGTGATCTGGGTACCACAACACAATCTCCACCTGCTCTGTAGCAAGCCTCCCAACCTCTTAAAGAAAACACATTTTCAGAAAGCTGGGAATTTTCCCATGACTATGGTCTACTTTCCTTCTAACTAATGTTTTTTTTTTTTTTTTTGAAGGTCTGGGTTCTCACACTGGGCTGTCATGATTCCACAGTTCAATTTCATTTCTTTCTATTAAACTCAAGATTGCATTTGTTGGGTACGTGTCCTGATGGGTGGTATAAGCCAAGAACATAACTTCTCAGGGCTTTGGTTTCTTCATTTCCAAACTGTGGACTAGGTTATAGATTCCAATTCCTCTGCATATGAGGGTTTCTAGAGAGCTGTTGAAAATCCACTTCCAATCCCAGATCCCAGAGATTCTAGTGCCATAGTTCTATAGCCAGGCCCAGGAGTCTGCATTTTAAACCAACCACTAGGACATTTGATGCAGGTCATCTCTACAACACCTTTGGAGAAACACTGGGTAAGGGGGTCTCCAGAGCTATATGTCTATGAATCAATGTATAGGATCCCCTCCTGTGACCACCAGGATGGAGCTCCCCCCAACCCTGGAAGACAAGAGCCTGTGAGCCCTACAGGAAAAGGGGTTTGGGGTTTTCATTAGGGTATTTCCCTCAACGGGAGCGTCAACGTGGAGGATGAACCGACACATAGTCATGGTAGGTGGCTACTAGTAGATGTGAAATCCTGTGGCTGATAGCCAGTCCCTTCCCGCAAATATTTTTATGGATTCATTCTCTTGAGTTTCAAAGGCTTCAAGAATCCTCAGACTACAGTTCAAATTCTCAGCCAGCATAACCGAACAGCTGTGACAGAAGCCAAAAGATGGGTTCTGGGGAGAAGAACATTGGCAACACCTACTCCGTGCAAAAGATGCAGGGCTCTGAGGAGGCAAAGGATTCCTGCCGTGAGGTGATTTGCAAAGCCATGGGGACAGGAGACATGAGGAACAAAGGGGTCCATCCAGCCAAGGACTGTGGAGGGCGCTGAGTCTGGAGGTAGGTAGCGTCAGGTTTCCAAATTGGAGCCTTTTAAGTCCCACCCTTTTTTGTGTGGTCCAGGGACAGGGGAGCAGTCTCCTGGAGCGTGGTCCCAGTTAGACTCTCCTGGATGTTTTCCCTCCTCTGCTCCAGCTCGCCATAGCCAAGCACCCATCCTGCAGGAAATCTTCTTCAGTCATGCCCCTCACCTCTCACCCTCTTCCTCCACCACACACACCGGCTTGCTCTTGTGTTCTGTGCTTCCTGTGTTTCCCCTGCACTGCTTGGAAAGGCTCATGTTTGCCTGTTGCTTTGAAAGGCCCTTAGATGGCTCACTCTGTTTATCTTGTCTCTCCAACCAGACAGCAAGGTCCTTGAAGGCTTCTATTTCTTCTCTTTTGTTTCTTCCCACAGTGCTCAGGACAATGTTCAGGAAAGGCATTTTCTATTTGTTTGTCTGTCTGCTGACCAACTGACACCTCCTTCTCCCTAGCAGGCCACTCTCCTGATAGCAGCTAAGCCAGTAGGTTTTCTGGGTGGGAGGGAGCCTAGAACGAGATGCCGCAGGTCCTCCTACTTCCCTCAGGACAGCGCCATCTCATCAATCAGTCACTAGACATATAGCTGCTTGTCTGGGGACACCCCTCCTGGAATATGCCCACCAAGTTCACTGACTGACCAATCCAAGGGGGTTTCAAACTTGGTCTCCAAGAGTTGGGAGTAGGATGGACCAAGCTGTAAGACAAGTGGATCTCATTCTCCTTCGAAGGGGATACTGTCTGCCCTAGTGGTTTAGAGCCTGGAACTCAGATGTGAATTCCAATTTTGGATCTACCTATTGCCAGCTATCTTTTCATGAATTTCTCAAACTCCATGAGCCTCAGTTTTCTCAGCTAGAAAATGGGAATAAAAATAGAGTATCTACTCATAGGTTTGTTGGGGGTGGGAGAGATAAATGAATAAGTGAAATAATACAGTTGAAACCCTTTACCCCGTGACTAGTCAGCAGAGAGTGGGCACTCCAAAATGCCAGCCATTGATGAAGCACTAAAAGGGCTTTCCATTTTGTGAAAGGTCAAGGCAATCTACGCTGCTGCCTTCTTTAGTATCCTGCCAACTCCTCCTTGACTGCTTTACTTTTCAGAAAAGCAAGAGGGAGTGTGAGAGGGACCCCTTTTCTCTCCCTTGGAGGGGCCCCCACTCCAAGAGCTGCCCATTCCCACCCCCGCAAGGCACCCCCTCCTCTGCTCTGCTCTGCTGAACCAAGTTAAAACTGGTGGACTCAACTTTAATTGAAAATCCCCAATCAGGATGGTATAAAGAGATTCTCTTTTTAATGCAAACCTCCAAATACAAATACTTGAGCGGATGTGCGGTCCTCTTATCTCATGCTTTTCTTTCCTGTCTGAAGCAGACTCCTCTTGTGAGACCTTGGGGTCCTGGTAAAGAGGCCTCTTTGAAATCATACATTACATGTTTGTGCAAAGGGACTCCTTAGTGGGTTGGTAAGGGCCCTTAAAACAATTTCATAAATATTTTGAGCAGGATTATCTATTAGATTCCATCTTTTAGAAACCTCTGCTGCTATTTGGGTAGCCAGGTTTTCAAGGATATACTTGCTTTTAGTTGAATCACAGTCTCAGAGAAGTGCCTCTGCCTCCAAAGTACCTTCTAAACAGTGTGGTTGACCCGGGAGCCCAAATTAAATTACTCTATGTTCTAATGATGGAAAAGATCCAGGGAACAAAATGGCTCTAGGGAAATTGTGTTTTCTTGTCGTATTTAGCTACTGGGAGTATCTAATTAATCTGGGAGGTTAGCTGGGTATGGAAAGTACACACGGGAAGGGATTTTTCGGGGCTATTTCATCAGAGGTGCGAGGAAGGAAGCTTATCAGGACTCAAGTCTTTATCAGAATGAATCTTCTGCAAGCGGCACTGACCTTGGGGCCGGAGACTTTCCTGAAGGGGCAGATAGGCTCAAGGACAAGTGACACAGAAGGGGACTGAGCATTTGCAGACTTGCTTTCACTTTCCCTGAGGCTCCAGTCCTGGGACAGACCCAAGGCCCTGCCCTGAGGGGTTTAGCAAGGACATCAGGATATGCCGACAAAGGCAAACGAGAATAAAACCCAGAGTCTGGCATTCAAGGCTGGATTATATCAGCTGCCTCCCAATGGGCCTCCAGTCCCCCCTCCTCTTTCCCCACTCCAATCCATTCTCATCAGCCGGAGTGGGGCTTTCTAAGAGTGCCTTCTGTCTTCACCCTCCTGGCTCCCACCCTACTCTTGACTCCCAGTGTCCTTTCTGATCCTTCAGATCTCAATTTAGGATTCACGTTGTTTTGGAAGCCTTGATTGACACCCCCGCCCCCCATGCTGTGGCGGGACTCTGTTTTGTTAAGGATGTCAACAAGAAATTAATAAGTCGGTCTAAAAAGATATGGAAAATTTTATTTCGAGCCAAATTTGAGGATTATAATCCAGGAAGAACATCTCAGAAAGCTCTGAGAACTGTTCTATCCCCTTAGAAGTCAAGCCACAGTTTATACAAGTTTTTTGAGACAGAGGGGCGTACGTCAAATGGCGTATTATTGACGATTTACATAATCCAGATCTAAGTGCCAACGTGGTGGGTCGTGTGACCCTTTACAAGATCAAGAAGGAATGTTATCTTTTACGGAGTTGTCTTGTTGATGCTGGGAGAATATTGCTGTTTATGGCTGAGCAGGTATTTCTTACAATGCGAGGGGTTTGGTCGATGCAGATACACGATGTACAGTGCAGGTGGGGGGAGAGGAGGCCAAAGGGCAGAAAAGAATTTTTATGTTTAAATTTGTCATGTCTTGCCATAAAATATGAATTTTATTTCACAAGAATGTGTTCCTAACACCCAACACCCCAAATTCAGTGGTTGAAAAAAAATTGAACAGCTGTGGTCAAACCTCATTCAGGGAAGAATAGGAAACGGCACCTACTGGTCACTGGCCCACAGAGCAGGAATCGTGACACTTGTTCCCTGGCGGAGGAAGGAGCCCACTGGTGTCAGGCAGCCCCTGGACCTGCACTTTGCAGAATCACTGCTGTTCTTTGTCTTTCAAAGCCAAATCTGAGAAGGGCACAGAGAAGAATCCCCTTTGGGGGGGGGGGGGCTATAGAAACTTAGCAGCCCACTTCCTATTGGTGGGCCTGGGTATTGCTTTATGTGTTAAACAGCCAATAATATATTTCTTTTAAAAACATGGCTGGCTTCTAATCATTTTTTTCATTGAAGTATAGTTGATTTACAATATTGTGTTAATTTCTGCTGTACAGCAAAGTGACCCCAGTTATATCAATACATATATATACTTTTTAAACATATTCTTTTCCATTATGGTGGTTGGCTTCTAATCTGTTTGTGCCCAGTCAATTCCATGGGGCAAAGATCTTGTCATAGTCCTTGAGTCTGAGAATTCCCACCGCCCATCTGGCCTCTGGGTTCTGTCCATCACCCTGGCCCTTCATTCAATGGCCTCTGCCTTGAGGCAATTTGAAACAATAGCTTGGCGGGGAGATACCACCCATAATCTGATTTTTCCCAGCCAGCATCTTCACAATAAGCATGAGTGTCTCCTTTGTCTGGTGGAGAATGCTGAACAGAAGGTGCTGGGAGAGGCCTGGGGATCCGGATTAGAGCTGGGCTCAATCTTATCTCCTGCTTCATCTCCTGCCTCTTTGCCTCTGCTCCCACCGATTTTATCTAAGACTAGAGAATTCTGCTTTTTCAACCCTGAAAGGCGTCGAGTTATTGGACTCTTAGTCAATCCATTTCAATCTCAGAGAATAGACAGACAGACGGAAAGCACCTCTCTTAAGCAAAGCTGTCTTTTTTCCCCCCTGTTTTCAGATAGGTCACCTTTAGTCTGAGCTGGTCTCATTCACGTATAACCTGACTGAAGGTTGCAAGACATAAAAGATGCCAATATTCTGAATTCCCCTTAGTACTTCCCTAATACTACTGTTTCTGTAAGCACGTGACTGGTGTCCTGAGGTTCCACAAGTGACAGTTTGCGAATTTTACCATCATATAACAAGAGTCACCAACTTCCCTGCTAGGGATGCCAGGACATCCCTGCTCTCCACTTTCCCTTCTTCTGTTCAGCCTAACTATAGGCTCTGTTTCTTGCAGCACTCCAGTCCTGGTACAAATTCTGTATCATTTGGATGATTTTGGATTGGGGCAACACATGACCGTGGGGGGAGGATAGATTCCCTGAACTATACTAACTTTTTTTTGTTTAGTTAGGAAGGAGGAAGGGAATGGATGCTGGCGCGGCAACCAGTCGTATTCTGCACTGTTTTATTTAACATTCACATGTTCATGTTCAACAAGCATTTATTGAGCACCTACTTCATTCCAGGTACTAGAGGGGCAAGAAAAACAAAAAGGCAAGTTCCACCTCCTAAAGCCCCCGCAAACCTGTGGGGATTCAGACACTGATGTCCAGTGTGAGGAAGACGTAATAAACACACAGAGTGCCAGTGAAGCCAAGGTTTGGGGCAGCTAACCCAAACCAGTGGTCCTAGAAGAGGTGACTCATCTGTTCACTGAAGGTGTGTTCCATTCTGTGAGGCTGTGGATTTGTCTGACTTTATTCACTGCTGTATTCCTAATGTTTGACAGAGTGCCTGTGTAGTAGGCGCTCAATAAATATTTGTTGAATGAATGTTAGTGACACCTGAGATGAATCTTAAAAGATGAGTAAGAACTAGAAGGCAGAGTGGGCAATAATATCTTCAAAATGTCTTGGGCGTGAGAGATAATAGCTATTCCTTCACGATGCCGGCACTGAAATAAGACTTGAAAATGTAGGAAGGGAGTAGATGTGATACCCGTGCCTTCATGCAGGAGGGGCAGAGAGGCAGAAGCCAACCCACCCAAAGGCTGGAAGACAGAGCCTGACACTGGAGATGTTGAGAAGGAAGTGTTGGCCCGACTCTAACTGCCCTGAAGGAGTTTCAGGAGATGGATGTGGGAAAGGACAGCGGCACGTCTACGGAGAGTGGTGAGGAGTCCATTGCAGAAAAGGATTTTACCTCCCCTTTACTTGATGTTCTCAGTGTGACAGCATCCTATTACAAGGACTTACGGGATCAGGATTGCAAGTCCAGCTTTCAACAGGCTGGCCTTCCCTTTTGGGGAGTTTGTCGTCAACCAGAATGGATGGGCAACAGGTGACTGGTGTAGTTTCATCATCCCGTCCTGTAGATACAGCTAGGAAAGGCATCAGCATCCTTTTCTACCCACCTGCAATGCCTTTTGAGACAACTTAAAAGAACAGCTTATTAAAACGGTGAAGGACATTGATCAAAGGGTAGAGAGTCCAAAGTGTGTATTTTGAATAAAGCATACAGCATTTTAGACTGCTATCAATAACTTCATTGTAATTCTTATTTTAACCATAAAGATGAAAAGCTGGTCTCCCAAATCATCATGAACCTTTGACTTGGACTCCTACAATGCTCTAGGTCAGATTAAAATCTAAACTTCCTCCAGGGAACTGCCTTCAACTTTCCAACTGCACAGAATCTGAGTCATCTTGCAACAGCCCGTGGTCGTTGATACCTCGTCAGTAAAAGGACGGATTTTTGATACAGTCTACCTTCAGCTTGCTGAGGGGTAATTCCTGCTCCCCTTTATTTTCTTAGGGAAGAAGTTGAAAGAAAGAGAAAACGTGATTTAAAACATTAACAGTCTCCTTTTTTCCAGTTGAGTACATTTTTCAACCTCATATTTTCACACTTTTCTGAGCAGAGTACGATCTGATAATCATGAATGGATACAATTATTTTTCAATTAACCAGAAACTATTATGAAGACTGAGAATCATGGATGTTGGAAACTCTTCTAAAACTCTTTTAGACAAAGAATCATACACCTGCTATTTTTAGAACATTGTCTACATAGAAATTTTCATATGATTGGTAAATAAAACATATAAACAGTATACAAAAATAGTTACAGTTATTTGTAATTATGTACAGCTACATAGGGTAAGGATATTGATTTCACTACAGCTAGTGGCTGGTCTTTGTGCCCACAGAACCAGAACAAAGGAATCATAACCTGAGTCCTGGGAGCTAAGGTCAGGATTTAAAAGAAATGCCCAAGTGGTAGCCTTTTATATGACCTAAAGTTCCCTGTATGGTTAAGCCATCTGGTTGTTCTAATATCACTTAATAGATGACATCAAGAGACAAATTCTGCTCTGCCTTTTCTTTCATCTCCACAATGATCATAGAATTTCTATTGAGTAAAATAAGAGTGAAAGGGCAGTATCTCTCTCTCTCTCTCTCTCTCTCTCTGTCTCTCTCTCTCTCTCACACACACACACACACACACACACACACACAATCAGAACAACATCTAGACCAGACTAGGAACAGAAGTTAAGTTGCTCTCTTGGGGAGATGCTGTATGTCTGACTTCCAGTCTCTTTCATGGTTTGTTTTAAGCAACTTAAAGGCTACACCTTCATCTTCATATCAAGAATTCCCAAATCTGGCTGCGCATCATAATTACTCAGAAATATTATCTCCCAAATATCAGAATAGTTTGCTGGAAGGGTTAGCAAAATTTCTAAAACCTCAGAGTTACATTAACCATGCTAAGGTTTAATCTGCAGGCAAATTCTCTGACTCACCATTCCACCATATACCATATTAAAAATATTGTGCTGGGCTTCCCTGGTGGCGCAGTGGTTGAGAGTCCACTTGCCGATGCAGGGGACACGGGTTTGTGCCCCGGTCCGGGAAGATCCCACATGCCGCGGAACGGCTGGGCCCGTGAGCCATGGCCGCTGAGCCTGCGCGTCCGGAGCCTGCGCTCTGCAGCGGGAGAGGCCACAACAGTGAGAGGCCCGCGTACTGCAAAAAAAAAAAAAAAATTATGCTGATAAGTCCTTGAGAGCAGAAAGTAACAGCTACCCTAGATTCGTACCCTGGATTTGTGTATCAGAAGGGTGAAAAACAAGTCCTATAAAATTATAAGAAATTTCCATCTTAGTAAAGTTTCTGGGGCTTTATTAGCCTGAGGTATTTTGAATAAATTGTTGTTCCTTTGGTCTCCTATCACGAAGCTCATTCAGTTCTTTAATCAGACCACTTGTTAAATAATCAATTTTGAAAGACTGCTTTCTGGAGCTGCTACACAGCTGTCCATCTCAGATTTTAAAGAACACTTGGGTTAGTTCCACTATACTTCTTGGATCCCCTGTTTTCCCCTTAGTCCCTTTTTTTGTGTTGCTCAAATACAACCTCTTCATATATATTTTAAAAGAAGTTATGCGTAGGAGGCAAACTTCTAAAAATTATTTTCAGAAATAATATTTGAAATGATTTAGCTTTACTTAATTGATAATTTAGCTGTAAATATAATCCAAATTCAAAAGCTTTTCCTGATTCTACATATGTTAAAGGGAAATCTGATGCCAATGTATCAGTTATCTAGTGATGCATAACAAATTGTCACAAACTTAGCAGTTTAAAACACCAGACACTTACTTTGTTTAAGATTAAATATAAATAGAACTTTTGGACTTGAAAGAATACTAGGTATAATCTAGTCCAATCCTCCATTTATACAGATGAGGAAGCTGAAGCTAAGGAGTCTAAGTGACTTTACCAAAATAATGCTGACATAAATATAAGCCTAAATAATGTGTTAAGCTGAGAACAGATTTAAAGTCTACTAACTCTATGCCTTGGTGGTCCCTCCACTATGCATCTTAGTTCTCTGCAATCCCACCTCAGAATTGAAATGAAATATGGGATTGCAGAGTCTAAAAGTAGCAGGATTATGAACAGTGAAGTAAATCTTTTAAGAGTATAAACGTAAAATTAAAGAAAAACCCCACACATTTGCTATCCACATTTTTCATGGGTCAGGCATCTAGGCACAGTTCGGCTTTCTCTATGTCAGGGTCTTTCATTAGGCTGCAGTCAAGGTGCCCACTAGGGCTTCACTCACATCTCAAGGCTCTACTGCTTCCAAGCTCACATGGTTGTTGATAGAAATGAGTTATTTGTGGACTGTAAGACTGGGAGTTTCAGCTTCTTACTGACTTTGTTTAGAGGTTGTTCTCAGTTCCTCCCCACATGGGCCTCTCTAACATGACACGCTTCATCAAAGTGTGCAAGCTGAGAAAGCAAAAAAGAGCCTGCCTGCATGACAAAAGTGGCAATCTTATGCAGCAAAATCACATAAATGACATCCCATCACCTTTGCAATGTTCTAGTGGTTAGAAGTGAGTCACAGGTCCTGCTCATGCTCAGAGGGTGGGGATTACACAAAGACATGGATTCCAGGAGACAGAGATCATTGTGAGCCATCTTAAAGCCTACCTACCACTACAAGTCTGATACAGTTTTTCTCTCTGGACACTTTTAGTATCTGTTTGTGATCACTGATGTTCTGATATTCCATGGGGATTTGTCTAGATGTGTGTCATTTTTCATTAATCATGAATGTACTAGTTGTTTCCTTATTATATTTAGACCTTAGAAAGTTTTCTTCTATTATTTCTTTGATTTCTTTGCTCTTCCATTTTGTTATTTTTCTCTTTTGGGGAAGAGAATTAATCTTCCTGGACAGATCCTTTATGTCACTTACTCATATGATTAGCTATTTTTCCCCCTTCCACTTGATCTTGATGGATCGAAAGAGGTGAATTAAAGTCTTCTGTATTATGATGTTTCTTTATATTTCTGAATTTCTGCTTTCTTAATGATATTTCTGCATTATGAATTTTACCCTTTAGCATTCTAAATTATCATTCTTTATTTTTATTCAACTAATTTTCGTCTTAATTCCACCTTGTCTGAACATCCACTCCTTTTTCATTTATTTTCATTTGCTGAATATATCACTGCCTAAAGTTGAGTTTTGCTCTATAATCCTGTCTGAAAAAAAATGTTTTCTTTAGAATGATAAATTTAGTGTACATATTTTTAGTATGAGAAATATGTTTAGTTTTACCATATTATCTTAAATTTTGTATATATATATATATATACATACATACATATATATGTATATTCTACTATAGAATATATATATTCTATTATGTGGTTTGTTCCACTTGCTTTCTGTATATTGTTTCCTTGATATTTAGGAAGGTTTCTATTATATTATAGTGGTTACCTTTATGATTATAACTTTAGGTAATACCTTTGGTCCTCAACTTTTTTTTTTTTTTTTTTTTTTTTGCTGTACGTGGACCTCTCACTGTTGTGGCCTCTCCCGTTGTGGAGCACAGGTTCCGGACGCGCAGGCTCAGAGGCCCTGGCTCACAGGCCCAGCCACTCCGCAGCATGTGGGATCTTCCCGGCCCAGGGCACGAACCTGTGTCCCCAGCATCGGCAGGCAGACTCTCAACCACTGCGCCACCAGGGAAGCCCGATCCTCAACTTTTTAGGTCCTTATGAACAATGAAAAACTTAATGTATCTCCTCCTCTTCTCTATCCTCTTTCCTTTTCTACTATTACCTGATGCTAGTCAATAATATTATATGTTTTAGTATTTATCTTTGCACTATTAAATAATATATTTTGACTCCCAGATATTGTAGAAACTTTAACTTGCCTCTTTCAATCAGTGAAATTAGTTTGCTTCCCATTTTCTTTTTCCCCTCTCCTAATTTTATTAGTCTGATCATTTCTACAAGGGCTGACCAATAATATTTACATTCTGGGTTGTCACTGTAATTCCACCTTTGATTTTATCTTAAATTTGCCACCTTAAAAATATAGGTAAATATAATTAATTTTCACAGAATATTATTTTTCTGTACTGTCCTTAGTTATCACTTTCTTTGCCAAAGTTTATTTCTAGTAGTTTCCTCAAGAATTGCTCACCGGACCAACGCTCCCTGAGTGCTTGCATGCTCAAAATTGCTTCCCTGTAACTAAACAGAGTTAGTTTAGCTGGATATAAAACCTTTGAGTCAGCCTTTCTTTTCCTGAATATTGTGTAGGTGTTGCTCTATTATTTTTGGCACTATTTCTTTTTTTTTTCCAATTTGACTTTGTGTTGTATTTCAGTGGGCACACTTTATTCATTGTTTGTGGGAAAACTACACTAGGACTCAATGGTCTATAGTCATGGTTATTAAGCAAGTAAACATGCCACCACTTTCATGCCTGCCTCTGTTCCTTTCTGTCTTCAGTCTCATTTTGCAATGAAATATGGAGCTATCCTTACTTGTACCCCACTTAAAAGTGATCTTTTTTTTTCATTGACTAAAGGAGTTTAATCTTTGAAGTCTGAAACTTTACTGCAATGACTTAGTTTCGACTGCTCTTGGTCAATTTTCTCTGGCTACCGTTTGTGCCCTTTTTTTATATAGATTCAAGTTTTTCTTTATTTCAGGAAATTTTTAGCCACATTATAACTTAAATATTTGTCTGTTATTTGTTTTTGGTTTCCTTCTTTGGGTCTGCAATTACGTTGGATTTCCTTTGTATCGCTCCTGTATATATATATTTTTTCTTTATTTCTTCTAGACATTTTATTTCCATTTTATTTTGTGCATTTTTAAATTAATATCCTTTGTCTTTTATTTTTTCACAAGCTAGATAATTTCTGATGCTTTTTCCAATTTCAATTTTATTTCTGTGATGGTTTGGTTTTATTTTGTATTTTTCCTTCTATTTTGCTAACCATATGCAATAACCAAGTTTTGACCATTTTTTGATGCACAAAAATTTCATACAGATCAACCTAATATTTTTCTCCTAAATGAGCCAGCTCATATTTTATCTGTTCCTGTTGCCCTATTCCTTTTTCTCCCTGAGTTTTCACACTTCTGCTTTGTAATCGTGCTTCATAGAGGCAATTGCTTCAATTAATTACTTTTAATTTCCTGAGAAACACTTATTCATAACTTTCATCTGTTTCATAGCAATAATTTTTAGTAAATGTTGTTCATTTCTTATCAAGTTTTGCTGCTTTTATTCTTGGATATCTTTGTTTCAATTTTTGTTAAGTTCCCATTTAATTTTTGTCTTTTAATAAGTTGCATTTTCCTAAAGCCAACATTAGATCTCTGTGGGTGGAGTGGAGTGGGGTGTGTGTAGGCAAGTCACCAAGACTAGTTGTTTTTCACAACCCAAAGTCTTCCCTGCTGCTACAGATACAGATTCCTCCCTGACGTATCACTTGGATATGTCATATTCTGCCATAAAGGAGGGCATAAAGTGCTGGTGCATTTACTTGTATTCTTTCTAGCTCACCTCCTCTGCATCTCTGAACCAACCAGAAACAGAAGAACTTCTGCCACCAGACATGTTTACCTTAGAACCCATACTAACTGTGGCAAATTATAGATACATTTTGCATTTCAGTGCACTCCTGGCCTTCCCTAAGTGTACTTTTGCTGGTACTTTCTAACATATGCTGCTACCAATCTCTCTCCTTATTCTCTGTATTTCTTTCCTTCATTTCTGTCTTCTGCTTGATTTAATCTGCTTTGACCCTACATTACACATTCTTCAGAATGTGCATACTCTATCTGTCATGGAAGGTAGTGACAGTGTACAAAGGTTAAGACTGTGAACCCTAGAATCAAACTGCCTTGGTTCTAATCTTAGTTCTCGATTTGTTGCCTCTGTGACATTCTACAGATTACTTAATATCTTGTGCCTAAATAACTTCATCAGAAAAAAAATCAGTATAGTAGTTATATCTATGATTTAGTGCAGAGTTAAATGAGTCAGTGTGTACAAAGTGTTACAAACAATACTTGGTACAGAATAATTGCTTTATAATCATTAGCTGTTGTTATCATTGTTGTTATTATTTTCACCCAAAATATCATTTGTTGGATTTAAAAATTTTCTTTCTTTGTGCTTTTGGATGATTTCTAGAAGGAAGAAGAAAATGCTGACTTAGCCATCTTCACAGCAGTAGAGTACCCTTCCCTTTTCTGCTACTTATTTTCCTCATGTTCTATTGATCCTTAGTCGTCCATTCATATTTGAGAATGAAAGATTCAGTTGATTAGTATAAATGGCTCACCTGGGTTTCTTCTGCTATTTCTAGCCTTTCTCTGTCCTGAGAATCCTGACTACCTGTCTGGGCAGGTGTACAGGGCAAGACATACTGTGGGCTTCCCTTCAGGGTGTATTCTGAGCTGTGGACGTCTAGGTTCAAATCATTTCTCTCAGAAATTTGAATCCATTCTCCGACCAGTGTCAAAACAAGGAAGGCCTTATTCTCGGGCATCAACTTCCACTCTGGGAACTCTAAGCCCTTCTAGGCAGATTGGCTTGATTTCTTTGGAGACTATTTCCTGTATTCCACCATTCAACCTGGAGATAAACACTGCTGCTGCTGGAAGTGGATGAGGCCAACAGTGCAGTCGTTCACAGGCTCTTTGCCACCCGGCCCTCACAAGCAGAACGGACTGCGCTCTGTGTGAGTGGGAGGGCGGGGCCATCGGTCTGCAGGCTTCTCCTCAGGGAGGGGGCAGTAGGTCAGGGGGTGCAGAGAGGAGTCACCCGGAGTCAGCAGGGGCAGAAAGTGGGAGAGTGGGAGTTGTGGCAGGACCAGAGAGATTGTTCATTTCGTGGGGAGGAGAGAAAGGGCCATCGCTGGGCAGCTGAGATTCTCATTTAGGGCAAAATTGTGAGGCAAGATTGAGAAAGAGAGGACAGGACGGGTGGTCAGCAGCCTGCACAATTGGAAGGGAGTTGAAAGCAGTATGTGTGGTGGTTCATGAAAATGGCTATAAATGTTATCAAAGGGTCAAAAGCTCGTTTTTAATTTTTATGAGGAACTGAGCGTCTCTGATGTGGGGAGGAATCAGAGGTAGATCTGGGAGCTTAAAACATCTGGGAGACTGTACCCTTGTATATCTACTTATCTTCATACATGGGAAAGACCATCTTTCTCTTCCTCTGGAACCATGCTGGGTCACAGCCGTTTCTCTAAACGTGTTGGTTGAATGGGGAGGTGGTTAAACGTCTAACATGTCCTTCATGAATGGATCCAAATGCACATTCTCACCTACATTTGGTTCTGGTCTTCCAGGTAAGTGAGAAGCCAACAGAATAAGATAAGAACTGGACCCCCAAAGAATTCTAGTTGACACTCCTGGTTCAGATCCTTGCTGTTTGAAAGTTCACAGAGGACTTTAAAAACAAAGCTATCGGGCTTCCCTGGTGGCGCAGTGGATGACAGTCCGCCTGCCAATGCGGGGGACACGGGTTCGTGCCCCGGTCTGGGAGGATCCCACGTGCCGCGGAGCGGCTGGGCCCGTGAGCCATGGCCGCTGAGCCTGCGCGTCCCGAGCCTGTGCTCGGCGTCGGGAGAGGCCACAACAGTGAGAGGCCCGCTACAGCAAAAAAAAAAAAAAAAAAAAAAAAAAAAAACCCAAAAATCAAAAGCTATCTCCCCCTAAGAGGTATACTCTGGGAAGTGTGTATTTTTCTTGATTTGTTTAAAATCAGCCTGGATCCCAGTAATGCAGTTTGATCAGAGAGATCAGTCCATCATTTGTTTTCATCATTGTTGGCATTTGTAAGAAGGAAAAATATAATAAAGCCAGGCAAGACATTTGAGATTTAAAAATCAGTCATTCATTCTCTCTCTGAGCCCTTTTTCTCTTTGCTCCAATGACTCAGTAAGGTACAGGAATGAAGGGTACAATGTCTACAAACTCCTCCATCAAATGCTTACATGTTTATAATAAATATGCAAACTTATATAAGAAGTAACTGGTAAGTTTCAGATTCCTTCTTTTTTCTTCAGCGTTTTCCAAAATATTCTGTGTGACACAAGTTCCATGAAATGCTTTGTAAAATGTAAGGCTTGTAGTCTAATAAATTGGGGAAATACCGCTGTATTTATTTTCCTCTTCAAAAGTTCTAAAGCACATTAATATGTTAAAGAATCCAAGAAGTTCTACAATACAGAAGAATCTATTTAATCTGTGTAAGTAGGAGTTTCCCAACTGTTTTTTTTTTTTTTTTCTGTATAATTCTTAGCATCCTGTGGATTGCATATGAGGAAGGTGTTTTTCTCTAGAGCCCATGACTGTGGTCCAAGCACCCATTTGGATGGCACTGAGGACCACAGCTGGCCTCTGTGGGCCAGGATTCCTGGGCTCTCTGCCTAATTCTGAGAGATGTTTTCTGACGCCTCTGAAGACAGCTTGTTCCAGAACATTCGGTCTCCTGAATGCTCAGCCCAGTGGCTTTTTACCGTGGAACTAATATGCCGTAACTGATACCCTTCCCCTTTGGCATTCTGAAGGAGGTGGACAGTCTCCTTCAGAATTCCCCAAGCCTCCTGTTAATAAAGTGTCTCATGCACTTAAGCAGACTCTTATTATAAAATATTTTAACATAATTTGGAAGTTTCAAAAATCTCAGTTTCTAGAATATAATAAAGGGTGTATTTAAACAGCAATTATATAATTCCTTTCTTCACTCTTCTACAGCTCATAATTTGTACTTCTCTTATAGCACTTAACACATTTTGTATTTTATTACTGACAGTAGGGTATACATTTTTTCTTATCTATTAGATGACAAGTTACTTAGGAACAGGGACTCTGATTTTTCATCTTTTTTCCCCTTGGATAAAATTTCGCTCTGGGTTTTACATGATAGGGCTTTAATAGATACTTGTTAAATGTTTGGCTAATATTTAAAACATCTCTATGAAAAAGACTTGGAGAAGTTTCTTTATATCTATTTAACTTATGAGAAAACTGAGGCAACCTAGAAAGATTAAGTCATTTTCCCAGGATGAACTAGTTATGACAGAAATAAGATAAAAACCAAATTGCATGGACTTTGAATCAGAGGGCTGAAAAGAAAGTTTAAGAAATCATATCCTGATTCCAAATTCTCTTTGCTTTGTGCTTGTTACAGGCTCCAGGAATCCAGCTAATAAAGCCTAAAGGTGGTAAGTGAGGCTGGCCGGCTAGCAGGATGGCAAAATGAATAGAACACTGGATTTAGAAGCTTGGGTTCTGGTTCCAGCTCTGTCCTTGATCCAAATTATGGTGATGCAAAGATAAAAAAGACATGGCCCTGGCCTCCAGAAACTCAGTCTAATGCTGGCCGCTGTGAGTAAACAGCTGAATGAATTATATAATAAAACTACATGCGGTTATGTGCTGTAGAAGCACAGAGGAGAGAGTAATTGTCACTTTTTGAGGACATCAAGGGGGCTACACAGATAGATATCTTCGGAGATGGGCTTTGAAGGATGAATAGGAGTTGATCAAGGAGACAAGAGAGGAAAAAGGATATTCCAGACAGTGGGAAGAACTTGTGTGAAGTTAAGGAGACCTAAAGAGCACACTAAACTGGTGGGTTGCAAAGTGCTTTAGTTGGCTTAAGTGTCGAGTTTATGCTGGAGGGATGGCAGGGGTGGGGTTGGCCAAAGAAGAAACTGTAAAGGTGGATTGGAGCCGGAGTTTGAATGGCCAAGCAAAGGAGTTTAGATGTTATCTTTTTTTTCTATTTTTATTATGGAAGTATAAAATTGTGATATATTTAAAGTGTACAATATGATGATCTGATATACATATACATTATGAAAGGATTCTTACCATAGAGCTAACATGTTCATCACTTCCCATATTAAACAGTATTATTATTATTATTTTTGGTGAGAACACTTAAGTTCTACTCTCTTGGCAAATTTCAATTGCACACTACAGCATTTAGCAACTATAGTCACCATGTTATACATTAGATCCTCAGACCTTATTCATCTTATAACTGAAAATTTGTACCCTTTAACCATTCTCTCCCTATTTCCCTCACCTCCCAGCTCCTGGAAACCACCATTCAACTCTATTTCTATGAGTTCAACTTTCTAGAAAGATTCCTTCTATAAGTGATACCGTGCAGTATTTGTCTTTCTCTGTCTGGCTTATTTCACTTAGCATAATACCCTTCAGGTTCATCCATGTTGTCTCAATTGGCAGAATTTCCTTCTTTTTCAAGGCTGGAAAATATTCCATTATATATATACCACATTTTCTTTACCCATTCATCTGTCAACAGACACTTAGGTTGTTTTCATACCTTGGTTATTGTGAATAATGCTGCAGTTAACATGGAGGTGCAGGTATCTCTTTAAGATCCTGTTTTTATTTCCTTTGGACATATACCTAGAAGTGGGACTGATAGATCATATGGTGTATTATTTTTAATTTTTTGTGGAACCTCCATATTGTTTTTCATAGTGGCTGTACCAGTTTACATTACCACCAGCAGTGTACAGAAGTTCCCTTTTCTCCATATCCTTGCCAACATTTGTTAGCTTTTGTCTTTTTGATATGAGGCTTCTTAACTGTTGTGAAGTGATATTTTATTGTGATTTTGATTTACATTTCCCTCATTATTAGTGATGTTGGGTACCTTTTCATGTATCTGTTGGCCATTTATACGTCTTCTTTGGAAAAATGTCTCTCAGGGCCTTTGTCCGTTTTTAAGTTGGGTTATTTGGTTTTTATATTTTGAGTTGTGTGAGTTTCACATATATTCTGTATATTAATGCCTTATTTGATATGTGGTTTGCAAATATTTTCTCCCATTCTATAGGTTGCCTTTTCATTTTGTTGATAGTTTCCTTTGGTATGAAGAAGCTTTTTAGTTTCATGTGGTCCTACTTGTCTATTTTTGCTTTTGTTGCCTTTGCTTTTGGTGTCAAATCCAAAAAAATAGTTGTCATGACAGTGACAAGGAGCTTGCCCATTATATTTTCTTCTGGGAGTTTTACAGTACCAGGTTTTATGTTCAAGTCTTTAACCCATCTTGAGTTGATTTTTTATGTATGGTATAAGATAGGGGTTCAGTTTCATTCTTTTGTATGTGGCTATCCAGTTTTCTCAACACCATTTACTGAAGAGTACCCTTTTCCCATTGTATATTGTTGATTCCTTTGTCAAAAATTAATTGACCATACATGCATGGATTTATTTCTGAGCTTTCAGTTCTGTTCAGTGATCTTTCTGTTTCTATGCCAATACCATATAGTTTTGGTTACTATAGCTTTGTAATATAGTTTGAAATCAGGAAGTGTGATACCTCTAGCTTGTTATTCTTTCTCAATATTTCTTTGGCTCTTCAGGGTCTTTTGTGATTCCATACGAAATTCAGGATTGCTTTCCCTATTTCTGTGAAAATTGCCGTTAGAATCTTGATAAGGATTGCATTGAATCTGTAGATCACTTTGAGTAGTATGTACATTTTAACAATATTAACTTTTCCAATTCATGAACATGGAGTTTCTTTCCATTTATTTTGTATCTTCTTCAATTTCTTTCATCCATGTTTTATTTTTCATTGTTTTCAGTGTACAGATTTTTCACCTCCTTGGTTAAATTTATTCCTAAGTACTTTATTCTTTTTGATGCAATTGTAAAAGGGATTATTTTCTTAATTTCTCTTTTTTGAAAAGAGAATGTAACTGATTTTAGCATATTGATTTTGTAACCTGAAACATTATTGAATTTATTAGTTCTAACTATTTTTTGCTGGAATCTTTAGGGTTTTCTATATATAATATCATGTTATCTGCAGAGATGATTTTACTTCTTCTTTCCAATTTGGATGCCTTTTTTTTGTTTTTCTTCTTGTCTAATTGCTCTGGCTAGGACTTCCAGTACAATGTTGAATTGTACTGGTGAGAGTGAGCATCCTTGTTCTTTTTTTAAAAAGTACTTAATAGACTTTATTTTTTAGAGCAATTTTAAGTTCACAGCAAAATTGAGAATAAGGTATAGGGATATCCCATATACCCCCTGCCCCCACATGCACAGCCTCCCCCATTATCAACATTCCCCATACAGTGGTAGATTTGTTACAATTGATGAACCTACACTGACAAATCATTATCATCCAAAGTTTATAGTTTACATTAAGATTCACTTCTGGTGTTGTACATCCTATGGGTTTGGACAAATTTATAATGACATGTATCCACCATTATGTATGACACAGAATAGTTTAACTCTTTAAAAATTCTCTGTGCTCTACTTATTCATCCCTCCCTTTCTCCTAACCTCTGGCAACTACTCATCTTTTTACCTAGATATCATCTTCTAAGTTATGGATTTATTGAGGGCTTTTAAGAGAGAAACTGATGAAATCAGACATGCTCCTGGAAAGCGGAAAATATGTTTTCTTCTGCATTGTATTTTCTGACTGCTGATGTGTGACACAGAGTAGGTACTCTATAAATATTGATCGAATGAGTGAGTATATTTTAAAGAGAGATGATTTTTCAGAGCCAGTCTTTGCATTTGCAAAAGCAGAGTTTGTAGACTAGATTCTGCCTGGGTTTGAGCTTCTACCTGAGAGCATGTTCTACCGGAGGGCATAGGAAAGCACCTGCTTTCCCTATGTTAATGTTCATTCAGACAGATTTCCTAGAGACCCTACTTTTCCACTATTATTTCCTCACTGCTGGCTCCCACTTCCATTCTTCTCAACATCACCAGACTCTGTAGTGCCTATGAAAATGGAAAAGAGAGGCCAGGCAGGGATCGTCTGGCTGTTCCAACTCCACCTCTTTCTCCATTGCCTTCTGTGCTGCGCATGAGACTGGAGCCACCGACCTTCAACAAGCTGAGCAAGTTATTTTCTGCTAATGAGCTTAATTACCTTGTTCTCTATTTGGGATAAACTTTAAACTGTTGTAAAGGCCTTCAGAAACCTTTTGTTCTTGCAGGTACCCATGGTAAAAGGGTAGAATGCTCTGGACCCCACACACCCCAGAAGCTGAAACTGCTCAGATAATGAGGCTGGTGCCCACCTGCCTCTTCACACCTGGGACTTTATTGGATGTCCACAAGAAGTGGGCAGGAGAGCAATTATTATCCTCCTTTTACAGATGAGGAAATTGAACCCCATGTGTGAATCGTTTCAGCCTCTCCCAGCCTGGACTAGCTCCCTTCCAGTTACATGATGCTCTCTTCACTCACTCGTTGGGAAACCCGGTAGCTCCTCCCTTGGGACTTTACCGTAAGAGGCTGACTGAATGGGAGAAATGACTATTTCCTCAATTTCCTGGTGGAAGAGACTAAGGCACAGATAGCCTGTTGGTCTCCAAGGCCTCAGGGAAGCAGGGCTCCCAGGGTCGCATCGTCCATAAACACCATCTGCTGGGTACCATCTTCTCCAGTCTCAAGAGCTTCTCAGTCACCCAACCTCCCTTTGTTGAGCAACCAGTCCTCATGCAGCACAGGCTGGGCTTTGGAGAAGTGCTTCTCTGACTTGTGTTTGCTTATGAATCACCTGGAGAGTGTGTAAAAATGCAGAGTCAGATCCTTAGTTCTGGAGTGGCCTGAGATTCTGCTTTTATAATAAGCAACCAGGTGATGCTGATGCTGCTGGTATATGGACCACACTTTGAGCAGCAAGACACTGGAGACAAGAAGGAAAGCCTGGAGGAAGCCCTGCCCTCAAATTGTTCCCTGATAGGTAGAGAAAACAAGACCAGAGGGGCAGAGACCTTTGCAGTGCCTTCCAGGGTTAACAAGAGACTTAGAACATGGCTGGTGTCTGATGTTGCTGAATGAACAAATGATGAGAAATGATAAACAAAAGGAGTACCCAGCTGTGAATTAACAAGGGTGAACTGGCAGGAGTCAAGTCCAAGGAGCTCAGAAATGACTACCAGTTAATGTATTCTCAAAGCACTAGGTGGAGAGGAAACCAAAAGAAAGTCTTTAGCCTGCCATCTATGGTAGTGACTTTCAAACTTTTTTTTAGACCATGACCCACAATAACACAGTAAGGAATAAATGTTACACTGTGTCCCGGTACACTTTGTGTGTGTGTGTGTTTAGAGGTTGGCATATGTACACATATGGACATATCTACTGCTGAAGCAAAAGTTTTTGGAAATATTTACATTTTATTAAAATTTAATAGTTTTTTTTTTTTTTAACATCCCCTAGACATAAAGACATAAAAGAAGGAAGGAAGTAATACTGATGTCCAGTAAGCTCTGGAGCATGGCAAGAGGACCACACAACCTGGCTGCAGGAGTGGAAGGATGCAGCCACTGCCCTCCAGGATCTCCTGCTGGTGCTCCTGTCTGGCCAAGGCCAACAAGAAGCCAGGGGCAAGGGAACTGTGGTGATAGAGTCCATGGAGGATGAGACCCCAGGTCCTTAGCAGGTTGATGAATAAATCTTGGGGGTGGGGGTCGGGAGAGAGAGGGTTGGCAAACAGAGAGCAATCAACCCAAATATTTACACTTAACTCTATGTGATATGTTTTGATATTTCCTATTCGATCCTGTCTGTTATTTTCCATTTCTTTTGCTCCCACCCTCCCCAATCAGTCATTCCCTCCCTTTCTTCTTTCCTTCCTTCCTCCCTTCCTCTCTCCCTCATGTTGGCTGTTGCCTGCTAAATTAATATACTCATCAGTTGGTTGTAACTTGTGGTTTGAAAAACACTGGTCTGGGATAAATAAGGCAAATGTGTTTTATCTCGGATACCAACTTCAACTGATTGACAATGATAACCTGGAACGCTATGTTAGAAAAGATTCTGAGATTGAATCTAGGCTTGTTAGCAAAGAAAGGTTAAGCTATTACTCAGCCCTGCAACTGGTTTAGAAGTGGAAAATGGCCATCCACGTGCCAAGTGTTGGCCCCCAATGATCTAACAGTGCTATGACATTGGGAGAGACAAGCATATCCACATATCTTTCACAGGCCACGCGTGACAGGTACCACAGAGATACTCAGAAGCATTATGCGGATTTGAATGACTCAAAGATTAGAGTTTATAAAGAAAGGTTTCAGTCTATGTTTATCAGTTTTGATTTTTACCATGTTCTTCTATCCAGGTGTAAGTACTCAGAGCTATGGGGCCTTCAGGTGAATCAAAAATTGGAAACCAGTTCTCAGTGAGATTTAGAGATGTCAAGAGTAGACTTCCCCCAAAGAGGGTCATGGTAGACCTCAGCACTCACATGTCAGGGTGGGGGTCAGGCCTGTAGAATTTCCTGGCAGCCCCACAATGGCAGGTGAATGGTAAACCCACAGGCGGTCCACATCTTTGTAAAGCGAGCTCTCACCAAGCTGCATAGGGCCAGCCCGACCCAGGTGGCACTGAAGCTGAGGCACAGAGAAGCTTGTGAACACCCCCCCGGGGTCCAGCCCTGCCCTCCGCTCGCTCAGTGCACTAGGTGCGCTGCTGCAGAGGGCAGCCGCCCAGAGAGCTGGGAAGAGCAGCGCCTTGGTCAGCTGGCTTCCGTCTCTGAGCAGGTGAGGGAGCTGCTTCTGCAGGGCTGGTGAGGTGAGCGGGTTGGGGGGGGCGGCGCACAGAGAGGAAGAGCAGTTGGGACTGGGAAGGGGGAATGAGGGGATGGGGCTTCCTCTAAAACTCATCTTGTCATGTTTGGGGAGAAAAAGGCTGACACATATAGTGGTGGAAAAAAAAATCAAGGGAGACACACAATGTGAGGAGGAAAATAGTGAAGAGAGCCTTTGAGCCCAGGGAGGATGCAGAGATGCACCCCCTGTGGCAGCTCACGAGCTACGTGGCAAAAAAGTACAAGCAGGGTACCGAGGGCATGGGACTGGGATGCTGAGAAAGCTTCGTAGCACCCACCTCCTCCAGTAGTTAGAAGAGAACAATGTACCAATGACGAGCTTTGGTCCCGCTGATGGCTGAGGGAGCCCTCGTCTGCCCCACTCCCACGGGAGCCCAAAGGGAAGACTGACTCTTCCTCACCCTTGAGCCGATCTTCTCTCCTCCTTCTATTTCTGGGTACATAATATATTCAATATATTTTGCTTTAAAAATAGATATTCTCTGTCAAGAGTACAATCCAGGAACATAAAACATTGATCTGGGAATTACTGAGGCAGCCCCCGTAAATGCCAGTAATTATTTAAGGTCAAGTTAAACACAGAAGACCAAACGACTAGAACTTCCAACTGAGCTGTCTGGAGAAAGAAAATTTCAGGGAAAGCCCAAAGCATTTTTATATTGAGATCCTATATTTGCTAAAGCTGCCATCTGTGACCAAACCCCGCTGGTCAGAGAGTTACAGAGATAGTTTGGGAAATATCCATGGTGGTCGTACCAAAGCCTTTGGTGAGAAATCGAAAAATGCTAAGTTTACGGCCAATGGGGTTTCTTATAAGAAGTTTTGGGAGGTGGGTCTGTGACAAAAGGCTTCAATTCTCTCTCTGTCTCTCTCCTCTCTTGTTCTCCCTGCTTTTCTGTTCCTTTCTCTCTTCTGTATCTTCCACTTTGTCCAACAGTACATTTCATCTGCCTACATCTCTTCCCCCAATCCTTGCATCTAAACATTTCCAAATCTATAAAAGCTGAGAAATGCAAATGATTGAAAGCACCACCCTGCAGGAAGAGGCGTGAACTTAATTTATAGTAAAAGGATAGTTGAGGGTTTGATGCTCAACAGTTCAAACAAGAATCATGGGGATCTTATTTCCTAGCCTGTTGCTCAGGCTGCAGCAAAGGGAGAATTAAGGAGGGAAAAGCATTGCTCAAAGTCACATGAAATCACCACCTTCCTTCCACTCTATTGAACAGTCTACTTGGTCGGAGGCTACCAAGGGGCTGATTCTAGGCACTGAGCCAAATCTAGTCAATTAAGAGAAGTCGGGGAGTGTTTAAGATTAGTAACACCATCTATCATTAGAAGTGTTCAACAGAGGATAGCCTGGAGGCTCATCGCATATTTTTCTTGACGTTGAAAAAATTGGCTTAAGGGAATTGAAAAAAAGTTCCAAAGGTTCCTGATTGGAATTTTCACATGTACCTTGCAGCTTGATTACAGCTAGAAAGAAGGAAGGAACTCACAGAAATGCACGTTTTTCAGCTGTCCAGCACAGCAATAAAGAATAAACTGTCCGAGGGCTCCTTAGAGGGGCAGAGAATTGGGAGATGGGTGCCAAGAGATGGTGACCCACAGAAAGATCGCGCCTGAAATGGCTAAGAACAATTATGAGGCCATTATTTTCAGTGTGAAGTTGCGCCTACTTACACCTCTGACCCCTTTTGCTAAAGAAATATTGGGAAACCACCAGTACATGTCCTGTGTTTTGATGCCATGTGACATCACAGTATAATCTTACCAGAGTGAGATGATCTCTCTTAACCTCCATCGCTGTCACTAGGAAAGAGTTACATTGTGTCAAAGTACAGGGTGATCTTCCAATGCAGCTCCAAAGTATACATGTAAATAAGTTAATTTAACTCGGGTTTCAGGAAAGAAAAATCTATGAAGCTTCTGAGCAAATACTTGAACAAGTTGTAATAATAGTAATAACATAGTATCCACGGTAGTGAGGCAAAGGAGTTGTGGATAATGGGAATGCACTGATTAAAAAGGCAAACCCTATCTCGGTTCCTGCCTGTACTGCTGGACCTGTGCATGGCTGGGGAGAAGAGGAGAGGTGACAGGAACTGATGGGGAAGCCTAGTCTCAGGTATGGGAGGCAAATCTGAAAACTTGCTTTGGCCTCGTGTCCCTCCTTCTTCCTCAGGTCATCACTCAGCATGGCCCTCCCTTCTACTCCAAGAAGACCAGCCTGGTCACTGCCTGCCATATCTCAGGGGCATCTCAAAGATCTTTGCCCACCTCCTTTCCTCACATCACATACCCAGGGGAGGAGTTTTGATAAGGTAAGGCTAGGAGGATGCAAAGACTTTATTAGTGGTGCTTCTAAATGCATGCTCTGTTATCTATTGGAATTCATTCATTCATTTGGTCTCTCGCTCTCTCTCTTATTCTCTCCCTCCCCCTCATATACACCTGGGGTTTAAAGGCAAGCTTGAGGCTGTATCCTGCTGAGAAGACTTAGCATGAGTGACTGAGTAGCTTTCACTATTTCACCTTCTAAGGAGAAAACTTTCTCCCCTCCATGCCACTTCTGTTCTTGCCTTTGCCTGTGTGCGCTGACCAGTGCTGAGATGCTTAGGGTCAGGATCCGATGTGGTCTAGTGTGGGGACATTGGTGTCTGCGTGTAACAGGACAGAGAGAAGCAGCTCCCTGTCATCACCCCCGAACACATCAGGAGCCTATGTGAGGGTTTGGGCAAAAGGCCTGTGGTCGGAAAGCAAGTAACTGAATGTAGCTCAGATGCTTTGCTCATTTCCTCCTGGGATCTAGTGTGGAAATGGGTGGCTGGCCTTGCCGTGCCTTAGATATTTTCTCTGAGACATGACAAACACATCTCGTGCTCAGATCCTCCTCTGGACATTGACTTCTGCTGTCCTCCAAGGTTCGAAGGCTCCACCCTACTCCCAGCCCGCTATCACTAGCCCAATAGTGCAGTGTTACATTACAACCACGAGTCCCAATATTACAGTGACAGGAGACTATGCTCCCAGCCTCCCCGCCCATCTACTCTCGCCTCGAGTCCTCTCTCTTCTCTGAGTTATTGTAGCATCTCTTTACCTACCGTTTAGGATGGGGATTACTAGATCCCGCCTTGGGTATGTTTGTGCCTCTGGCTGTTTCAGGTCTATAAATCGTATTATTCCTACTGGACTATAGGTTTCCCTAGGGAAGTGAGCTCGACTGTATCTATCTCCTCCCAGTGCCCAGCCCAGGGCCCTGTACACAGCAAGCACTGCTGTCATCTCTTGACTGGGAAATGAGAAAGTACATGAGATGACTGTCATCTCCCTTCTCCAGTGGAGCGAGACCCCAAGTAAACAAGGGATACTGTCTGTGCAATAAGCAATCCCATGTGAGGACTCTTCAGAAGCCAAAGCAGCTGTTGGAGGTGTCTGTCCTGCAGTGGGAGGGCGGGACTTCCCAGAGGGTGAGTCCTGGGCTGCAGCTATACTAGCTGACTTTTCCAGGGAAAGAAAAGAAGAGCTGGGCTGGGTCACCTGAAAACTCAAGTCTTTGGACCCCATTGAGTGGGGGGAGGGTTGCTCAACTTTTAAAGAGGTACTGTTTCCAAACGATGGACTATTAAAAAATTAGTGCTTCAAGCTAACGAAACCCAGACCTCAGTTCTGCTGCAGAAACCTCCTTCAGGACTGAATTGTTTTGCTATGGCCGCCATAACGAGGTATCCTGGAATGGGTGGCTTAAACTACAGAAATTTATTTCCTCACAGCTCTGGAGGCTAGAAGTCCAAGATCAAGGTGTTGGAAGGGTTGATTTCATCCCAAGGCCTCTCTCCTTGGCTTGTAGATGGCAGTCTTTTTTTTTTATACAGCAGGTTCTTAGTAGTCATCCATTTTATACATATTAGTGTATACATGTCAATCCCAATCTCCCAATTCATCCCACTACCACCCCCCCACCACTTTCCCCCCTTGGTGTCCATACGTTTGTTCTCTACATCTGTGTCTCAATTTCTCCCCTGCAAACTGGTTCATCTGTACCATTTTTCTAGTTCCACATATATGTGTTAATATACGATATTTGTTTTTCTCTTTCTGACTTAGTACTTCACTCTGTATGACAGTCTCTAGATCCATCCATGTCTCTATAAAAGACCCAATTTCATTCCTTTTTATGGCTGAGTAATATTCCATTCTATATATGTACCACATCTTTTTTGTCCATTTGCCTGTCGATGGGCACTTAGGTTGCTTCCATGACTTGGCTATTGTAAATAGTGCTGCAATGAACATTGGGGTACAATTGTCTTTTTGAATTATGGTTTTCTCTGTGTATATGCCCAGTAGTGGGATTGCTGGGTCATATGGTAATTCTATTTTTAGTTTTTTAAGGAACCTCCATACTGTTCTCCATAGTGGCTGTAGCAATTTACATTCCCACCAACAGTGCAAGAGGGTTTCCTTGTCTCTACACCCTCTCCAGCATTTGTTGTTTGTAGGTTTTCTGATGATGCCCATTCTAACTGGTGTGAGGTGATACCTCTTTGTAGTTTTGATTTGCATTTCTCTAATAATTAGTGATGTTGAGCAGCTTTTCATGTGCTTCTTGGCCATCTGTATGTCTTCTTTGGAGAAATGTCTATTTAGGTCTTCTGCCCATTTTTTGATTGGGTTGTTTGTTTTTTTAATATTGAGCTGCATGTGATGTTTATATATTTTAGAGATTAATCCTTTGTCCGTTGATTCGTTTGCAAATATTTTCTCCCATTCTGAGGGTTGTCTTTTCATCTTATTTGTAATTTCCTTTGCTTTTCAAAAGCTTTTAAGTTTCATTAGGTCCCATTTTTTAATTTTTGGTTTTATTTCCATTACTCTAGGAGGTGGATCAAAAAAGATCTTGCTGTGATTTATGTCAAAGGGTGTTCTTCCTATGTTTTCCTCTAAGAGTTTTATAGTGTCCGGTCTTACATTTAGGTCTCTAATCCATTTTGAGTTTATTTTTGTGTATGGTTTTAGGGAGTATTCTAATTTCGTTCTTTTACATGTAGCTGTCCAGTTTTCCCAGCACCACTTATTGAAGAGACTGTCTTTTCTTCATTGTATATCCTTGCCTCCTTTGTCATAGATTAGTTAACCATAGGTGCGTGGGTTTATCTCTGGGCTTTCTATACTGTTCCGTTGATCTATATTTCTGTTTTTGTGCCAGTAGCATATTGTCTTGATTACTGTAGCTTTGTAGTATAGTCTGAAGTCAGGGAGTCTGATTCCTCCAGCTCCGTTTTTTTCCCTCAAGACTGCTTTGGCTATTTGGGGTCTTCTGTGTCTCCATACAAATTTTAAGATTTTTTGTTCTAGTTCTGTAAAAAATGCAATTGGTGATTTGATAGGGATTTCATTGAATCTGTAGATTGCTTTGGGTAGTATAGTCATTTTCATAATATTGATTCTTCCAGTCCAAGAACATGGTATATCTCTCCATCTGTTTGTATCATAGATAGCAGTCTTGCTTCAGTGTCTTTACATGGTCTTCTTTCTGTGCATGCATATTTTTTATCTCCTCTTCCTATAAAGATCCCAGTCATATTGGATTAGGGTCTACCCATATGACCTCATTTTACCTTAGTTACCTCTTTAAAGAGCCCTATCTCCAAATACAGATTCTGTGGTACTGGGGTTAGGACTTTAAGACAGGAATTTGTGGGGGGCACAATTCAACCCATGACAGTAACTTTGGTCAACATTGGATTTTACTCAGTTGAATTTTATTCAATTCCTTCAACAAGTTGTATTGAGTACCTACTGAGTACCACGGTTCAGATGCTTGGGATATCACAGTGAACACACAGACATTCTGGTACAGAGAAACAATAAGGAAAAATATGTGGCACGTTGAATAATTGTACAGGCTATGGAGGAAGTGAAAGCAGGGTCTGGGTGTAGGGAGTGTCATCTAACCCATATCCCACCTCCAGGCAGGACTGAGTGTCAATCTCCCACAAGGGTGGATTCATTGAGGAGGGGCAGTGGCGTGTAGTGGGGAAGGATGAGACTAGACATCTTTCCTTTGTGAATATTAACTCTGCTTTTTCCACAGGCACAGACATGTCCTTCCCCTCCCTACCCTGGTCATATGTATCACCAATACAAGCCCAAGGTCACAAGGGGCTCTGCAAGCACGGCTGTGGCTGGCTCTCAGCAAATGAGGGCCACTGATGGAGAAGCGATCTAAGGCTCTCATCCCACAACCTGGGAGCCAGGAGCACAATCACCCTTGGGGATGAAAACAGTCTGTTAATCTTTTACTAAGGAGGGCTGACATCCATTGCAGGCTATGTGCCAGGCACTGTGCTGTGTGCCTGGTCTTCTTCATCCTCCCCAAAGCCCAAGAAGAACTATTCATTTTCACATTTACAGATTAAGAAACTGAGGTGAGGCTCAGAGAGGTTATGGAACTTGCCCCAAATCCATCTGATGCATCATAAGAGTTTTAGCCTCTCTTAGCCACTGAGCTGAGCTGTCTAGGGAAGAGTAAGTCACTGTTAGAGCTGGAGCTGATTTTCATTGGCTTCCTAACACTTTTATCCTCAGTTAAAGCTACTGGCATAGCATCTTACCAAAGGACTAATAAATCTTATTTCCAGTAAGTGACTGCCAACATTAAAGCGTGCAACACTTTTCAACATAAATTTTCCCAACAATGATAACTCATTACTTTGATACAAGGCATGAACGACTGCAGTCTGTCCACAGTGACGAGGAAAACTCTGGGCATGAGCCCAGCAACACGGTCTTTGACAGCAGCGTGAAATATTTCACACCAGTTTCCAGGAAGTGTCACTGGCTCTCCCGATGACAGTGAAGTCTTCTCGAGGGTGTCTGCTGTGAGGAGCTTTAACACATATTCTTTCTGGTGCTTTGGGGCCATTCAGCAGCATGTGGGCCAGGTGGCTAAAAAGAAGCCCTTCTTTACAGTGTTTGCTTTCCCAAAGGCATCTGGGCTCTCTCAAGGTCAGTGTTTTGAGGTCTGGCCTTGCTGCTGTGGGTAATGCTTCAGCCGCAGAAATCCAGAGCCCCCTTCCCTTTTGTCTCAAAGTAAATCTTTGCCTTTGGGGATAATGCCCTCTTTTGCTAAGTGTGATGACAAGTTTAGCTAAAAATCCAATGTTGGTGGATAACTCTGCTTACAGAGAGGTTGAATATGTTTCATATGGTCTTTAGCCTTTTGGCTGCCACATTTATGGGTTGCCAGTTCCTATCTTTGCCCATTTTTCTACCTTTTTTGGGTCTTTTCCTTACTTATTTTGAAGAGTTCTTAAGATATTCTGAATAAGAATCCTTCGCTAACTGCACACTGGCAAATAACTTTTCCCAGTTTGTGACACATCTTTTTACTTCACTATATAAAAATTTTAACTTTAAACTTGAATTTCTCCATTTTTCCCTTTTATGATATGTGCTTTTGGTGTCTGAAACATTATTTACAGACTCGACTCCACATCTCGTACTCCACTAACAAACATTATCCATCTATAGTTTTTCTAAAAGTTTTGCTCGAGATTTCATAATTGCTGTTTAAAACATATTTTTCAAAAGGCAAATGGCATTCGCTGTCGTAATAAGGAGGTATCTGCCTTTGGAGCATATGACTATGTTCCTTAAGAATGAGATTTCTCTCTCCTGATGGTGGTGCTGACGTTGAGTTGTCGAACATGTCTATGATTCTGGAGTCCATCTAGGTCTCACGTGTGGGGCAGCCTGCCTCTTTCTCCCGTCGCTCTACTGAGTAATTAAAATCGCATCTGGTTAAGCACCTAAGGATATTAAAATTTTTTCCATCATACTCCTCTCTGTGGTGATTTGACATAATCTATATCTGTCTCTTGATCCGTCTTCCTATCTACCTTGTGAGATTGGCACACATTATGCGTGTGTCTCGGTAACTGATACTTTTCTACCTACGTCTATTGTGGAACAATATTAAAATTAGTGTAAGTTTTCAGAATACTGCAGTTAACCCATAAGGGACACCCTAGCCCTATAGCATGAAATGTTAGAATATTAGAGTAAGCCAGGTTGTGATGTGTCCCCAACAAGCCCAGGGGCTGAATTCGAGTTCTTTCCTGCTCTCAGCAGGGCTCTGGGAGGCTTTAATCTTACGGATCCATCATCTCAACCTGAGGCCTCCTCAGTCACTGGGCAGGTGAGGGGACAGCTGGAGAACTGTTCTGTCTCTTCTATACTCTGGCCTGGAAGTGGGGCGCGTCACTCCCACCCACAGCTCATTGGCCAGGCCCTGTCATGGGACCCCACGTATCTGCAGGGGGGCTGGGGAATGTGAAGGACCAGCTGGACTATTTGGTAAGCATCAGAGGGGGCCAGCCTGAGATGACTAGACCATCCACCAAATGTGCACCTATGTGATTGAGAATTAACCGTTGCTGGGATTTTGACTCCTGCTATATACTCACAGGTGAGGACGCTTTGCATGCAAATACTAACTAGGAACATGTGCCTTCTGAGATGGGGGAACGGGGAGGATGGCAAGAACACGCAAGTCACCAGAGGTACAGGAGAGAAAGTATTCAATCTCAGCTCTGGCTTTGACCATGCAGATTCCAATTTGTAGGAGGGTGTCAATATTGAGAAGTAAAGCAAAACAAGACAATGAGAGGACTTCCAAGAATTTTAAGGTAAATACGAAATGTTTCAAGTGTGAATGGAAGTCAAGGTCTATGAAGGAACTATTTGCTGAGAAGCCACAAGAGTGATTTATTGACAGGAAGATATTGCTGGCAAGACTGAAGTCGTTCTTTGTCAGGGGGAGCTCACAAAAGAAAAGGAAGGGGTCAGGGCAGAAATACATGTGCCTTTTCCAAACCACAAAGACATAAGAAAGAAAACGAAAAGAGATTTTCCAGTCCCCCACGTCTTTATGCATTCTGCAAAAACTATTGTTAAGTTGGTATTTAGGACGAAAAAAGGTGAAAACAAACCACTGGTGATTTCCAGAAAAAAAAAAAAAAAGTTGTAGGGAGAAAGGGAAAAAGTTCCCGGTGACAGAAAGTAAGGGGAGGAGAGCAATCATTGTTTTCCAAAGGCAGGAGATAAAACGTGTAGCTGAGAAGTGCGCCTGACCTTCCGGCGATGCACGTATCAGACTCAGGAGCGCAGAGACAAAGGGAGGAGAGTCACAGGGGAGAAGCAGCCAGAAAGCAGTGGCTGGATGCAAAGTGGAAGCCACTGTGGGCGGCTGAGGAGATAATAGAGGGAAGTGGAGAGCCGAAGAGTAAAGCAGAGTGATAAGCGACACGCGGTGAAGAGAGGAAAAAAACCAGGGGAAAGGGTGAGATTAATCCCCCGTAAAGAAGTCTTTGGCCAAGAGTTCCAGGAGGAGATTATCTGAGGGGCCAGAGTCTTTGGGGAGCCTTGCGACTCCCAATTTGTGAACAAGATGCAGTGCTGGTATCAAACACATCGTCCCAGACTAGGCTGACCATAAAGCGGTCACCATTTATTGTGTCCTTTCTAAGTGTCAAGTGCAGCCCTGGCTGCCTTAAGTGCGCATCTCACTGGGCTCGCGGTGATAAAGGAGTCATAACAAACAGTAAATAAGAGCTTATATTTAGAGTGTTTGCTGTGTGCCGGGCCCTGTCCTAAAAGCCTAATGTGTGACAACTCATTTAATTTTCATGCCAGTCCTGTTTCACCTTTCTGAGCCTCTGTTTCTTCATCTATAGATCGGAACCTGAGAGGACCCACTGGCAGGGCTCTCAGAGGTAAAGTGAGGCAAGGGCTAGTGTCACCATTTGCAGGCAGGTCCGCATACTCCTGTTGGCTTTGTTGGAATGAGCTCCATGCTTGGGAAGAAAGAAGGGGCAGAGAACTTGGGAGATGGGGGTGGAGAGAGGGGTGATGGCAACTAGGGCTTCTGCCACGCGATTCTAGCTGAGTCACTTCTCTGTCCTCCTACTTGTCCATATAGGTCACATCTCAGTTGGGCCTAAGAAACAGAGACGCAGTGAAATTCCAGGGCTGCCTGATGCTCACACAAACAGAGCTAGAATGAGAACTAGGGGTTTCCTGATTCCTCCGGGAGTGAGGGGCTTTGTGGATCACGCTGAACCACAGGGCAGGGTGAACACATTTTAAACAGAGGGCGGAGGTCGGTACAGAGCACGGAGAGGTCAGCAGATATGCCCAGGAGTGCTTAGTGACAGGTGAAAGTTTAAAAGACAGCGGTTGAGTTTCTATAGTAGCAAAGGAACAATTCAGTGCTGCAGGTCCCGGAACCTGCAGTGTTTTCTCATGGACCTGCCGTGGCACCGAGGCACCAGGGGAGGGTCAGCCTGACTCTGGACTTCTCCAGAAGTGAGCAGGTTACCCTTCATCCCTTCCACCATCCTCAGTCTTACGTCTGAGGGTTTGAAATCTTGCAGTATTTCCCTCTGATAACCCAGAACAAGCTTCTCTAACTTTCATCTGACTCCCTTGGTCTCCTGGGGTCAATGCCTCCATCTGCTTACTTCCCTGTTACACCCCCATTTGTGGCTGTGACGGTCTTTTGTAATAAAAGATCAAGAACTGTACCTGTGCTTCCAAATGTGGCATCGTTTATCGTGTCCTAATGCAAAAATAGCTTCCTTGGACTTAAACTGGTCAAGATCCTCTTGTCATGTTCTTTGTAGCCATCAAAGAAGCAGGAGGAGGGAAAGCTTCCTGGAAGCCTGTTTGTCTCTGAAAATCAGTCAGTTCATAGAAACCTCAAACCAAGAGAGACAGGAGCAGATTATGAAGTGCAAACTCCTGCCTCCAGGCAATGCCTCCTTTATGCGAAGGCTGCCAAGGACCCATTCCCTCCAGGGTCAGTCATTGGGATTAAGCCTCACATGGAGTCTTAGAACTTTCTCTCACCCCACTGGCGCCTAAAGTTTCCAATGCTTGTTGGGGAGTGTGGAAAGTGGACCCCTCCTTCTTCCACTGGTGAGATGTGAGATACTACAGACTTTCTGGAGAGCAAAACTCCTTAACACACGTGTATAGTTTTTAAACCAGCATTTCCATGTCTGGAAAAATATCCTAAGGAAATAATCAGATCATTGCACAAAGATGAATGGACAAGAATGTTCAGTAGAACATCGTTTATTGGAAACAACCTGAAATGGCCAACAGTAGCAACTGATTAAATAAATCATGAGGTGTCAACAGTGGATTATGTATATACTTATTTTAAATGATATATGTATATAATTATATGTATATAATTATGTGGCAAGATGTCTTGATATACAATGAAAAAGGTGAGTTACAAAACAGTATCTAGGGTACAATCCTGTGTTTATATACACATGCCTGGAAAAAGTTTGAAACAATAAATAAGGTGTCAATACTGATTGTCTTATGGGGGTGGGAAGTTGTGATATAATTTTTCTTTCTCTTTCATTTTTTCTATAATGAATAGGATTTTTAAAAATAAGCAAATAAATACATTTAAAAAACAAAGCTCACTCTTTAGAATTATCCATGTTTCTTCTCCCAAATCAAGGTGGTACCGTTTTCTGAGCTATCCCTGATGAGGGAGAAGAGGACAATATTTCCCCTCAATTATTAATTTTACTTTATTCAGATTGCAGTGAATCCAAGTGTGGTTTTGAAGAGGAAAAGGCATCACAAAGATTCAGCCTGGATGGCGTGTATATGTGAGTTTACGTGTGTGTGTGTGTGTGTGTGTGTGTGTGTGTGTGTGTAAGCCTAAAATAGGAAGGGTTAACCTCTTTGCTTTTTTAATAAATGTTGATTATCGTTGATTGTTGTTCCTAGTCTAAGCACTTCAAGGCAGGCAATAACTTAATAACTTTTTATTCCCAGATCCTAGCCCAGTACCTGACGCATAGTAAGTGCTTAATACATATGTGACATGTGTATGAATTTTGGGGTGAAATGATTTGTAGTACCTTTTGGCAAAGCAATGCCAAAAATCGGGGTTCCATGGCTCTGTAGGTCAATAGCGTGGTGCAGATAGGGGAGTAACGGATGTGATGAATCAGGCTGACCTGGGTTCAAATGCTGATTCTGCCACGTACAAGCAATTTGGTCCTCTATTTTCTCTTCCGTAATATGGGAATGATAATGTTATTGATCTTGTAAGATTATTGTAAGGATGAGAATTTGAAATTTCCCTTCCTTCAATCCCCTTCTTGTGGATTTCACCTTACAGCCTTTGAAAACTATTTAGCCACTGACCAATGTTAAAATCCATCCACGGAAGCCAGTCTGTATAACTCAAGATTCAAGTAACCGTCTCTAGAATAAGAACACAGCAACATCTAAAGCTCTATTTGAGAGTGCTTACTCCCAGCTTTCACTGAGGATATGGAAAGAAACTGTGTTTAGTAAGAATTGGTGGATTATTAAGTAGTCTTATCTCAGTCCAATATCTCTCTGTAAATAAGTCAAGGCTCAGAGCAACCCTGTTCAAGTGCTGGAAATGTCTGAGGCCTTAAAATAGCAAAGTGCTTTGAAGAAACCCATCTTCCTAAGGGGAAAAAAAAAAAGAACACACGAGAAAAATGACCATCAGTTATTTATATATAGCCCAGGCTTCAGCATGTGACAAAAGTGATCATTGCTGACCTACAGTTGTCTTCAGAAATTAGCTTTGTGTACCATCTTCAAGGAGGCTGGAGATGAAAAAAGGAGCTGGTCAGATGACCATAGCCCATGGCTGAATTCTCCTCCATGAACTAGCTTCCTGAGATATCATGTAGACTTGGTCTCCACTGATACCATTTAAGTCAAGTTTAGCCAAGTTATCAGAACGACCACATAGAAGAGGCTGGCAATGGGGTATATAGAAAAAATGGCTCGTATTCTCTTCTTTGCTTTTATTAATGTTACATGGCCAAAAATAAATAAAATAAAATAAAATATTCCATGCATTTACTCAGTCAGTGGAACACAGAGCGGGTTGACTCATGAGATTTTTCACTGTGTGAATGTGTGTGCCTGTGTGCCTTCTCCCTTACTGAGTGACGTATCTTATGCAGCTGTGTAAAGACACCCACTCCTCCCCTCCCCTGGATATATGCAAATAAAGGTCCTCTGTAGCATATTGTGAAAAGAGGTGGGTGGCCAGGCCCACTGATGAATATACTGGAATGTTCACCTTAAGTCATAAGTACATCTATTAGTTTGCAAAGTAAATGCTTACTATTAGAGCTTTAGAGCTATGTTGCCTGCACCTTGGTGTTGGCAGCACCAGCGTCATGGTTTTGAAGCTATCTCGTTCCTGCTGCCTGTGGCGCTGGCTGCCCCAGAATTGAGAAGTCAGATGAGTTCTTCTGTGAAAGAACTCTGTCTCTCTTCATGCCTTCCCGAGAGGATGTTTCCCTGATCCTCTCCAACTGGAAACAGCCCTGAGTTGCTGGCATCCCTGATCCTAAGCTTAGAATATCCAGGGCAGCTCCTGATTCTATATGCGAATCTGGGACCAAGTCAGTTGCCTGGGGATGTTCAGTCTTAGGGATATGGTGACAACACGCTGGGAAGGGGCCCCAAAGACACCCATGTGCTCCTGCTTCCACAGGTGGGCGCATTAGACTTATGTGCTGCCCTGGTTCTATTTCCCTCACTAAGTTGTAAAATAGATAATCACACTGAGATGGGGGTCAGGCCAGTCAAACAAAGGAACTCTGAGGTTGGCCTGCAATGTGAAAACTGTCAATTATCCTATTTTATGTCCTCCCTACATTTCTCGTAGCTGGGTCCTCATTTCCATTAGACCAATTTGGTACAATGCTGCATGTTCTAATCCTTTTACCATCTTATCTGAACAAGAGAAATGAGTGCAAATGAACGGGGAGGAGGCCAGGGAGGGAGGGAAGGAAGAAAAGGAGACAGAAAGGAAGGAAGAGAATCGTTCTGAAGGGTGATTTTTCGCTCCCGACTTGACAATTTGTTAAAAGCCAATGTAACATCCTAATGAAAGCTGGTCGCCGCTATATAAGGAGGGTGATTCTAAGTCAGGAGTGACCTGTTTTGAAAACCTTGATTCTCTGATTTTGAGAATCTTAGTCTAGAAACAAGGATGTCCTCCCAGATTCTGTGTAGTTTCTCTGTGGAACATGGAGCATGGTTAAGGAGGCCTTGGGCGTGGAGAATCGTGACCCCCCCGGGCCTGGCTGGGCCACCTTCTTAGGAGGTGAGGACCGCATATCACAATATGGTGAAGTAAAGAAAGTAACCCTTTCCTGTGTAAGCTATCACAGGCAGAGTGGAGTATTCGAGAACACCTCATATTCATTTTCTATGGCTGCAGAATGAATTACGACCAACTTAGCAGCTTGCAACAATGCACATTACCTTATCCCTGTTTGCATGGGTCAGGAGTCCAGGCACAACCTACCTGGGTTCTCTGCTCAGGGTCTCACAAGGCTGCAGTTAAGGTTTCAGCCAGGCTGTGTTCTCATCTGGAGGCTCCGCTGGAGAAGAATGTGTTTCCAAGCCTGTCAGGGTGTTGGCAGATTTTCCTTCCTTTCCTTCTTGTGTGACCAAGAGCTCTTACTTTTTGCTGGCTCTGGGCTGGAGGCCACCCACAGGTCCTTGACACGTAGGCTTCTCCAACTTGACTGCTTACTTCCTCAAGCCTGCGAGAAGAGTTCCAGCTCCAGACTGCTAACATGGAGTGGTATCTATCACCTCTGTGTATTCTATTGGCTAGAAGGAAGTCCTGGGTCCCACCCACAGTAAAAGGGAGGGGATCACACAAATGCGTGAGCACCAGGAGGTGGGGTCACTGGGGGTCACCTAGGGTTTGTCTGCCACACACCTGGAGTCTCTTCCCACCTCTCTCATCACTCTGACCTTATCAGAATTCTCTCCTAAACCACCTGAATCTATATACTGTAAGATCTTCAGTGGGGTCACCAGCCATCCCAGGTTGCCCAGGACTGTCCTAGTTTAGCACTGAGAGTCCTGCATTCTGGGCAACCCCTCAGTCTCAGGCAAACCAGGACAGCTGGTCACTCTAAGCAGATCTCAGGTCTTCTTTGGTTTCTCTTTTTTTTCCAGTATTAGGAGTGAGAGAGAAACCAAAATGGTATCATCCAGAGGTGGTCCGACCATTCTCCAAGCAGCCCTTGGAGACCCAGTGAGTTGAAGGAGGTGGCAAGGTAATGGTAAATGAGTGGACTTCCAACCCCTTCCCACTATTCTACTACTGAGCACACCAGCTCCCGATTTGCTCAGACATGTTGGATTCTGTGTGATTTATTGTGTGAACATTTCCACGGCTGAATATTGAGGCCTTAACGCTCTCATCTCACGTAAGAATAATCCAGGATCCAGCCTCTTGACTTGCAAGCCAGACTTCTTCTATAAGACCACGCAGGTGAGCTGAGCATTTCTTGGCCATCAGCTGGGTGCATGGCTCTGGACTTGGGGCTGGGCCAGTGAAGTAGAGTTTGGGTTTTTGTTGTTGTTATTAGTTTGTTTGATTTTTCTACGGAAAAAGTAAATCCTACCTCATACGGAGTTTTTCATCACATCGGCAAAGACCTAGGTTGGGACTAGAACACACTCAGCTTGACAGCTTTATCTGAATTGACCAGTTACTAAGGAGTCAAAATGGTGATTTCAGCTACCTAGAAACAGGTACATTTACCTTAGCGTTACCTTAGCATAATTTCAGAACAACATAAGTGTGAATCCCCAAGGTTGAATATGCAGCTTATGCCCATGACAGGGACTTTCCAGTCTTTTCAGCATAAAACACAAGCCGGTGCAAATTGGCCTACTGGAAACAGAGTTCAAAGGCACTGGGGGGGGGGGGGGGCAAGGTTATGTAACTCCTGAAAAGTTCAAGGCAAGGTTAATGTGGGCAAGCAGAGTGGTAGTTTCAGACTACATTAGGGAAGGAGGTCCAGTTTACTAATCAGCACAGCTCTGCTTGCAGCAGCCAGCCTCTGTCCTATGAACCAATCAAACCAAGTAGCAACTTTATATCTACAGGCAAGAAAAAGGTCCAGGGCAAAAACCTGCCTCCCCACTCCCCAGCCAGCCAGATTTCTGTCATCTGACACCACGGCCTAGGTTGGCTGATGAATTAGGTCTCATGTCTTGGAATGCAAGTCTGATTTGCTCTGGGCACCATTCATTAACCCCGAACTAACTGGGGGTGTTCTAAATAGGGTGGTAGACATAACTCCTCCAGACGTATGAAGCTATGACCAAGGTTTCTTGGTGGAAGAACTTTGCAATAGGTGCTAACACCCCGAAGTCCTAGACCTGTATGCAAAGAGCAACCACACTGGTCAGAACGGCTCTGGAAACCTCGTTTAAAAAATATGTTCAAATGCAAACGATATCAGGCAGCCAACTTTATAGGTTAGCTGGTAGGGATGGAGGACTCTGCACTTTTATAAACAAGGAAGTGCCTCTTGGCAGCAATATTGTCATTTCTTTTATCATCATTTCCCACTGAGTTTTCCAGAACATGTTTCTAAATATCATGTAACGAGAGGTTCCTCAGACAAATGAGCATGGTAAATGCTGGTTTGAACAGGGTTCAATGGGATGAGTTTACTGTAGGACTTCTCAGAGCCTAGTTTAATGTGGTACAACTCATTACTGACTCATAATTGGCATCACTGGCAGAGCTTTGTTTGCTTCTTTCTTGTGAAATTGTGTTTTTTTTTAAGTCACTTTTTATTTTGAAATTATTTAGGACTCATTAGTACAGTGGATTTTAAAGTAAACAACAGGTATAAACCCACATCAAATAGTACAGTGTTCCATATATTATTCATCCGGCTTCCCCCGCTGAAAATATTTTACATAAACATTGTATGTTGTCCAAACAATGCTAACAACGCAGATGCAGACTTTATTTGAATTTCGTAAGTTTTACATACACTCTCTCCCTGTGTATAGTTCTGTGTGCATAGTTCTATGAAATTTTATCACATGTGTATATTTGAGTAACCAACACCACAATCAGGTTATAGAACTGTTCCATCGCCACAAAGAGACTCTCTCATATCCCTTAGTAGGTGCACTGTTCCCCCAACCCTAATCTCTGTCAACCACAGATATCTTCCACATCTCTATAATTTTGTCAGCTTGAGAATGTTATATAGATGGAGTCACACAGCATGTAATGTTTCCAGATTGTCTTTTTTCACTTAGCATCATGACCTGGTGATCCACCCAAGTTGTTGCCTATATCAATAGCTTTTTCCTTTTTATTGCTGAGTAGCTTTCCATTGTATAGATCTAACACAAGTTGTTTATCTAGTTACCAGTTGGAGAATATTTGGGTTGTTTTCAGTTCTTTGCCTATTACAGATAAAGTTCCTATGAAATTTGTATACATATTTTTTATGTGAACAAAAGTTTTCATTTTTCCAGGATAAATGCTCAGAGGTCATATGGTATTCTGCAGAACTTTTAGAAACTCCAGGTGCCAACTTCTCTCACAAGATGTTGAATTGATCACAGATGCATGTTCTCCATGAGGAGATCTCATTAAACACAGGTATAAACCCACATCAATAAAGACAGTGCAGAGGAGAAACAGAAACAGGCAAGAGTTTTCCACAAAATGGCTTGTTGGAAGAGAGAAAGTGGATGTAGGGGTGACAATTGATGAGGCAGAGTTCAGGAAGCCCCTGGCTAGAGGATGTGCCATGAAGAAGGAGGTAACGAGCGTGTTAGAGACCAGAGAAGTTGGGGAGGGCAGAGGGAGCCTTGATCTCACCCAAAGGCAACAGGTATCAATACTTCAGGGAACAAACGAGAAATTTAAAAATGTGTAAATATATTCATAAAAATTGGAGAATGTATTGCTTCCATACATGAGAAAAAGATGATACACAAAAGAAATGACTGAAGAACTCTTGGAATTTAAAACTATGATTGCTGAAATTTAAAAAAACTCTTTATAGAGAACTCAAGAGATGAAGCTGGAAAAATGTCTCAGAAAAAGCTTTTACAATGGAAAAATAAGATAAAATACAAGAGATATCAAGTATTAATTCAGGAGACCAAACATCTGATTAATGAAAGTTATCAAAATAGAGAACAGTCAAAATAAAAGTGAGAACTTATCAAAGAATTAATACTAGAGAATTTCCTAGATTCCTCAAATCAAGTGCCAGGCATAATGACTAAGAAGAGTCTCAACTAAACACACATGTGACACTTCAGAACAGTAAGAATAAGGATCCTTAAACCTTACAGAAAAAAATCAGAAATAAGAATCATATTGGTATCACAGCTCTTTTCAGAAACACTGGATGCTGAAGACAATAGATCAATGCCTTTAAAATTCAGAGGCAAATATTTTGAACCTAGATTTCTATACCCAAATCTTTGGTGAAGTGCTAGAAATAGAGTCTTTTCAGATGTGCAAGGATTCACAAGTATGCCTCTCGTACTCTTTTAAAGGAGGTTTCTTGAGAATATATGCCAGTAAATAGAAGTGGCTAAACCAAGGAAGAGGCAAATGTGGAACTCAAGAAAAAATGAATTGTGTCTGAAGACAAAAACTATGAAGAGGCTCAGGGAGCAACCCATCTAAGGTGGAGCAAAATGAGGAAACTGGAGATTCGTTTCTAGAAGTAACAGTAATTAGTAGACTAGAGATGACGATGCAAAGCTTGAAACTTGAGAAAATTATAAAGGTAAAATATAGAAAGGAAGGAATAATTCATTCAAAGTTGTCTCTAGGAATATTTTCTTTTGAGTATCACAGTGGTCATATCAAAGCAGCTGAGAAGGAAGTATACACCCAACACAAACTGGCATTTCTGCTATAACATCATATAGGCATCCTTGAACTATTTCATGATCTACAAAATGGCACAATAAAAATAATAGGGCTTACGGGAAAAATAGGGTTTGGCTGGTGACTCAAAACTTGTAGAACTTTGTAACTAAAGCACTAACAAAAACCGTAATAATCCTAAGAAAAATATTAGCACAGTGAACTGTTTGCTGGCATTTGCAGCTAGAATCATTTGCAGTTAGTTTCTCCATAAACACTGGGGTTCTGCTTCTCCTTGGGTATGTCAGTCCTTGAAGACATTCAGATCTAATAGAGATCAGGGTCATCAAGATTAAAATGTACAGTCTAGTGACAGCCTTCTTCATTAATCTGGGTTTTTTTTTTAAACACAGGGGCCGTATCTTTGCAGCTTCCTTCTATACTTAATATAGAAGCTACTAAACCCACCTCTTTTTCTTTTTTTAAATTGAAGTATAGTTGATTTACAATGTTGTGTTAGTTTCAGGTATACAGCAAAGCGATTCAGCTATATATATATACGTATTTATGTATATATGTGTGTATTTATATATACATTCTTTTTCAGATTCTTTTCCATTATAGGTTATTACAAGATATTGAATATAGTTCCCTGTGCTATACAGTAGGTCCTTGTTGTTTATCTATTTTACATACAGCAGTGTGTACATGTTAATCCCCAATTCCTAATTTATCCCTCCCCGCCCCGCTTTCCCATTTGTTTCCTCTGTCTTTGAGTCTCTTTCTTAAACCCACCTCTTCTTGAATGGATGAAAGGCGCCACTCCAGTATGTTTGTTTTCTTAAGACCTTTATGTAATGTCAAGGGCTTCTCCCTAATTGCGAGAAAATTTGTACTTGATTGCTGCAAACATTAACACGCTAGGGAAAAAAAAATCTTCCACGAACCAGTACAACTTCCGGGTCCTGACACTGTCCCCCAGGTACTAGTTGAATACATGGCAGAACAAACTGCTCCTGGCTCTGCAGGAGCAACACAGACTTGGGCATCATAGAGTAAATACTGCTTACTGATTTTCAACTCTTTGACGCTATTGACAAGAGTGGTGCCCCGACTCTTCCCTTGCACTGTCTGCAAGGCCTTCCAAATAAACATGCATCTTAGGTAAAAACCAGTATGTTGCACACAAAAGCAGCTTCAAAACGTGTCTTCTAGTTGCCTGCTCCAAAAACGTTGCCTGCCACAGTTCTTTCCTATGTGGAAATTCTGAAGTCAATTGCATTCTAGTCAGGCCCAGCTCTGCTCCCTGTATGCTGTATGGCCTTTTCTCTTTGTTCCTTAGTCTGTTTATCTATAAAATGGGAATGGGGAAGGGGATGAATTGATCGACCTCTAATATGCCTTCCAGATCTGATATCCCAGGATCCTGTGTTCTCCAAAGGTGAGGAATGTTCTGGAACACCCCAGTTTCCATCAGGTGAGACAGCTTTTGAAAGCCCGGCAAGAATGAAGTGAGAGGCATGTCTTCTGACTGGTACTTCTTAAGCCCCAGGCTTTCTAGGAGACACTCCTTTTCCTTTCCAGATTTCTCTTTCTCGGGAAGGGAAGGTGAGAGCTGCTAGTCACAAAGGCACAGGAACAAACACGCAGTTCTTAACAAATCCTCAATTTCCCCCAGAAGGGCTCGGCTGCCTGGGGGGAGCTGGCTCTCTGCTGACCCAGATAAGCAGACCTGGGCTCTGTGATGTCCCTGTGAGGCACTTCAAGGTGCCTCTCTCCGCAGGACGTCGGGAGGCTGGGCGGCCCCGTCCAAACACAAACACGCGGGCAGTAGTGTCCCTACCTAGACAGATGCGAACACAAAAGAGACTTTGCAGCTAATAAGATCCTCTGGTGTTTGTAGCTCTAAGCAGGTAAGGTCATTAGAACCGTTCTTTATAATGCATTTTTTTCCTTCCTCATTCTGATGGAGTAAAAATAGGCTGAAGAAACTGATTTTATTTCCCATTTAAGTCAGTTCAATGGAAGGTAGATTTTTGTGTGTGTGTGAATGTGTGTGTGTGTGTGTGTGTGTGTGTGTGTGTGCAAGGGATGGGGGAGGCCTGGGGGAAGGAGAGTTTTGAGATGATACTATTGGGTCCCCTGGTTAAGGAAAAAAAATGTCGGGCTTGAAATGGTTTCCTCTGGGGGCTGTTTGTGGAATCAAAACGCCTCTCCGGTTTGCAGTTCTGAAACCCACTACTGTGACTAAAAAAAATCACTTTCAATTTAGAGGGGAAAAGGCTGCAGCTCCCGGAGTCCCCACTCAGCTGAGGAAAATGCCCCCATGAAGTGAATGCCACAGATTTGGATTTCAAACGCGAGCATTGATCTCAGCATCGATTGGGGCTGTGCGGCTGATCTCCTCTGAGCACCAAGCCCCGCCTTGTCCCCCAGGGGAAGGGGATTGATCGCAGGGTGTAGCTGTGAGGCCAGGATGGAAGAGGAAGGACAAAGGGAGCCAGTCCCATGATGAGGGAAGGACCCAGTGTGCTCTTCCAATAAACTGAAATTCTGCAAATCAAAGTCTCACGCTTAGCAACTCCCATCCTCCTGTACTTTGTCAACACTTTTCTCCTGGGAAAGCTCACTGCTTTGAAGGACGGCCGGGTTAAATCTCTATTTACACCACCATCAGGAGAAGGGCAGGTGGATAAATGATTCATCCTCCTTCCCTCCTGTACCTGGGACCCTGTACCCACTAGGTTTCTTGGTCTGTGAAGACCCACCCTAGGACCTTCCTCTGCCTACTTGCTTGCAGAGTGATAGGCTAATGAATTGTTCATTCATTCAACAAATATTGGATGTTGACTATATGCCAGGAGCTTAGGATGACTCAGTGAGCAAAATAGATAGATCTCTGCCCTCGCGAAGTTTCTATGCCAGTGTGGGAAGATGCATGATAAACAATAAACATAAGAAATAGCAAATTATCACATGTTCTAATGTGATGAATGCTATGGAACAAGCACAGTAGGGCTGGGAAGGAGGAATTGGGAGCACAGAGTTGGAGGGGTAGGAACTTGAAGGGGGTGATTCCTGAGCAAAGACTGTAGAGAAGGGAGGACCTCACCTGTGCAGATATGCAGAGATAGAGCTTCCATGCAGAAGGAGCTGCTCAGTCTGACGGCTCTGTGGTAGCAGAGCACCTGGGCTGTCTGAGGAACACCAAGGAGGTCAGCATGACTAGATCAGGGTGTACGTGGGCGACCGAGGGTAAGTAATGGATAAGGTCAGAAGAGTTCCGGGCTTTCAACCCTGTAGGGTGTTATTGGCCATTGTAAAATCTTTGGCTTTCCTTCTGAGATAAACTGGGAGCCATTAGAGAATCTTAAGCAGAGGAACGGTAAGATCTGACAGATTTGTTAAGGATAACTCTGGTTGCTGTGTTGAGAAGAAAAGGCAAGGGTATACAGCAGGGTGAAAGGATGATGAGGAAAGAGATGATGGAGGCAGCAGAGGTGGAGGTGGTGAGAAGTGGTCTTTTCCAAATATAATTTGGAGATGAAGCCAAGGAGATTTCCTGATAGACTGGTGGTAGCCTGAGGTTTGGGGCATCAGCCCTGAAAGAGCTGAGTTCCTCACAACTCAGATGGAAGGGAGGATTTTAAGGAGAAATCAGGAGTTTCGTGTTAGGCATGTTGAATCTGATATGTCTGTTATAGATGTCTAAAAGGAAATGTTGAGTACAAATCTAAAGATGTTTCGGAGGGGAAATCTCTGAGCTTTAAATATCAATTTGGAAGTGGTTTGCGTACACACGGTATTTAAATGCCATGAGACTGGGTGTGACACCAAGCGAGTGAGGAAAGACAGAAAGAGAACCGGACCAGGGGCACTCTTGGGAACAGGCCCCTGGGGCACTCCAACATTAAGAGGCTGGGGAGCGGAGGAGACCAGCGAGAGAGGCTGGGAGAGAGCCACCCGCGAAATAGGAATGATTGGGGAGCTTGGAGCCAGGTAATGAAACGTATCAAAATCCACTGGTTCAGGTGGTCTGAGGAGGTCAAGAAAGATGAGGACCAAGATGTTATTATTCTTTTTAGCAACATGAGGTCATTAGTGACCTGATTAAAAGCTGTTTTGGAGAAGTCATGGAGGCAAACGCTGAACTGGATCGGGTCTAAGAGAAAATGAGAGGAGAGGAATTACTAACGACAGAGAAAACTCACTTGCTCAAAAATCAACTCAAAACACACTGAAAACTGGAATGTTAGACCTGAAACCATAAAACTCCTAGAAGAAAACGGGAGATAAACTCCTTGATATATGTCTTGGCAATGATTTTTTTTTTTTTTTTTGGCTTTGACAACTAAAGCAAAAATAAACAAGTGAGACTACAAGCAACTAAAAATCTTCTGCACAGAAAAGGAAACCAACAACAAAATGAAAAGGCGACCTATGGAATGAGAGAAAATATTTGCAAATCACATATCTGACCAGAGGTTAATATCCAAACTATATGAAGAACCCATATAGCTCACTGGCAAGAAACCAAAGAATTCAATTTTTAAAAATGGTCAGAAGAACTGAATAGATGATATTTTTCCAAAGAGGACATACATATGGCCAATAGGTACAGGAGACTCAGCCTCACTTATCATCAGAAAGATACAAACCAAAACCACAGTGAGAGATCTCCTCACAACTGCTAGAATGGCTAACATCTAAGAGACAAAAGATAAGTGTTGACAAGAATGTGAAGAAAAGAGAACTCTTGAGCACTGTTGGTGGGAATGCAAACTGGTACAGCCACTGTGGAAAACAGTATGCAGATTCCTCAAGAAATCAAAAATAGAACTACCATATGATCCAGGAATCCCACTTCTGGGTATATATCTGAAGGAAAGGAAATCACTATCTCAAAGAGATATCTACATTCCCATGTTCATTGCAGTGTTATTTACAATAGCCAAGACATGGAAACAACCTAAGTGTCCATCAGTGGATGAGTGGGTAAAGAAGTTGTGGCATATATATATATATACATACATATATATATATATATATAATATACACATACACCATGGAATATTATTCAGTCATAAAAATGAAGGAAATTCTGCCACTTTCGACAACATTGATGGACCTTGAGGGCATTATGTCACTGCGAAATAAGTCAGACAGAAAAAGACAAATACTGTGTACTCAGTTATATGTGGAATCTAAGAAAACCAAACTCAGAAACAGAAAACAGATCGGTAGTTGCCAGAAGTGGAGGGTGAGGGATGGCAAAAATGTGTGGAGGTGGTAAAAAAGTACAGATTTCCAGTTATAAGATAAATAAATTCTGGGGATGTAATGAATAGCATGGTGACTATAGTTAACAATACTGTACTGCGTTATTTGAAAGTTTCTAAAAGAGTAGATCTTAAAAGTTCTCATCGCAAGAAAAAATGGATGTGAGGCGATGGATGTTAACTAAACTTACTGTGATCATTATTTCACAGTATATACATATATCAAATCATTACGTTCTATACCTTAAACTAATACAATATTATATGTCAACTATATCTCAGTAAAACTGGGGGAAAGAAACTCTTTTGAAGGGTTTTGGGGCAGAGGAGAGTAAAGAAATGAAAACAGCAACTAGCAGAAGAAGTTGGGTCAAGGTACGTTTTTGTTTGGCTTGATCTGGTTTGGTTTGGTTTAGTTTAATTTAGTTTCTTTCTCTTTTTTTTGGAATATTTAAAGACATTAGGGATTTGTGGGGGGGGGTTGTGTGTGTGTGTATGTGTGATGATAACAAAACATGAGATCTACCTTCTTGGATTTTTAGGTGTACAATGCAATATTGTTATCTATAGGTACAATGTTGTGCAGCAAATCTCTAGAACTAACTCATCTTGCATAATTGAAATTTTATGCCCCCTGATTAGCAGCTCCCCCTACCCCAGGCCCTGGCAACCACCATTTTATTCTTTGTCTTTATGAATTTGACTCTTTTTGATTCCTCATGTATAAGTGAAATCACGCAGTGTTTGTTCTTCTGTGGCTGGCTTATTTCACTTAGCATAATGTCCTCCAGTTTCCTCCGTGTTCTCACATATTGCAGGACTTCCTTCCTTTTTTAAGGCTGAATAATATTCCATTGTATGTGTAAACTGCATTTTTAAAATCCATTCACCTGTCACTGGACATTTAGGTTGTGTCCACATCCTGGCTATTGTGAACAGTACTTCAAAGAACTTGGGAGAGTGGAGTTGGTTTAGTTTTACCCTGGGAAAAATACAGCAATAATCAGTCAACTAGCCAATATATAGGATATTGCTATATATCAACACTGTGCTAGGTGCAGAAGGAGAAAGAGAAATATAAACCAAATCCTGTCCTTCAAGGATTTTAAAGCCAAGTTAGGGGTAAAAATAGTTTTAAAAATGTAATCAGGGAGCTATTGACATACCCAATGGAAAGACCCATGAATGAGAGTGAGAGTGGGTGGTATACAGACTGCTGGGAGTTCAGAACAAAGGCAGAATGGAAATAGCACTTGGTCAGATGCAGTGGAAGATATTTATTAACGACTAAGTGTCTAACGTTGTGCCTGGTGCTATACGCATGTAGGAGAAGAAACACATGCCTGTCATCCGTGCTTCCTGGCTTTCCATGCCACCTCTGTCACAGCACGAGGGTGCGTGAGGGGCTCACATCGGGATCAGGCTGCTTCACCGGCTCTGCCACATTCAGGCCTGTTCCAGGTTACCTACGGGGAACTCTAAAATGGGGATAATAATGCCGGAGATAAGGCAAATGCTAGAAACATAATAAGCATTCAATCTATTACATATTTTTTGAAATTGTATTGTTTGAATTATAGCCTTGACAACATCATATTAAAATGATGTTTACCTGGCTGACTGCCTTGCTAGTCTGTGAGCTCCTGGAAGACAAAGACTGAATCTTTCATAAGCCAGAAGAAAGTCCTTATTAGATGCTGAGCCCTGTGCAAGGTGTTTGGGATACAAGCACAAACCCTCCAGAGGCTGATGGTTTAGGCGGGGGTTCAGACTCATAAATGAGCATCTATAAGAGTGTTTGAGCTGCAGGGCAGCCACCTGCATGGATGAGGCAGGAGAGCAAAGGAACCAATGGTCAATTCTGTTTCCCTTAGGGCAGGGGGGAGACCCTTGAATTGAGATATGGAAGGTGAATAGGAGATTTCTGTATCCAGAACCATGGAGAAGAGGGCTTGGTGATTGTGTGAAGCATGAACTCCAGGGAGAGGGAACAGTAGCCAAAGACAGGTGCCTACAACCAGCAGGCACGTGCCCCTGGCCATGTCGTGGGTTGTCTCTCAGATCTTTACCCACTTGCCAGCTTTTCCGCAGCTTAGAAGTAGAGGCAAATCAGAGTTGTGTGTGAACCTTCCTTCAATCCCTGCAATAAAAATGGAACTGCAGGAGCACCACATACCCTGGGGGCACCACCAGCTCCCTCAGCCCCCATTTCCTGCTCACTTTGCACAACATTTCAGTACAGTGTCTAGCGTGGCAGCTACTGTCAGCACCACTTTAACTGTCGTCATCGCTATTCAGGGGACAACTTCAGGATAAGCCCCTTCTGGTGTCCCCAAACTTGCCGGTGGAATCATAATGGTGTTATGAGGAGGGCAAATTGTGATAAACTGAGGAGGTGAGTGATGCATCTGATGTTGGGGGACTGGATCGTGGGGGAAGATGACAGGGGACATCCCCAAGGTCACTAGTTATTTGTTTACCTAACTTCAAATTTTTCTCTGGGAGCTGTATAGACAATGCTTGCTTTATCTTCCCAAACATGAAATGCTAGGTAAGACACACGTCAAATGAAAATGGCCTTTTCAGTCAGTAAATATTTTTTAAAATTTGACAATCAGAGTGAGTTAAACTCAAGAGCCTTTTTCCTGATTTTGGTTTACTTTACTTGGGGGTTAGGGACAATTTACCAATAATTATTTTGTAGCAAACATCAGTCCTGATTGTAAGGAAGCATAGCATAGGGGACACTTGGCATCCTTTCCAGCTACAAAGTAGCAATGTCTTATACGTCCAAATCTGAATCTTCTGCTCATACACAGGTCACTTTTTTTTTTTTTTTTTTTTTTGTCGTACGCGGGCCTCTCACTGTTGTGGCCTCTCCCATTGCAGAGCACAGGCTCCGGACGCGCAGGCTCAGTGGCCATGGCTCACGGGCCCAGCAGCTCCGCGGCATGTGGGATCTTCCCGGACCGGGGCACAAACCCATGTCCCCTGCATCAGCAGGCGGACTCTCAACCACTGCGCCACCAGGGAAGCCCTACAAGGGTCACTTTTCAAACTTTCATTTTACTGGAAGTCAGAGGGCAAATCTTTGCTTTCAGCTCTCTGTTGGCCCTATCCTCTCTGTGTGCTCATTTTCCTGATTGACACCTTTATCTCTCTTTGTTCTTGCTTGGCAAGGAGTCTACAGTTTAATACCAGCTGGAGGGGATGTTGAGAGGCTCTTACAGTCCAGGAGAGATGATGAAGGTCCAAGCCAGGGCGCTGAGAATGGGAATGGATATATGGGCTGGAAGAAGGGATGTCCAGGGTGACAACTGAGCTGTTAACTTGGAGGACTGGGTGGATGGTGAGACCTGTATCCAGTGCAGGAGGAGAAACAGCTCTCTTCTGAACCTGTTGGGTTGAAAGTACCTGGCTGAAGGACATGTAGGTGGAGATTTCATAGATAACTGCTTAGGCAAGTCTGGGGTTCGGGAGTGACAATGACAGATAGGGCCAAAGATGTAATTCCATCTGCACTTATACTCATGAATGATAGAGTTCCAGCCCATTGCCCCCTGCCTCCTGCAAAGTTTCCCATGTCATATCGATAACCAAGGAAACATTTTAATTTTGATTTCAGTTTCTTAAATCCCACCTTTTGTCTTTTCTGCCACAGACACTAATGACAAAACAACCTACTGCTGGTCATAAAAAGAACTGATAATGTGGAACACTGGAGGAACTAAAGTACATGGAGGAGGAGAGCTGGTACCCAGTCCAAACTACTGGGTAGCACAGCCCCTCAGAGTAGCTCTGTTCTTCTAGTTGACCCTCTGGCAGAACTGGGTCTCTTGAAGGTTTTGGAAGAAGTAGACAGATAGCAATTTTAGCAACTTACCACATGATCATGCATTTTCTACACAGACAATAGATTATCATAGTGCATCTGGCCCAAAGTGCCTTGGTGGTATAATGAGTGAACACCAGAATCATTGGAGAGATGATAAAATCATCCTGGCTGTCAGGATGGGCTGGGAAGCAATAGAGTGCATGCAAGAGCATGCTGGGTTGGTGGTGCAGTTGCCTGGAGTGGTGCCGCTCTGTGACCCAGTGGCTCCAACGTATTGGGAAGCTGGAATGCTGGAAACCCCAGTGTTGCTGTCTTTCCTGAGCCAGAGCACGCCGGCAGCTGAGAAACCACACTTCTCTCATCTTTTCAGCCAAACTACGCTTTGTTCCATTCTGTCACTCCCACCTCCCAATTAGATACCCGGAGTCCCTCTGCCACCTGCCACTCAGCAAGACAAGTCCAGCTCCCCTGATGCGGGAGAGGGATGGAGAAGGCTGAGCTCTCTCAGCCTGGAAGAAGGTAACAGAGCAGATGAGCGCCCCAGAGACGAGCAGAAGTAACTGCCAGGAACAGAAAGAGAACCGCCTTCCGTTGGAGAGTCGAAGGGTATATGAAGGGTCATCACTGATCATTGTCATCGTGGTTAGTAGTTTGGGGAGACTTTATATATGAAATAGGGTTTTAAATTCCCAACTGATGGAGTTGGTTTAAAGGCTAAATGAGAAAATGTGAGGACGTCACCCTATATGGTACCCGGTATTTAATAAATGCTTAATACGTGGTAGTAATTATCATCCGTTGAGGTATAGAGAAGTGGTTAAGCTCACACGCCAGACCAGGGTTTGGATCCCAGCTTTACCCCTTACCAGCAACAAGACATAGGGTGCCTTATTTAACTTCCCAGAGCCACAGTTTGACTATCTCTAAAACTGGGTTAACAATATCTACCCCGGGGGTTATTGTGAGTCTTAAGATCAGATAAGGTAAGTAAAAGGCTTTATTTTGTGGTAGCATTAGTATTGTTTTCGGAAATACCTGAACATAGGGCTTTTTCCATGCCTCATACTTCCAGAGAAAATATTCTTTGATAGGGCCAAAAGCAGGTTCTGATTGGACAATACCCAGGTCTCTAACTTACAGTAAATCTAAGGTAGGCATTAACCTACAGTGGGTTTGGCAAATCTTTTCTGTAAAGGGCCAGAGAGTAAATATTTATTTATTTTTTGCGGTACGCGGGCCTCTCACTGCTGTGGTCTCTCCCGTTGCGGAGCACAGGCTCCGGACGCGCAGGCTCAGCGGCCATGGCTCATGGGGCCCAGCCGCTCCACGGCATGTGGGATCTTCCCGGACCGGGGCACGAATCCGTGTCCCCTGCATCGGCAGGCGGACTCTCAACCACTGCGCCACCAGAGAAGCCCAGTAAATATTTTTTAGGCTTCGTGGGCCATATAGTCTGTGTCCCAACTCTTCAACTCTACAATTATAGGTCCAAAAGCTGCCATAAACAATATGTTAAGCAAATGAGAGTAGCTGTGGCTGTGGTCCAAAAAAACTTGATTTACAAAAACAAACAGTGGGCCCAATTTATCCTGTGGTCAGGTTGCTGACTCCTGACTTAGACATATACATAGAGCTCACCTCACATGCAGGTGCTTGTTGATGTGGCAAAACTAAAGGAAAAGCGGGAAAGGACTTCATCCGCCCCCGCATCCCCCATGAGGTGTTGAATACTAGAAATTCCACTATTAGAAAGTCATTCCTTTGAATTAAATATTGGTCCATGGAGAAAGGAGAGATGCCTGCCAAAATGCAAATTGACGGAATCATAGATGAAGATTAAGCTCTAATTTGAATCGCAATATTATACACTTTTTGAACTGATTGGTCTTGACTTTGCTGGGAGGCTAAGCACCTAGAGGGAGGAGAACTAAAAATGGGTAGAGAGGGAAGGGAAAAGTAAACGGATTTAATTAGGACTTTTTCTCAAGTCTTCCAGATCAAGACAGACGCCTTCTGCATTCCATACCCACCTCCAAGCCAAAATTTCTTCATCACAAAGAGCAAACCAAAAGAGTAGATCCTTCCTTGCCTCCTTCTGAGACAGTGTGTGGCTGCTTTCAACAGTTCCTAAAGCCTGAACCCTCAATTTCCAGTTTTTCACCTCTGAGAATAAAAACTGAATCACTTTGCAGTGCACCAGAAACTAACACAACATTTTAAATCAACTATAATGCAGTTTAAAAGAAAAGGAAAAAATAGAATAGATGTGCAAGGGGGCAGCTGTCTCTCTGTGCTCCAAGTTTGGTGGGAGGGTCTTCTCTTCCCTTTCCAATCTCCAAATCCCACCTTACCCTCCAGCCCCAGTAATAGCTCACTTCTTCCCCAAAATTGGGAGGAAGAATCAGAATTCAGGGTAGACCTGGGGGCAAAGACTATTTTGGTGTAAGGTCAGAATTACGTTGGGGCAAAACACGTGGATCCAGTGAGGGGTGCTGGCTCTAGATTGATCCTTGCAGTATGGGGAAGAGCGGGAAGTGAAAATGTCCTCCGTCTGGGTGATTGCGGAGCAAAGGTATGTATTTGTGGAGGTCGCTTGAGCCAAGAAACTTTAATCTGTTTCACTTCCCCAAGGGCAGCTACAGACAAAATCCTGTGGATCCAGAATAAGAAGGTCATTCCCAGGGTCCCACTGGATTGTTCTACCCTCTGTCTCTCACACGGTCCCACTTGCCTCCTATCACAGAACTGTTTCTCACCATGTTTCCCAATGTTACATGCTCTCTGAGTACCCACATCTGCAGTCTCCTTTTACACTCACCTTTCCAGGACCACCTGGCCCTTTAGGGAGGCTTTTTCTCTGAGCCCCTCCAGCACTTACATCCATGCCTCTTTCCACGGGCCTTAAGAAGCTAAAGGGCACATATGCTTCTGTGAATCCACTCCTCCTTCACCATGACCCCCATCGCCCCAGAATACTATGCAATAGCAAAGCATCTGTAGGCGCTCAATTAATGTTTGTAGATTTAACTCACAATTGACAACTTTAATGCTTATATCATATGAATGAATGATCACCATGTCATCCTATGCTCACAGAGGGGGCAGAGACAAGCATGGAGAAGGCTGGGAAGAAGACTGTACTACTAACCCCTCCCTGCCCCACCTCACTCCTGAGCCCTGTGAGGATGGTGAATTCTAAGAGGGAGGTGGGAGTCCACATCCTTCTAGCCTCTTGGGAGCTCTGAATCTTTCTACAGCCACTCACTGCTGTCCCCAGCCTTTGTAGCTTAGGAAGCCATCTGACATTTCAGGTTGGTTGAAATAGAAGTGGAGATGATTCAACAAATCTAATTCAATTGTCTTTGCTTAACTTTTTAATCCATAGTGCACATGTGTGCTAAGAAGGTATTAATCCTTGTGTACCCAAGTTAAGTGAGGAAAGAATATTCTAGGAGTCTTCCATTACATTTAAGAGATTCTCCCAGCTACTGCCCCCCACAGGGCATTACCTTCTCTACACTTTACAGTGGCATGTATGTGGGCACCAAGAAGTTCCCACAGTGTGTCATGTCTCCAAGGCAACAGGGAGGGCCCCATGGGATGGGGAGAGACACACAGTGCAGGCCTGGGGGGCACGGTCAGGCTGTGCTTTCCTTGGCCTCTGTGGTGACAGCTGGAGTGGAACAAGGGTCTGAGACCTTGAGTACAAGCAAGCTCAAGAAGATCTGCGATGAGACATAACAGGGGTCCGGCATACGGAAACTCGCTGCCGGACGTGTGGTGACTCACTGAAATGTACTCTCTGCACATGTTCTATTGCAGAAGTGGATTTTGTTTTTATTCAACGATTCCTTTCTTCATTCATTCATTAACCGATTCATGCACCTCCTAAATGCCAAGCACTGTGATAAACAGGAATAACCCTAGCTCCCTAGACCAATGGAAGCACCTTAGTTACAGTAGTAAAGCAACGCCAGCCCCGTCCCTGGCGCTCCATCCTCCTGACGCTGCACTCCACCTACTTGGACCAATCACTGCAAATCTCACACTGCAGGGCCCTGAGACTGCGGGATGGCCTACGGGGTGCAAGAACGTGTCTCTTCCAAGGGGGAAGTCTTGCTGGTGACTCTGAACACTGCTTTGTACCATTACTTATCCCTTCTCCCGGAGTCATCATTCCAGGTACACTCAGGCCCAAACATGGGGTGGGGAGCTCCCTGGACTCCAGAATGGGATCCTACACTCTTAAAGTCCAGAAGGAAAGGGAGCTACAGAAGGTTGGACATGCTTCAGTGTCTTAAAATTGGGGAGCTGTCAGTTGAGAAGGGTCCCAAGTTATTTCTTGTGTGTTAAGGGGAGACAGGAAACTAGCAATTCTTTATATTTGTGTTTCATCCATTCATTATGTCATTTGACTACGGTTCACCATGACCATGATGATGTATTATTTTCATGGTATAGATGTGGAAACTGAGGCCAGGAGATTCAATGACTTGCTGAAGGTCACACAGCCAGTAAAAGGTAGTTCCAGGGCTAGACCCACGAGTTTCAGGTGAACATGACCTTTGTCCTGCCCAGTGGCTCAGCAGTCCTTCGCCCACTGACCTATCAGCCCAGTGTTGGTGGCTGGCCATCCTCACTCACCAGATGGGACACAATGGGCCTTGGGACCCAGGGATTCCCCTCAAGGTACTTTAGTTGAGTATTGTCAGTGGGCAAAATGCCAGTGCTCAGGGCTCCATCTTCCCCTCCCCTGCCCTCCATCAAACCCCCTTCTCCGTCACCTAACATAGCGCCAACTCACCCCCAGCAAATTCAGTGTTTTTCCATTTCAGTGAGCTCGGCCTCTACTTTGATTTGGGCGCAAGCAGCTGCAGGTGCCTCAAGTTATCATGTGCTCTCTCCCCTCTCTCTCCCTGCAATGTCATCCATGTTCACTTGCTGCTCTGGACTTCTGATTCTGTCAGGGCGCCAATCGGCGGGGCCACCAGGCACCACAGCTGACAGTCAAATCTGTGCTACTGAATCCTTCTTCTGGAAAAAAGGGCTAAAGAGGTTAATACACTCAAGTCAGGATAAACACACCAGCTGTTAGAGTTTCTAATATTTAATATCATTATCAAATAAATAACTCAGGAAGAAATCACACACACACACACACACACACACACACACACACATACACACATCCCACAAAACCCCACAGCAGCCCTCTGCTTCATCCATAGTGGTTAAAGAGAATATTAATAAATTATCTTAAAAGCCTCCACAATCGAGTAACGGCCGGGATACAATGAAGGAAATATTTGCATATGGCCGGCTGCTGCTTTTGCCCAGATACCACCACCCTCCCAGCCCTGGAGAGAGGCATTGGGGGAGCAGAAGAAGAGAGGAATATCTATCGACAGTTTTAGGCTTCCTTTTTGGTCTGAACTGGTCCGATAGGATCTCAGCTCGGGTAACCTTTGGTTTTGCTTTTGCTTTCCATGGGGGACATTCCAGATGGATCTCCTGGTATTAAAAAAATACACCACACACGTTACCTACCTACAGAACACAGGGAAAAAAAAATCGGGGGGAGGAAAATGTGTATTCAGACAAACATCACAGTAGTAACCAGTTTTGTGGATAATGGGTTATCTAACTGACCAGCGAATGGTGCTTTGCTGCTGTTAACTCCTCAATCTGTTGATACTCTGTGCACAGATACCAGTCAGAGGGATAAGCATCTATTTTTCTCTTGTAGCTCTAGCCTTCTGATTCCCTGAACACTGACATGAAGGTTGAGCAGGACAGAATTTTAACAGCCTGTTAACTGTGTCAGGAAATTGCGAGTCCACCTTTTTTTTTTTTTTTTTTTTTTTTCCCCAGCTCCCTGGCTGGTTTTCACCTGGGCTCAAGGAACAGAAAATGATGATCATTGCATTTGGGGAAAAAAAATGAACATGGGCTAATTTTTTTTTTAAGGCACCAACAAAATGTTTTCCAGGTCACAAAACACTGAGCAAAATGAGCTCCATATCTAGTTTATGTTGGATATTATAAGCAAAGCTGGTCTCAGCGACTCTGTGAAGGTTCCATGAGCATTTTTTGAGATAGAGCCTTCGCTTCAAGGGCCAGGGTTGAGCTATTTCTCTTCTCATCAAGCAAAAACCTGGCACCCTCTTTGTCTGTCCAGATGTATCTTTGTTTGGGTTTTTACACTGTTTGACTGAGATCAAGTCATGAATTTCTACTCTCCGGATGGGCAGAGGAATGATGATTTATGAAGTCTGAGGATGCATGTTGTTTAGCTCAAAAGCACAGCCAGATGAATTTGGGGGAGAGGAAAGGCCACATGGTAGGGCCACTGCAGCCAAGAGCGGGAGCAATTTCTCTTTGACAAACTTTTGAAAACCAAAGCAGGAAGGTGTCGTTTTAATAACTTCTGCTATCTGGGGCTGTATGGGCGACACAGATCGGAGGAAAGAATCCCAATAATTTCAGTGAGACTTTTAGTAAGACTTGCATAGTAATTTTCCTGTGGATATCGTATTGTGGAAAGGCTGCTGAGATGGTTGGACTGTCCACACACGTTCTTCTTGATGCTGGGAGTGGAAGGCATGTAAATGACGCCTGTCCACACACCTCTGCCTTTGGGTCCTTGACGAACTTCCAGCGGCTGAGTGCCTCCTTTGCTCACTCAGGCAGCCTCCCCACATCCAGCCAGGTCCCCGGGTTCTTCAAATGAATTTTTCAAGCATGTAGAAAAAATGTAGCCAGGTGGCAGGGATGATGGCAAAAATGATGGTTCTCCTCACATGGGAGACCAAGTGGGAGACAGGGGTGTCTCAGGGCTGGTCGGTAGTGGGCTGGGGGTGCCGACTGTCAGCATCTGGCCCTTGTGTACCCTTCCCTCTCATCATGGGGCTTATTGGAGCATTGCCTGAAGTTTAGGTATTTGATTTTTTTTTCTATTTCTGTTCAGATATATCTGGATTGGAGAGGAGGCCAAAATTATTGTTCGAGCCATGAGGATGAAAGTGAGGAAGGGAGTGAAAAGGAAAAGGGTGGCAGGGAGAGAGGAAGAGGGAAAGTCGGGGAGAGAAAAGGGGGAAAGGAGAAAAGGAAGGGAGGATTGAAGGAGGGAGTGAAGGAGGGTGGGATGGATGGAAAGAGGGAGAAGGGTGAGGAAAACCAAGCCCAGATCTTAAACCCAGCGCTGTGCCGTCCTGGCTGGAGCTCTGTGCCTTTGCACAAGTGATGCTCTCTGCCCGTTGTCCTTTCACTCTTTGGGGCACCGTAATCTCCTACTAACATTCCTAGTCTTAGGCCAAACCTGCGTGCTTCTTGGCACAGAGCTAAGTACACGCTCTCCCCTCAGCTTCACTTCCTTTGTGCACAAGGCTGTCTGCCTTTCTGTCTCCCAGAGCAAGAAAACATGACTTTCCCAGCATCCTGGCCCATCCTATGGACCATAAATATTCCCATAAATGTTTGCTGAGTAAATGAATGAATGAATAAAAGAAAATGAAAGAATTGAGGAATAACTAGGGATTTATCCAAGAACTCTCTTATGATAAATTTAATTTCAATTAGATTTGCTAATAACAATAAAAAAAATGTCTTGAGGATAAGTCAAACAGCAGTATTGATGGTCACTCTCAAGAGAGTTCTCTATTCTAACAATAGCTGTTTATAATGCCCTTTTAAAAATAGAACATAGCTGTCATTAATATTAAAGTACAAAATGAACCCTATTCTATTAATAAGCTTATGCAGAAGCTGAGTGAGGTCCTTCTTAAAACAAGCATACATACAAGTGTTTAAGATAACCCAGTTTAATTAGCAAGCGAATTAGATGAATGTGAAGTTTGAGAGGCCTTGACTTAAAGGCAATTTTTTTTTTTTCTGACCTGTGACCAAGCTGCCCCTGGGAGCTCATTGCACCTGAGATCAAGTCAGCTCAGGAAACAGGAACTAAATAACAAGGGTGCCGCCATTTCTACCAAGCTTTCACTTCCTTCCACTCTTATCACATCATTTCATTCCCAGAAGACCCTTGTAAGATGAGGAAGGAACTGACTTCCCCTCCTCTAATGGGGATACAAGAGCCCTGTGAGCTCATAAAACTTGTCCAAGGGAGGTGTGGCTGAGGATCTAAACCGTTCCCCCAATTGTGCTACTGCCAGGAAAAGGGTAACATGGATCCCGGGTCCACTCTGAGCCGGAATTGCTCTATTAGTGGGGCCTGGTCCTTGACTTTCACCTTCTAGGACATGGAAAGCTGTGTAAAGGAGGATGCTGGCCGCTTTTCTGGTTGACTTCAGGGTAATAAAGAAAAGAAGGGATTTGACAGAAGGACTGAAATTAGACACCCAGAAGAACTTCCAGTTGTTAGGATGATTTTAAAAGCTGGAATAAGACTAGTAAGAGCCTTAGTGAGTGGAACTCTGCTGCAATGCTTTCTTCCACAGAATTACACGTGTCTTAGGCTCCGTGGTGCTGATTCTCACTGAATTCCGACTCTAGACAGGTGAAGGGCAAGCGGGCACTGTAGTCTTCCCTCTGAATTCCCAGCCTCCCTCCAGTTTAAGCCCCATGCTTTATTTATGTGAATTTGTTTTTCATGTAGACATTTTACTCTCCTTGCTGCAGAAGGTAGTTTCCCCAAACTGCCTTGAATATTCCTTGTCTGTTTATTTTATTCATATGGATCTGTTATAGGCCCACCCCTTCCTGAAAGAGTTGAAATTTGCCCTGGAGGCATCAGATGGAGTAGTCAGATTGTCAGATGTGGCTCCTAACTGAACATCGGCACAATATTTGTCCACTGAAAATAAACAGCTCCAGTGAAGTACCACGTTTACAGCTTTCATGTGCTTGTACAGGTCTTACTGAGAGTTGAAGGAAACATGCAGGGAGAGAAGCTATTTCTCTTGGAAATGAAAACTTTCGGGAGGAGGGGAATCTTTCTTAGACTTCGAATCTAGGGCCAAGAACGGCTGACCTGGGGCAATCGCGGTGCAGTCAGCCAGCTTGATTTCTAGTGGTCCTCCCTTGCCCATCTTCTCCTTCCTAGTCTGGTGCCTCCTCCTCCAACATTAAAGGATCCAGGATCAGCTTCCATCAAACCCTCTTATTGGCAAGTCTCTGCAATCAGGGCTTGAGGCCAAAAAAACAAAAGCATGGTCAAATCAGAAAGAGGTCCGATGGCCATCCATTGCTGTCGCTTTCCATTGTCTCATGAGCCCTAGAAAACTCAAAAGCTCCGGTTCTACACTACTGTCCAAGCTGGCCTTGGCCTCCAGTGCCTCCTGCGTGGGTCCCTCTGACAGCTTTGCAGTCAACATTCTTGGGAACAGGACTCCAACTCAGAGTCAATGTCTGCAAAGTGCAACTTTAATGCTAGAGTGTTGGTTCCAATCGAGGTCATACGGCAGAGCAAGCAAGTGAAGGCACCCAGGTCAAGCCCAGAGCTGAAAACCCTGCCTCTCCAATCAGGCTGTGGAAAATCACAGGTGGGCTGAGTGTGTCCCCTCCAGTCTTGGTGAAGTCAGGCTTGCCCCTTCCCACCACTTTCTTGCTTTCCTCAAGAGACCAGTCAGAAGTAGCCCATTTCCTTCCATGAAAGCTCCCTATGGGCTGGGTGCCTCTCACCCCCAGCTCTCCCTTGCCTTTCTCTGGTCCATTCTAGCAAGTCCCCAGGCCTCCCTGGGAGGCATTAGGCCACCAGCCCCTGGACACCCTCCTCCACTGCGTCCCTGTGAAGGTGTCATTCTGATGCACTGGGCTGCTAACAGGGAGCCGGTGGGTCCCAACTTCTGGAAGGAACCCTCTGCTTAGCCTTAATGGGGGAACTGGCCTGAAAGTATTAACGAGCCCTGTAAACCTTCTGTAGCCTTTGCTGGTAGTGACTGGTTTTTCTCTAATCTTCCTCAGAGAAGAGAGAAGGGGGGTGGGGAGAGACCAAGACAAAACGTTCCCGTAGTGACTCTGAGAAGGCATCTCTGCTCAAATCTCAAGTCGGGATAGAAGAGAGGAATCTCATCTCTAATTCCCTTTTACTCACTCGAAAAAAGCCTTTGTGACCTCCCCACCTAGGAGGCTGGGAGCTTCTCCGAGCACATCCATTACCCTCAGTGCATTGCCAGCTCTTCCGTCTCCTAGCACTTTGTTTTGTACTGATCTGCCTAGGAGTCTGCCCGAGCCACTGACTCTTCAGGGCACGGGTGTTGCTTTCACCACTGCATTTCAAGCCTCAGTACAAGCCTGTCTTACGGTTTGTTGAATTGAAGAAACTTTTTGGAACTAAACAAGCAAAGAAACCCCAGGCACCTAAGCCCAACCCACACCCTCAGCCTCCAGCCCTGACCTTTATCTGAACATGTAACCCAAGTCAGCTGCTCTAAGAAACTCAAAACCTTTCCCTAGCGCCAGCTTTTAGGGACACTATGATGAATCTTATAAAGTCAAGTTGTGGTTTCTATTCTTTGTTGTAAGTCATTTGTTCTTCAGGGTTAATTTAAACCAAGTGGTGATGGGAGTGGAGCCATAGTATATACTTACTATGCTTTAAGCCTGACCTCTCCTTGTAGATTCATGGCTTTGTCCCCTTTAAAGGAATTCCAAGCTGAAATAGATGGATTCGGGAAAGTATTCCGGAGAAGGGAATTATTTTAAAATGCAACCCAAAATGTTAACAAGCAGCCAGGCAGCAACTTGGTGTATTTAATGTGAGATCAGCTCTGTAGCTGATGGAACCCAACTTCCCAACATGTCTTTTTGAGATGAAATTAAACTTGTGGAAGCCCAGCACTTGACCAAGGCTTGTTTAACATTTTATGACTTTTTTCCCTCTGAGTCTTGAAAACATGCTATTTGTGAGAACTTGGTTCCAGAAAAAGGCAAAACAAAGAAGTGGTGATGGCAAGTGTCAGGGATAAGAAATCAGTGGCTCCTCATCTAGTGGGTGAAATTAATCACTAACTGTTGACCTGCTCATAATCCAGAAGACAAACTGGGCTGCCATCACATGGCTTATAAGGACTTCCCCATGTGACATTCCTTGTGGATGGGAGGTGAGAAGGAAACAGAATTTTCCAGCATGTGCTCTTACAGAAGGGCTGAAAATGTGTCCAATTACCTTGTGAAATAAGTTCCCACACAGGAAAATCTTATAGTCTTTCTCCTATTCTTCTCGAAGGCCTTCTAATGGGCAGATCTAAAGACTTTGTCTAATTTTAGTTTCTCCTTGACATCTGCTCTATAGCACTTGATATGATGGACCGTTCTCTCATACTTAGTAAGGATTTGCATAATAATGACCCCTATACTGATTATATATCATGACCTGGACACAGTGATAGGCATTTCAAATATCCTATCTCATTTTCCTGAAACGACTGGGAGCTTTCCCTCCCTTGTCCTACTTCTGGCCCTCCCCTTCTGCCTCTACTTCTCCTCCTCTCACTCTTAACTGATTCATTCACTCAGATACTGCCCTTGGGCCTCTGTTCTTCCCTCCTTCAAAGACGGCATCTCCTCCCGTGGTTTTCTCTGTCACCTCCAAGGGGATGACTTCGACATCTGTTATCTTTGATTACCACCCATGTGCCTTTCTCCAGCCTTACATTTTCCACTGCCTGCTGTATATTCCCACCTGGGTGTTCCACCAATACATCAAAATGCCCCAAAACAATTTCACTCTATTTCTCTGAAACATGGCCTCCCCTCTCAATTTCCCTATTTCTGTTGATTCTACCGGAACTCTAGTCTTCATACCTTAATTGCTTTCTTCTTCTTCATCTCTTCTAGCTCCTCGGGGACCCAGTTCCGCTGATTCTTGCTTGGTCAGAGCTCCTATTCTCCTTTCTTTTAGACTCCCATTTCCATGATTCTAACTCTGGCCTTGTCACCTGATGCCTCAGTTATTGCAATGTCCTCTTAAATTATTTCTCTACCACCTTCAGTCTTGTAATATTGCTGCCTGACTAACCTTCTTAAAACCTTACTTTCTTCCAATAACACCCCTGATCAAAATCCCATTACTATCTCCCCACTGGCTGATCCTTGCATATAAAGCCTTCTAAAATCTGGACCAATCCGTGGTTCCCAGAGCACATCCATTATTCCTGAGTGCAAACTGGTCTCTTCAGGATCTTTGAAACAGAAATTGCTTTTGTTTTGTTTCGTTCCCTCTGCTGCTATCTTGCTGAAAAATTCTTCCTCTCCTCTGCCTGATGCAAATCCTACCAAGCAAGCCTTGGTAGGTCAGTAGTTCAGTCTTCAAGATTTCTTTAGCTATAATACATGCATCCACTCAAGAATTATTTACTGAGCTTCTGCTCTGTGCCAACCTCTGTCCTAGGCACAGAGATCCAGAGGTGAATAATCAGCCAGGGCCCCTGGTCTCACGGAGCTTACACTGGGGAGGAGGGGGAGGGATGTAAATAGCAAATAAATAATGAGATGATTTCAGATATCGATAAATGCTACTTGATCTCAGCAACCCTCTTCTTGAAAGAAAAACAGTGAGTCTTAGAGAAGTTAAATGCCTTCCCAGAGATCACAGAGTTGGCATATGACACTGCCTGGATCATAGATCATATCTTCTGGGTTCTTTGCATTATCTATATTACTTCTTGTTTCTTTTGGCCGAATGTGAAACTCCTCAAGGTTGGGTCATAATTCTCTCAAACATGTCTTAGCACTTAGCACACTACTGGGCGTGTTGCACGTGCCCAAGTGTTACTTGTGGGAAAAAAGAATTGAGCAAAGCAGAAGGCGGCAAGCCAGAGGGCAGCATGGAGAAGGGGTGTCCCTATTAGGTCACAGACACAGAGCATTAATTTTTCTTATCCGAGCCAATGTATCTCATTAGTATCATGTGCATCTCTATATCACTCAGCCCACCAGAAAGTCTAGGGGTCAGTAAAGATGCTGTCAGGGAGTACTGGCTTTGCTTTTCCGCTAAATTTCCCCCGTGAGTAGAAAACTATATCATTTGGATGGTGAGTATGACCCAGGGGGGCCTCAGTGTCCTGCCGGCTTCCTACTCTTGACGGTGACAAGTAAGAACCAGATAGAACTCAGCAGGACTAGGACTGGGAAGAGTCAAGGCGATTTGTTCAAAACAATCTATGACTGAGTCCTTTCACTCCCCCCTACTCTTTTGTCCTCTATTCTTCAGGAAAAAAATAAATAGAGAGGAGGAGAAGGAGGAAGGGAGGGAGGCAGGGAAGAAAGAGAATTTTTCCTAAGTTCCTATTTAGAGACTCACAAAGTGAACAATAAACTCTCTCCGAGGAAAGGGGGGGGGGTGTTGAAACTGCATTTGCAATAGTCTCCCTTACGTCTAAATGATAATTCTCGTTCCTTCACACCAACTTTTAATGGACTCGATGTCGATGATTATGGTTCATCTAACAAAACCTGTAGAGAGGAATGGCACCCCTAACTCTGATCTCCCTTTAAATTATTTTCCATTTAGCATAAATCCTATAGTCTGCCATAAAACTTTATTGAATAGCTCATTTGAGCAGAGAACACTTTTGAAAGAATATTAGTAAACTCTTTCAATGGAGTCAAAACACCAAAATGGAAAATTCAAGTTTTGAAGAGAGCCATTAAGTGTGATTAAACCATTAAAAAGGAGAAAACAACGCCGGCAGAACTCTATTTAGCCATTTCATATCTTGAATTGTCCGAAGATTTACTTTAAAAGCACAGACATGAAAGGATGCTGAATGTTATAGTATTTCGAGGGGGAGAGCGAAGATAAGCCCTGTTCACGAGCAAATGGAGCTCGGCCCAGAAGTAGGGATAATAAAAGTGGCAGGGACCTGCTTCCTTCTACAGTATATAGAGAGGGGGAAATAAAAGCAGCAATTCTTGACTCAGCTTTGAGGAGCACAATAGGCATGATTAGGGATCCCGAGTGGGAGCAGTGACATCCACCAGTCAGCTGGTAATTAGGATGAAAATTGAGGGGAAAGAAGCTGAGAAGCAGGAGACGGAGAAACGGGAGAAACTGAGGAGAGCTGTTTGAAAGGTAGTTTTCAAAATTTAAGGAGATGAAAAATCACTTTGGGAGCTCATTTTAGCATCTACTGTCCTAAACTCCAACCTCAGAGATTTTGATTCAGGAGATATGGGATGAGACCCAGGAATCTGTGTTTCTAAAAAGCCTCCAAGGTAACGCCACTGCCGGGTGTCCTTGGACCAGTTTAGAGAATGTCTGGGGGAAGGGGAAAGATCTGGGGACAGAAATATGAATGAGAAACACCACCTGGGAGAGAGAGAGAAAGGCATTCCCAAATGACCAGCATCCAATATCTAACTTTTCTGCCTCCCTCGTCGCTTTCAAATACACAAGGCAATCCTGGGAAGGAAGTCAACGATGAGAATATCAGCGAGAGAGGAATTTTTTTCTGGAAAAGTGCAGGAATGAAAGAAAGAAAAACAATCAGAGAACAAGAAGGAGAAGAAGAGGAGGGGGAGGAGATGACAGACACTCCAGAATGCAAAATTATGTGTTGAATATTCTTTTTTTTTTTTTTTTTCTGGTACGCGGACCTCTCACTGTTGTGGCCTCTCCCGTTGCAGAGCATAGGCTCCGGACGCGCAGGCTCAGCGGCCATGGCTCACGGGCCCAGCCGCTCCGCGGCATGTGGGATCTTCCCGGACCAGGGCGTGAACCCGTGTCCCCTGCATCGGCAGGCGGACTCTCAACCACTGCGCCACCAGGGAAGCCCTGTGTTGAATATTCTTTAAATCTCCAGAAATGGATATGACCAAAGCAATGTGATAGTATGCTTTGATATCAATTGAAAATACTTTAAAAAATAGTCACGTCTTGTGACTAGGCATTGATAAAATAGAATAGAAATCTATAAAATTGTGGACTGTTAGATTGCTGAGTGGTTCAAGACAGTGTAAAAATCTGTGCTTTCCAGCTCTGCTCTGTGTCCTTGAAGATGGGCCTCAAGGTTGATCCCCATGAAGCGACAGCCACCAAGTTGGGAGGGGTCACCAGACACTGCCCCCTGCCATGACCAGGATATCTCTGTCTTGGGTAAGATACAATTTGAACAGAGAAGTGCTGCTAAACTGTTTTAAAGTTCTGGTTCTAAGTGTTTTAACATTCCTGATTCTGACCATTTCCCTTCATTTCTCAGGTGAGAAAACTGAGGCTGAGAAACAGTGTCTTTGCCCAAAGTCCCTCCGTGGTTTGTGGCATTTGTACCCAAGCTTGGAACACCCGGTCCCTAGTCTGGGGAGCATTCCTCCCTAGCACCTAGCCACCTTCTTTCAATACTGGAACTTGTCAAGCAAGTGTGTTTTACAAGACTTGGTTATTATATGTGCCTGGAACATTTTATGGGTCGTGATATAATCAGTGACATATCACATGCATGTGATAACAAGTAATGTAGTCCCAGAGGGTTCTTCTCTGTTCTTTGGAAGTAGAAGAGGCCCAGTGAAGTGAACAGGAGTGAATGGGCATCCTCAGGTCAGAAGGAAATGAGAACTACACCTGTCGATTACTTAAATGTGCAAAGCATCTGACACAGGTTGCAAACTCTAGACCCTTTTACTCTCATCTCAACCCAATGAGGCAGGATAAACGACTTTCATTTAGCGCTGGATATGATCACGGCCCAGTAGGGTTATAACCAAATTGCTGAATGCAGTGACAGCTCAAATCCAGGTGACCTCAGAGCCCAAGCTTGTTGTAATGTTTCTGGCTCTTCATGTCATTCTTTCGCAGGCCAGACTCACTCCCTTTGTGTGGTAACAATTCCAATATATGTGCTGCCACGGGGGATGGCGGTACATTAAAAAAAAAGAGAAGAAAATAATGAGAAAAAATTTCAGTTAAAAAAAAGTTGAATTCAAACCTCCAAGAAGAGTCCCTTCAGAACTGTCATGGGCTGTTCCTGCAATACTTGACTTACAAAGAATTCTGAACAGGCCCTTGGGATCAACATATCTCTACACAGAGCTCTTCATGGCTCCCACTTTGAAGCTCTTCCTTCAAGCCTGGGGGACTCTGAGAGAGCAGGAGAGACCCAACTGTGGATAAAGTTCTAGGCTTCCTTTCCCGGCTGTGGAAGGCTGGGATCTGGGATGGGAGGGGCTTGGAAGGGGCGGCTGTAGCCATGCCTCCACACTCTCACTCCTTAACACCTTCTCTCTTCCACTTTCCTGTTATAAAGATGGTGCGTAGGGGCTTACCTGGTGGCGCAGTGGTTGAGAGTCCGCCTGCCGATGCAGGGGACACGGGTTCGTGCCCCGGTCTGGGAAGATCCCACATGCCGCGGAGCGGCTGGGCCCGTGAGCCATGGCCGCTGAGCCTGCGCGTCCGGAGCCTGTGCTCCGCAACGGGAGAGGCCACAACAGTGAGAGGCCCGCGTACGGAAAAAAAAAAAAAAAAAAAAAAGATGCTGCATAATAGAAAGTCCAGGAAATGGAGAAAATAATACTCATGATCCTGACAACCTATCATATATCTTTTTTCATCTTGCTGAATTCTATTCCCATCCTCTGTCTTCATAAATATAGATTCTCCATAGGTACAGGCATCATGGTGCACACTTTGCAGCTCACTTTTTCCCCACTTGCCTCAATGTCACAGACTTTGTCCAGGAGGTGTGTGGGTAGCTTCTCTTGTTTCCTCCCTAGCGCTTCTCTCCCTTCCTTTCTTTCATTTGTCCCACTGTTCTTTCTCTGTCACTTAGCCTTTCTCTCTCCCCTCTATGCTTTTCTCATGTGACTGCTTTACTGCAATAATTGCTTTGTTGCAGTGGTCTGGAAAAAACCCCACAGTATCTCCACGTCATGCCTGTATATGTATGTATGTATGTATGTGTGTGTGTGTGTGTGTGTGTGTGTGTGTGTGTGTGTATATATATACACACACACACACACACAAGTATTGAGTTGCATATCAAAATGATTTCAAAAATTTAAATAATGTTCCAAGTAATGGATTCAAATTTTTTTTAAAAATTAGGTACTAAGGACAACGTGTGTGCTTTAGGGGGCATCCTTAAACTTTAAGTGTGATGTCCTTCATTCCCAAAACTTGCTGACGTCCCCAGCAGAGGTCTGGAAGATCTAAGTCTGATCTAGAAGTGCACTTCTAGCCTATTTATATTTTAATATCTGGGAGGTCAAAATCAGGTGACAAGGAGTTGACTCCTAAGAATTTGAGGATGCTACCTACTCAAACGTTTCAATTAAATAGGTTAAAGTTCACTATGACTTGGCTATCACTTACGCCTTTACATATGGACATGTGTCCAAATCTTGCTGTAGATTTCTGGGATCCCTGGGAATGAAGACACTGCTGAGTTCTGACTGGGTCTCACCTGCTTTCTTTTCCAGGAGTACATGAATCCAATTCCGAGTGTTCCCCCATCTTAGGTCAGTCTCACGCCAGATATTTCCTAGAAGTAAACAGGGATGAAAGAAGGGGCGTGGGTAGTTATAACAATGGATCCAAATCCAGGACAGCCAAAAGGGTGACAGCATGGCGTAAGGGTGGGATGAGAAGGGGGCGGGTGGTGCATTTCCACAGCATTAGGAACTGAAGAGTTTCTCTGTCCAGCAACAAAAGAAGTGATAATGATACTAATAATTCAGATGGTTCCAAGCAACACCTCCTGGGGAGAGTGAGGGAACTTTTTATCTTGCTGTCTGTCCTCTGAGTCCTGGATTTAGTTCAGTGGTAGTATAACATAACTTATGTAAAGATTGTTTCATTTTAAGAAAGATGTATAGAATCACAATAATAGCAACGGATACTCACCCAGTGCTTTAATATACAAACATCATTATATCACTTATCCTCACAAAAGCAAAGAAAACGTTTTAGGTAGAGTGTGAGGAAGCTGTCATTTGACAATGAAGAGTTTAGCTGAAGTTTGTATTATGAAGCTTTCACCAGAGCAATTAATATAAACACTTTGCAATGGTAAGTATTTAAAGAGGAGTCAGATATGCAGATGGGAAATCTAAGAAGTGAAGGCATTGCTGAAGGGGGCAGCGTGAGTGAGGACGAACATTCAAAAGCTGGAGGGGGAAGACGTCGCGGTGGAGGGGGTGTGCTTTCTTGATGAGAAAACATTGCCAGCTCCAAGTACTCTAATAAAGGTAAATTGCAATTTATCTACTTCTTTGTGGTTCTATTTCCTTGGCAATTATTATATTAGAGTGACACTTCTATTGAATTATGTTTCAATTACTATTAAAAAATCGAAGTCCTTAAGTTCCAGGAAATTATGAATGCAGCTCCTGGAGAGCTCTACCTCTGACACTCCAAGGATAGTATCGTTTATCTCCTTAGCACTTGGAGGCCCATTATGCAGCGAGGGCCAGGAAGGAGGCCATCCATACAATAGTGTCCAACATTTTCAAAGCACTTCTGGTGGATTCGACCATCTCCGTGCTGTGTTGTGCTAACCCCAGGTGACCGGCCGTCTTTCTTTGCACAGGACACAATGGCAAACAGAAACATTAACTCTCGCAATGTCGCAAGAATCCGACTGCATTATTCCCTGACCTCCGCAAAGATAATGCGTTATTTGCTGTACAGAAATGAAAGTTTTCAAAGCCACTGGAAATAGAATTGTGTATGCTTCACTGGCTGAACCGCCTTTCTAGGGTTTATTTGTTTGGCCCTTTGGAGCAAGAGAATGGGAGAGTTTCAGCGAGGGGACCACGGAGGTTCCCTTCTTTTCCCCACTTTCCTCTCCCGTGAGACGGAGGGGTTTCTGAGCGCTGCACTGTTGAGGGCGGGGGGCGGGGGGGAGCGTCTCCTGGATCACAAAGCCGGGGATGGAGGAGCAGGAAGGCCCTGTGTGGTGTCTGAAGGGCCCCCAGGCAGGGCTGGGGGAAATCTCCTGGATGGGTGGATATTTACCAGAAGTCAATAGCGCAGTGGGCTTTGGTTCGATGCTAATGAGGCCAAGGTTACACAAGGGCCAACTGGTTTCCTTCTGTTCCCTCTGCTATAAACCGCCTCCCATCAGCGGCCAGACCTCCTGCAAATGCAGAAAGGGGGGTAATGAAACGGGCCGGAGGCTTCTTCCAGACAGATGGCTCCCCAGCTGTTTTTGCCGACGGGTAACTTTTGCTGCCACCACTCAACATCCCCTCGAAAAGACTCTGTCCTCCAAAGCCTTTCCCCTTCAGTTCTCCTGGGAGGCGTCTCCTGTCGACAGGGCCTCTCCTGGGGACTGTTCTCCAGTAGGTAACCTCTAAAGTGGGGGGTGTTTTTTGATTGTTGAGGTAGAGCCATCTCAGGCCCAGGTGGGTACAGCAAAGGTTGGTTGACCCCAGCTTCCTGATTTGCCTCAGCTTGGTGGGGCTCGAAACACCATTCTGTCTCTTCAGGGTGAAACCTCCCTGTTGCATCTGTGAGTTAGTTTCCAGCCTTGAGGTATCCAGTGGCTCTTTATTTTTTGATCTGTGAAATGGGCATTTTAACCCTGGCCCTTGCCAACTTGCAGGGTTGGTGTGGGAACCAAGTGAGGAAACACAGGGGTGGTTTGGGGAGGCGTAAAGCACAAGCTAATAAGGGTTCCCGGTCACTCTTGCTTCTGCCCTGATGCCCACCGAGGTCCAAGCGGCTGCTGTCAGCCACCTTGGTTCCAGAGGCAGACGCACGGTTCTTTGTGGACACCGCATCCCCCCAGACCTACTTCACGTCCTGGTTCCTCTCCTTGAGCTGGGACATCCTTCATTTCTGGCAGTAGCACTGGGAATGTCTTTGAGTTCCTTCTCCTTTTCTTTGGCAAGCCGTTCCCCCCACCCCCACGCCTACTCACCACCACCACCACCACCACCCTGCCAACCCCCTGCCCGAACTCCCCCTCTTCTGAGCACATCTTGTTTCCTAACTGTATCAGTCAGGGTTCTCCAAAGAAACAGAAGGTGTATAGGTATATGATTTATTTTAGGGAATTGGCTCCTCCAATTATGGGGCTGGCAAGTCCCAAATCCCTAAGGCAGGCGAGCAGGCTGGCAACTCTGGCAGGAGGTGATGCTGCAGTCCTGAGATGGAATTTCTTCTTCTCTAGGAAGTCTCAGTTTTGGCCCTTAAACCTTCAGCTGATTAGACGAAGTCCACCCACCTCACTGAGGGTAATTTACTTAAAGTCAGCTGATTGTAGATGTTAACCACATTTTAAAAGGACTCACAGCAACACCTGTATTGACAATTGATTAAATAACTGGACGCTGAGCTTAACCAAGATGACACAGAAAGCTGACCATCCTACCAAGCTTCCATGGCTGAGTCCCTAAGCCCATCTCTTGGGTGAAGCTTCCGGAGCAGCTGCTCACTCCATGCTGTCAGGATGTGTATGGCTTCCTCAGCGTATCTTTACTTGTGTGCCCTTCCTCCAGACACACACATCTTGGCTTTCGAGGCTCTCTCCCCACCTCACCTCCCCGCTACCCCCTGCCAGCTCACTGTGCCCTGCAGAGGTGATGTCAAGATCTCATCTCCTAGAAACAATTCATTGTCCTTTCAGCAAATTATCAGAGTAAAAGCCATAATTAATATTTTATAACCTCGGCTATGGTAAATCGGTTACAGTGTAGCTCGTTTCCCTTCAGAGAGTGGAGAATTGGGGTTAGAGGTAAGCCAAATGTCACTTGTCAGGGAATTAAATCCTAACGCCAAAATGCAAACTTTCAGTTTTCAATTCTCCTCGGTGCAATCTAGGTACCTGTTCAGCGTGATTTCAGAGTAAAAAAGTGAAGGGCTGACATGACTCCTTCATCCGTGCACCTTTCTGCTCAGCCTTTCCAAAAGCGAGGTTGTATACTAGGTGATGGGGAAAAGCTCAGGAAGTCTTCCTGTGGCCCTACCCCTGAGAACTTGCATTCTAATGGTAGAACAGACAGGTAAAGAGAAAACTAGGAATGCAAGGCAGACACAAATCAGTGGTGAATGAGAAACATAAACAAAGCACTTACCTCTTCATAGGTAAGAGCATTCATACGCTTTGCACAGTGAACTCTAAAACTACAGGCACTAAAGAATCCTTGGTACTTAACTATCCCACGTGTGTATTTCTTAGCCGTCTTAGCTTCTCTTTCACGCTTTGTTTGGGGGAAGAGTTACATTAGTTTGCATTTCCTCAGAGCACATTACTTGATGACTCAAGAAACCTGTCTCAAAGTTACTAGAAAAGTGTGAGCAGTGAAGAAGGAAGTTAGAATTAAATATGAATTCATTCCACAGCTACAGAATGAGTAGCGACTGTGGCTGCACAAGGAGTGGGAGGCCCAGAGGAAACTAAGGCGTACCTTCTTGTGGGGAGGTCTAGATGACAGACATACAGAAGTGCCTCATTAAAAAGAAGCAGGGGGCTTCCCTGGTGGCGCGGTGGTTGAGAGTCCACCTGCCGATGCGGGGGACACGGGTTCCTGCCCCGGTCCGGGAAGATCCCACATGCCGCGGAGCGGCTGGGCCCGAGGGCCATGGCTGCTGAGCCTGCGCGTCCGGAGCCTGTGCTCTGCGACGGGAGAGAAGTCGGGAGGGAGGAAGACGTTAGCTATGGGAACTTGGGAGAGTGTTCTCAATGCACCCTATTTCCTTAAAGTCTAGGGCAGGTCCTAGTAAACAATACATATTGGATAATCCCTATAAAATAAAATACATATGTATAGATATTTGTGTGTGTGTGTACACAATAAAACTATTCATAAATATCAGTGTAAATATGTACAGAATTTACATAAATGTAAATTGTATACATATACCTATCTACATACCTACCTGTCTCTCTATATATTTCAAATAATATATGCCCAAATATTAACATGAGTTACCACCTCTGGGCAATGAGGTTACAGGTGAATTTCATTTTCTTCTCTGGTCTTCTATATTTCCCACATTTTATCCTCTCATTACACTGTGGCCCTGAGTGCCCTAAGAAGGCACAGTAGCCAAGCAGCTAGAGGAAGACAATAGTCTTTGAATGGAAAGACCCAAAGGGCCCCTCAAATCTTTCATAAACGCAATGTGTAGATGACCCTTATCTCTGAACAAGTCTCCCTCACCTTCCTGCTCCAGCCCCCAGTGCTCAGAGTAAACAAAGTCACGTGTCATATGACATTAGTGTCAGCTTGTCTGAGGATTCATGGTATTTTTCCTTCTTTCTCTTTCAATGTTCTGTGACTCCACCTTTCCTATACGACAGACGTATCGCTTTGCTGTCTTTTGTGGTTTAAAAACTGGATTAGTGCTTAAAAATGAATCACAATCTAAGGATCATGGCTGAGTTGTCATCATGACTAGGAAGCTGGGTGGAAGTCAAAAAAGCAGGTGTAAATCAGCAGGTAACCCATATGACCGTTTGGACCACAAGAACCAATCAGTTCAAGCGGATGGCTTGGTCTACCAGACTAGCAATCTCAGTCAGAAGGCTTCACCTAGTTGCCACATGGAGATGTCCAGAAAAGTTCAGCTTTTGATAAAACCAACATGCTTTCTTTTTTTCAAGGATAAAGGCATCAGCCTTACAGGGAAAGAATTGTTTTGTGTCTATGGTAACAAAGAGAAGGTTGAGGATGCGTCCTTTGTATGATGTCTTGGTGTAAGTGCGGGTATATGTCTAGTGTGTGTCTAGGAATGGGCGTGTAAGGGCTATAAGGAACAGAGCACATGCTCTTGATTCAGGAAGTTTAGAGTCAAATCAAAGCCAAACATGTAAAAAAAATTACTTATTAGTGAGAGGCGATGGAGTAAAGAGTTTTTCCAGGCGTAAAGAGAAAGAAGTGTCAAGGAGGATAGTCTTTGGAGATGCATCTCTGGAAAACAGAGCAAAAGGAGGTATATAGTTTTGTCTTTCAAGGAATTGCCTAGAACTTGATCCCCGGGTAGACATTTGAGTGTAGAAGTTCACAGGCGAGCAAGTGCATTTTCAGATACGCTGAGGCAAGAAGCAGCAGCCAGTTGCCAGACCGTCCCTCTAGCCCCAGCTCTACCCCTATAACCAGACAGCACAAGGGTTGCCACAGACCTAAGAAGTCTTATCTATAGAAGCTCTGTGCAGAGACCCAGCATCATAAAAATAGGTGGAGATCCAGTCCTTGGCACAGTCAGAGTCAAATATCTGCAAAATTGCACAACCCAATTGTATTGGGGGAATTAGTATTCTAGTATAGAGCCAGAATCTGGGCCAAGAAGGTTCCTCTATTAATAAATAGCCTATTTTGAGTTTTTAAACCCAGTTCTTTCCTGGATTCCAACCAGTACCTATGTCAAAGGCTATATAAAAAACCATAAGTTGGAAAAGAAAAGAGCCACTATTAGAGCTCGAGAGCTGGCATTCAGGGAGGGATGTTGTTCAAAGGGGCAGGAATATAGTGAAAGAGACTGAGAAAGAGAAAACAGAGAAGATGGCAATCTAATGTTCTAGGCGGTAACAGGGAGGTCATTTGTGGCCTTTGCCAGAGGAGTTTAAATAGAGAAGATTGAAGGCAGATTATTATGGGTCAAGTAAGAGTTGGAGAATGAGAAAAAGGAAAATGTCAATGTAGGCCACTCTATCCAAAGCACTACAGAGAGAACTTGTTTCAAATGCTGGGAAGATGGAGCCATTGAAGGTGGAAATTCCAGGAATGAAAGAGGTAATTAATAGAGCAAAGTTCTAGGTGATGAGATCCAGAAGATGGGGGTGTGGCTTACCCTTGGATGAAAGGAAGAATGCTTTGAGACTGTGGAGGGAGGCACAGAAAAGCTTGTGGGATATGGATGGGAATTTTAGGGAAATCTTATCGATTACCCTTATTATTATTTTTTTAACATCTTTATTAGGGTATAATTGCTTTACAATGGTGTGTTAGTTTCTGCTTTATAAAAAAGTGAATCAGTTATACATATACATATGTTCCCATATGTCTTCCCTCTTGCGTCTCCCTCCCTCCCACCCTCCCTATCCCATCCCTCCAGGCTGTCACAAAGCACCGAGCCAATATAGCTAGTGGGAAGCAGCCGCATGGCACAGGGATACCTTTATTATTTTGCTGTGGAATTGGAAGTAATACAGTCTGGGGAGAGGATGGTAGAAAAAACTACTAAGGACATGTGATGGAGTGGTTGATTGGTACTGAGGGGCAGCTGAGAGTGGAGACCAACCATCAGCAGTGGCACTCATCAGCATGGTTGATTTATTTCCCGTAAGTCACACTCAGTACCCTGGGTTCAACTGTGGACGAGGGAGATGGTTTGGTGGATTCTTAGGGTGTTGACAGGCAGATGCAGCTAAAGGACACTTTGGCAAGGGAATTGAGGATATGGGTGGGCATAAATGAAGACATGTCCGTTCAGTATGACAGACGATTCAATGTTGAGGACTAAGAACTTTGGCTAAATGGAAAATGAACCATTTTTGTGTTGCTGTGTTTACATTTATCATCTTGCTCTGGTTACATAGGTTACAACAGCTACTGGAAAAACTCTCTGGCTAGCCAAAATTTCAGAACCACCCCTTTTCCAGGAGTGCCTAATCCAGAGACTTCTAGCTAAACCAGGTATATCAGACATGATGGATGAGATCTAGTTCAGTGGTTTAATTCAATAAAGGTTAATTTCTTGCTCATGCAAAATTCACTGGGGTTGGGTGACTGTAACTTCCCTTCACTCAGGGTTAGAAGTTACTTCTATCTTAGGACTCTGCCATCTCAATGCTTAGCCTCTAAGGGGGCGGAAAGGATAGACTGAGCATACTGATACTTGCACCTCAAAGCAGAAGCAATACAACACTTTGGTCACATTCCCATGAGCTCAAACTCATTCCAGACCCCAATCCAACTGCAAAGAAAGCTGGAAATGAAAGAGAGCACACGTGGACATTCAGGGAGCATCAGTCACAGCTGCTGAACTTCGTCAGCCACCTAGGATCCCAAGACCCTACCTTCACATAGTAAATTTCAGGGAGCATGACGCTTTAGTGATGAGAAGAGAGAGACTCGGAAAGTGAGAAGGCAACATGGCTTGGGGCTGACTGTGTCCACACGGGCGCCCGACCAAGCAGCTGAAAAGTAAAAAGACAAGGCAAACTGTGATTCTGTAATTGGATATTGGTAGAGAAACAGAGGCAAAAAGGAGAATGG